>NC_060226.1:2615320-3225210 GCF_907164935.1 Osmia bicornis bicornis
ATAGAAACCACGCTCGTATCGGTGTTTCTTGAAGATCACCCTGGCAGAGGATCGCAGTTTGCCTCCCAACGAGTTGATGGCCAATTTGGCGATGAAGAAGATGCTCATTTCTGATTATGAAATATTTGAAACAGTGAATTGTAAGATACGATGAACGAAAGAAAATGAATGCGAAGAGCAACGTGTACGCGAGTCGTCCACGGACCAGCCGGGAAGTTAGACTGACGACAAAGCCAACGATGAAACGCTACTCAACCATCGATGTCCTTTTCACCTTTTTCATTATTAATGGACACACTTGGATAGTCTTATCTATACCCTAGAAAGTACATATGCAGCGACGAGGGAATGTACACATCCGTTCATAAGTAGTGAGACACCTTTAAAATAAAGTAACCATTGTTCCATTGGCCCTTCGGAATTCTCAAATATATTTTTATTTAAAATTTAACACGTTCCCTGCCATCGTCGACGTTTCTCGTAGGAATTAGGATAATGGCACACAGCATGTCCCTAACATTTTCTGGATACTGGGTTTTTGATAAGTGTACCATGTCTTATGAACGTAAGTGTAGGATAAATTGAGGAAAGAACGATCGAACCGGAAGTCGTACGTTACAAGGGACATTCTAGAGGTGAACAGAACAGCTGTTGCTGTGTATATACTACGTTTAATTTATAATACCACGTACAGTGGGTCGCAAAAGTATTCGCACACCGTTTAAAACAGAATAGCTTATTTAAAGTTGAACCAAATGACTTGGAGTTTCTCGAGAAGCTATCCAAGTTAATTTGCTAAGACTTTTGTCGTTTCAAAAGATTCGAATTTGTCGAAATCGGGAAAGAAATAGTAAAAGGCAATTTTTTAACTTTTAACATTTCTTTTGAATCTACGAAAGAAATATTTTAAATTTTCATTATAGGCTCGCATAAAAAAGCCACGCAACTTACAGTTCAAACGTGTCAAATTCGGCTGGTACTTTCAGTATGGTTGAATTTCGAGTTGAATTCTAATTTTCATTTATTTAGTCAAGGTTCGTCGAATGCCACGTCAGCATTATATTTAATTTTTCTTTATTTATCTTAAAGTTAGCTTTGACTAGCGTGTAAGATTAAAACATTTTCCGGGTACTCTTGACGACATCTGGAAAGGATATGCTACGCCAACGTATCCTAAATACAAGTACACAGATAGATAGCGAACAAAGGGCGATGGAGGGTCCAATCTTGACGTGGCAAAGAGGCCCTTGCTTTTTTGACAGAGAGGACATTCTTTTCTGTAGCAATCGTTGTAAAATTTAAAAACAAATCTTACTAAATATAGACTCGCAGTAGCGTATTTACGTACAATCGCAACTATCGAACAAATAATAGGCGAAGGGGTTAATTGAAACGATTGTAAATGAAATTCATCCGCGCCGTGCGATGCAGAAATGACCTGCATCAAGAAAACGCAAGGTCCACGTGGCCGATGATTAAGTTGTCTCATCACGGAAGCGGAAAAGTATTTTTCTGTTAGCCGTTTGGCCGTTTCACAGGAAATATGTACGTGCAGCTTCGAATCGGATTGCTTGGCACGAATCCAAAAGGTCGACCGTTCCCTCGTGCCTTGCATCGACAAAAAGCGAAGTCGTATTTAAAGAGGACGTGAATTGTGTGACACCGTCTCTTTCCTACGAGCTTCGTTGCCATGATCGTCTAAATATGCGATAGATAATAAAGAAAGCAACCATAACGATTCTACCATCGTCCGTGTTATTCCCAACTGAGCTTGAATGTCTAGCCTAAACGAGAAAGCAATATCACCGTCTCGACGGACCGTGAAATTGGGAAAAATCGAGGTCGTATAGATCACTGAAAGCAATCGGACTAGTATTAAAAAAAAAAAAGGAAAGATAAAACGTGGAGTGGTTATTTTTGGGAGAATGATAATAGACCGAACGGTTCGCAAATAAAACGGCCTATGGGATGAGTAATTGTCTGACAAGCAAAGAAAACGTTCCGATCGACTCGCAAATCTTTCCCTCTCATAGTTTAAGGGTCAATGAAAGTTTAAAGGGTGACAATTAAATTTACGGTTTATATTTTGGGGAAGATGAGGAAGCCTGAGTTGATAACGAGCTGTTGGATTATTGATAATTATAATGCATCAGATAGAAAGCAAAAATGAATTGGTTATATGAAGTGGTTCAAAGTTACATTGTTAGACCAGATGTCATCAGACCCATAGGCCCATAGACCTAAGGGCCTGGGTAATAGATTGGATGCAGCCCTGGTCTCTTTTATTTTACAAGTGGGCAACAGACTTTCTGTTTTATCCTTACGATTTTTCCTTCACTTCGAGTCAGAATTTCAAAGTGTTCAGACGTCCTTCCGAGTCAAGAAATAAAACGTATGTGTCAGAGAAATTCACTGTGTATTAAAATTTATTTAACCCGTTTCCAATACGAGCGTACACCTGACAGAATGAAAATAAACTAATTTATTTATCTAACTGCAGATATAAGATAATGATCGATCGCGATAGTTCACTTTATACTACGTGGAAGTCACAAACACGTTCTAAAAGTTCCATCCAATATCAGTAAAAACATCCTTAGTGTTGCGACTTATTTTTTGCATTATTAAAATACAGCAGGTGCACATCATCGCAAATGTTTCCCGAAGGACAGCAACGCAACAATATCGATAATTACCCAGCAGACAACTTAAAACAATCAATAAAGGTATAACCTGGCCCTCCATACTTGTTTTTAATTATCGTGTCCGATAGCGAGAATTATAAACAACGATAAATTATAAAATTTAAGCGATAAGAAACGTAATTAATGAATCTCTCATCTGGTTCTTTATCGTCTAATTAATTCGCTGAATTTAAATTATGTAAGTACTTTAAATAAATGAAGTAACGAAACTTTCCCTGAGTACTTAGTGTAAGATACTTTGCAAGATATTGATTAATTAAATGTTAATTACTGCTCCACAAAATTATACATTCACCCTAAAGTTGGAAGTTTGATTTTCTTTTTCTTTCAACTCTAAATAATTTAATAGAATATATTATTTATTTCTATCTCAGGATCGTATCTTGAATTTTATTTTTTGAAACAATATACAGTGGTACCTCGGTGTACGTCTGCTTTGAAATACGTCCTGATAAATTTTTTGTGTGAATTTTGCATCATTTTTAAATAATTATCTCAGAGGAAAAATTAAATTAATAATCAATTATATTCGGAGTTGATGTACTATTAACTAACTGATCATACAAGTAAGGATATCATATAACAAAATATGGGAAAGGTTGATTTGGTATACATAAGTCGAAACATCAGGAAAGGATTAAGGTCGTACATTGTATTTCACCCAACTCTGATTTCGAATAGATTTACACGAAAAGACTGAAACGCGGCAGGTAAGAAAATTGTGAATGTAAAATAAAAACATCGGAGATCGAGATTTAGATTTCGAAATTTGACTTTCGAAGGAGATCAGATAGCTTGATCGCGATTATGTACATTTGCGATTGTATGCATTTCCGTCGAGTTCCCTACATCTGCGTGTTTCCACCGATTTACCGGTTGCAGATGTATATTCGATTACTTGCCAGATAGCTGTTCGCATATGTTACGACGCCCACTTTCTACAGGATATATGGTAAATTATAAATGAAAAAGGCATGAACGATACATTCGCGTGTGCATCTTGCACCTTTGACACTTGACTTCGAAAGTAGGAGCGTTCGATTTTCAAGAATTTCCACCGTATCTGTCTCTCTTCAATCTACGAACATTCGAATTTAATTTAACATCAAAAACTTTCAGAAAAATGTGAACGGTTATCTGATCGGCATAGAGGGGTTCGTTTTATGTAAAATAATTCCCGGGCTCCAGCTATTGAATATTTAAGAACTCCAGAAACTTTTCATATCAGCTCCAACGAGAGTCGATCGGAAACGATCGCCACACGGAAGCTCGAGAATTAATTATTCTCGGCCACGTGCGGAGTAAGTTCGTCTAGAAGTTGGGGACGAGACGGAAAGGGGACGTGGATCATTTGCATTTATCCTCACTTAATAGGAAGCTAAGGCTGTCGCTATACTTTGTACACGATGATTAAATGGAGGTACGAAGAAAGTTGAAGCTTTCTTTATACATACTTATAACGCGCGGCTTCGCATATCCATTAATACATCCTTTAAATGAAATTTTCATTTCCATTAACTACTTCAAATAAATACCATATCATATCTAATGGAATATGGGATTATATTAGAAAACTCAGTCTATTCTTTATACTAGATATTTTATTTTGAAGGCTTGGAAGAACCGTCTTTACTGCACTGCGAATGAACAAGGAATGAATCCTTCTGAAAATGCACGCAGGAAAACTGGCGCCCACTTTCAGAAAAGAAAATAACGGCCCCGGGTCTTCAATGTGTTTATTACTGACAAGGGAATGGTCAAAAGTGATTGGTAATTGCTCGTCCAGACTGTTTATTGAGCATAAAACGAGGAGTTTATGGTGCCATTGGCAACCAGTTCAAAAGTTATGAGACTTTGAAATTTTCATTTTTAAGTGCAAATGATTAGAATACATGAGAAATTGAAATATGAAGTGAAAATTAAATTTAAAAGTGACAAAGACTGAGTTTGAGATTAAGATGAGTTTCAAGGAAAATTGCTTGTGTGATCATTTGCACTTAGAAATATGAAAATTTCAAAGTCCCATCATTTTAGAACCCGTTGCCAATGGCACTAAAAAATTGCACCATAAACTCCTCGTTTCATGCTCTTTCATCCACTTTTGACCATTCCCTTATCAGACCCTTAGGTCTAGGCTAAGGACCCATCGACACTGATGACAGAGCTAGGCCTTTTGTTTAGTGGGCAGTGCCTCTCAACGTAAAGATTCATATTTGTACAAACTAAATAATATTATTCCAACAATATCATACAAAAATTGCTCGTTTTTTCTAATAATTGCAGACGGGTATATCGAACAATAATTATTAACGGGTGTCATTTGTGCGCAAAATGGGGATCGTGTGACTTTGTACACGTGAAGAAGATGAAGAAAAATTCCACATACGGGTTTTATCATGAAAAAACTGACTTACGCTGACGGATTTTATGCGTCTGCCCGTCGTTTTACGCGGCTGACGTCTCCGCTGAAAGAATAAAAAACCTCTGGTGATTTTCAACGCAACACGACGTGGTCGTACTCCTGCTTAATTTGCATACTGAGGTCAAAGAATCAATCTCGAACTGTCTACCTAGCGGGGAATCAAATTTATTCAACACCGATCCAAGAAAAGCTGTCGAACGACTTGATTATGCAATTATTCGATCTCGAGCTGTTCCTTTGCGGTCGTCGGGCTTCTTCGTCTCTTTTTCTTTGAGAGCTATGAAAAAAAGAAAAAACATTCCAACGAGCAAATCGAACGGTATTTTTTCGAAATTCTTACATCGATTTCATTTATTTTTTTTTTAATATAAATTTTGTGTCCCATGAAATTGGGAAAAAGGATCATTTCATTTAATAAAAGCTCGAAGTGCTCCATTAATTAACTCTGATGAGTTTCTATTCTCGTTTTTATGCAAATCGATCCTTTCCATAATAACACACTTCTTTTTTTTTTGTTTCGTTTTTATACTCTATGATTATCGAAGGCTGAAGACTTTAAACGTCAAAGACTGAAAAATATTGCCTGTTTTTTTTTTTGCTTCTTTTTATTAATATAACGATGTATCGATCGACTCTCACACTGACCACGTTTAAGAAACAATATTCACACGATAAAATACTGAATTTTAAGTATTTAGTTATTTCATAATTATCGAGGAATAAAAATTACCCTCTATATCTTGCGAATAATCAAGTTCGTAATCTGATGAAATAAAACGTTGGATTGAAATTTTTTATTCATCGGTATCGAACTTATTAAAATAAAGCTCGAATAACACCACATTCATGCAAAGTATTA
Source organism: Osmia bicornis bicornis (assembly GCF_907164935.1). Classification (NCBI taxonomy): domain Eukaryota; kingdom Metazoa; phylum Arthropoda; class Insecta; order Hymenoptera; family Megachilidae; genus Osmia; species Osmia bicornis. The sequence goes on from NC_060226.1 coordinate 2,621,307, forward strand.
ACGGAAGTATATAATATATGACTCATTTCTTCAAATTTGCAGCAGATTTGTTGGTTCGTTGTCAGAATAGTTCTATCGCTATAACCATCTATGAGCTGATAAAAATTTGCTGATAAATAAACAATGATAACATGTTAAACAGTTATCTTCAAGTACTGCGCAAATTATGCTTCTTCTTTGATGTCCACTTTGAAAGAGGCTTTTACATGAATGAATCATCATATCGCAAAGATTACAGAAATATCAGTAAGAGGGGCAAAAAAAAATACACAAGTCTAATAATCAAATATTTCATTGATACACAGAATAGTTCAACTATTTTTAAGAATGATCACGCTCCGTTTAAAATATTCCAGTATGAATAAACTTTCTGATTAATTCCGGAAACTGAACTGAACCGATCGTCATACATGATTAATTTATCTAATCTTATTATCAACATCATATCCGAATTATTGATCTAAATCTATTGAATTTTGTAGAGAAATGGCGAACCAAAGAACACCATATGTTGAATCTTTTAACGTATGACGAAACTTTGCGAACCAGATGTTATGTCCTTTAATTCCTAATTAAACTCATTTTGATAACAGAACATTCAGTTGATTACTGAATATAAAATTCAGATTATGATAATAAATTGATTTCATTTTACTTGCTATTTAAAATATTATTTTAGGATAGGTTCCCCCAAATGTAGGCTGACCCTTTCATTATTCTATGATTCTAATACTAAATTTCTGAAATTCTAATATTTTTAAATTTTAATATTCTAATATTCTAATATTCTAATATTCTAATATTCTTGATACTGTTAATAAAACTAGAGAATCTGACCCACCCCAAAAAGAAAGTCGTAACACCAATGATAATCCATATCATTAGGAATTCTTTCATTAACCTAATTAGAAATATTCGAAACTATGAACAACAGAAATAACGAAAGTTACACATAGAACATAGTATTACAAATCTACACATACTTTTTCCTGGCACCTAATTCATCTAACAAAAGATGTATCATTCTTGACGCAGACACCACAGAATACCCTACCATTTTTCCTTTCTAGGTCTCTATAACCGAGTGAACAACGCCAACAAAGAAGCATGACGTCAATGGTAAGTTGACCAACTCATTTTTTTCATCGCGAATGTTCAAATAATATAATCAGTCTGACGTTCATCTCAGCCTCGAGGATGTATAAGATTTCACACGAATTAACGCAGAAGGGCATAAATGCGTGAATGATAATCGTGACGACACACCTACGGAAAGACAGTTTCGTGTCAATTAACCCGTTGGCGTGAAATAATGCAACCGGACACACACGTATCAGATATCAAAAAGCAGAAGTGGATATCATCGTTTACTTCCTGCTTGATAATACACATAACTAGGGAAAGGGAAAAGGAGAGTTCGTCACAATGAAGTCTTTATGTTACCACACCAGGTGTTCGGGTTAATCTCTTACCTAATTAAACAAAAATATATAAACAAAACTTGAATTGCATTCAACTAAAACATAACACTTGATATATGATTTTTTATGTAAACGTATTTACGTGATTATTCGGTAAAAAACAGAATGACTAATAACGAAAAAACTATCTGAATGACTTATTAATGAGTATTCTGTTTTGATGCAACTCGCATTAATTACGGAACTATTTTGCGTTCAGTAATCCTTATCAATGATGCGGGGAGAAAAATGTAATATTCATAAAATTTCATTCGAACTATCGATAAAACAATTAGGTATGTTAAAAAAATCTACGTATCCTTGAATGAAAATAAATTTTTTACGCTCCGACTAGCTCGATTACGTAAAGTATGCAGAACATGTAAATAGTATATTAACCTTTAATGATACATCGATCCGTCTATCGTAATTGCCTATTGTAATTAATGACATAGAAGCGAGTTTAATTAAGAAAATCACAGCTCGCCTGATCGATAATATTGAAAATAAATTCGAGGGTGAAATCGGAATTAATATTTCGAATTCGAGATTCCTCTTTTTCGAGATAGATCGAACGTTATAGATCGATCAAGGCTGGTTAGAGGATCGAGTGTTAGGATCGAGCGATGAAGCCGCGTTATTACATTTCACATAACCGTGTCGTCTTGCAATGATAGCGCAGAACCTGCAGCGTGGAAAAAACACGCGCAATAGTTGGATGATGATTCACCATTCGATTCGTGAATGTTGTCGAAAAAAAAAAAAAGAAAAAAAGGAAGAATTCATAAACATTTATACTCTGTATTGTAACAAATGGTGTACACAGGATGTCACTTGCTTAAATCGTTTACAGACGCGTGTTTTAACACTTTCAGAGTAGCACGTTTCAAGGAAACCATCAATTTTGCAATTTTATGTATCTCTGTATTCTATACAATGGGCGTTTTAATTAAAATAATTAATGAAAACGTTCCTCCACCGCGCTGCTCCAGAAAACTGCGCTAAATGTGGTAATTGCTTTCAAATTGAAGGACTTTTACGAAGAAATCATTCCTTTAGAATTTCAGCGAGAGAATCGCCCCGAGGTACCTTTTAAATCATTTTAGCCTAGCTAAAGAGATTTCGCTCGAAAAACTGAAATTAGGGCAGGCTAGCCTAGAGCGACACCAGTGTTATGCAACCATACCCGAAAGGAAATCAATTTGTGTCATCGTATTTAATTCCATTGGTTGTGTGGTTTCAATGAAACACTGCACTCACAATGCATCAGATAGTCTGTGTATCGCATTTCCTTTCACTTGCAACGAAAATTGCTTATTAACCCTCGGACGCTGGGTCATTTAAGATATAATCTGGTATCGAGTTGACACTGTGATACTTGATTGACACTATAATAGTTATGCGATAATTACGTAACTATTTGGGGTTCGAATTGGGTTGGGCCGTGAATTTTGGCTGGAGGATCGAATACCCGACAATGGACCTTGAAATAGAGGCTAGGGTGAGCTCGGTCCCTCCCAAAATGTGGTCCTAAAATGAGGTTCTAAAAGTTCTGAAATTTAAAAATTAAAAATTTCTAAGGGTCCTAAAATTCTAACAGTTGATACTGGGATTCACCCCAGGAAAAATCCTAGTTCCATCGATCAATGTCTCGTACTATCACCCGGAAGTGTACATACTTATTGCTTTTACCGGACAAGTGCAATTAACAGTTAACAGTGCGATTTCGGTAATTCTCGTGCGGAGCAACGTGACCACCTATCTCCCACTGAAACGTCGAAAAAGTTACGTCGACTACGGTATAAACGGTGCTAAATAACAGCATGCATGCGTGCGTGTAGGCTATGAAAACGAAGCAGCACGGTAGTGGCAGCTGCTGACTACCACGGCTAACCAGTCAGTCGTTTGCGAGGTCGTCGTTCTTAGAGTCAGCCAAGCTATGTATATACCATACAGTTTAGCGGTACTTCTACTCGAAGCAGCTTTCATTAAAGCACGTGCCTCGCAATGTAACCAATAGTTTGCCCTTCCATCAACGCGCTAACTACCCTGGAATATCGACGTTACCGAAGGTCAGAATGAACATTGACCCTTGGTGAGCCAATAAATGGTACCTCTTAAGATACCTATAAGGATGTATGATATATCCACCTCTCTGTTCATAAATCACGGCACAATTATTATTATAACATCAGATCTAAATTCATTAATATTATTAACGCGGAGGCCATTGGATTAAAAAAGAAAAAAAAAAAATAAGAAATTTGAAAATAGAGATTAATTACTTTTACTCGTATTTCAAAGGCGCTCCCGTTTGAATTACATATTTAATAATTTCACGCAATATCTCGCTCAGGGCCGGCCCTGGGTCTAAGCAGCCTAAGGTCCCCATAAAATTTTGCGTCTAAGAATGCAAGAAGAATAATGTTTACTTGATCTAAATTAGTTATACAAGCTTTAATTTTATAAATTTTATTTGAGGTACTTTATGTAAAGGGGCCCTTTTTCGGAGCTCGATATCTCGGGGCCGACCCTGATCCCGCTCGATATTAATTTTCCATATCGTGAATCGATGTGTTCGAGGAAAATTACAATTGGAAATAAAGTGTGATATTTTATGCGAAGGTAATCAATGAAGTGTCCAATTGAAAACAATATTATGGAACGCGACAAGTGCGAAACGGAAGTACATTATTATACTGCATCAACAACCTTTCGATTGATTTGATTAAATTGTCGAGGGAAATTTCATGGAGGTACGTCTGAACGACCAGCAAGGAACGAAGAACGATTAAATTAATGCCGTCTGTCGATGCTCGAACGCCACGCCATTAATTTATACTACTTAATTGCTATTCAGCCAATAACTGTAACAGCCTGCAGACTTTTTATTCTGCGTCATTAATTTCGTTCAATTTCTACACGTGGGTCGTATAATACTGTTCACCCGTATTATAGGTACAACGAGAAACTTGTACAAATGGCATGATTCAAGAATTTATTAAATAAAATTATTAAATTAACATGAATTATAAATTTTACGCTTCGAGCTGCTTATAAAAAAGGTGAATAAAAATGAAAAAGAGGATTAAGGTTCGACTATTGCTAAACGTTTCGAATTCATGAATATCAGAGTCCATAGGTCAGCTGCTAATTGCACGATCGTGTCTCATAGAGCTAAATCATAGACCATGTGACAGCATGCATCTATAGGGTGTCCCATGTAAGTGTCACCGGGCAATTTCAAGACTTTCCATGACCTTTACAAATCATCGTGTCAGACAAAATTGAACTGCATATCTAATTGTAAGAAGCTTGCAAGGTTGAAGGTCAATTCGAGGAAGGGAACAGGATAATTATTTTGATATTTTCTAAGAAATACTATTCTTCTAGTGAAAAAAACCTCGATAAGTCGTCATTTTTAAATTTACATGGTTTTTACTCCGTTTAAGTCGTCAAAATTTCTCGGTCCCTCGAGTGATGATTAATCGAGGTTTTACTGTATTACCATGCAATCAAAAACGAAGAATATATGTTTTTTCTTCTAACGAAATGCAAATTCATAAATCACCTTGAGACTATAAATAAAATACTGATGGCTAAATTACAGTAGAAACTGTTATCCATTGGCATAAATGGGGAAATGGTATAGTATTATCTTAATATCCTAATCGTACCTGATATACCATAGTCACTAATAGCAACATAAATACTAAAAATAACATATAATAAGTGGAAAAGTTTACTATTTATCAGTGTATGATAAAAGGAATTATACAGGATGGGCCACGCAATTGTCTCTGGTGATAACTCCGTTATTAACGCATTCGTGAAAAAATGCCAAAGGAGAAAGATAAATGGTTCGAAGAGCACTACATTGGTAGGGCCTTAAATTTTTTTAAATCCAAACAACGCACGTACAATTATTAATACTAGATTGCCGGAGCGAGTCAATTTGACTCATTTATATAGAAGATTTTTCAGATAATTAATTAAAAATTAAATAACTGATTATATTATAGATTATAAATAACTAAATGAATAATTAAATGATTAAAAATTTTGTAGATCATTTTTTTAAAACATATGTTGGTTTTTAATAGAATTATGAATAGGTGCTATACCTATTTTGACGGATTTATAAGTCTAGTGTTAATTAACAGTTGTATAACTGCTTCCGATGGAAATGGATTTTGGAAGTTTCCAACAAACTACTATTTACTCAGCCAGAAACAAAAAACTATTGCAATATCAGTTATCACATGGAAGATTTGAGAAAATTCTGAGAATTATTTTTCGCCTGCTTCGTTCATCAATATTTACACGAAGTTTTGTTGTATTTGAATCATTTAGGTCAACACGCAGCGAGGATACAATTTTCTCAGATCTTATTAAAAGAAAAGAGATGCTTATTTAACGGCATACCACGATCACGTATGTTTTCCATAGTACATACCTCGAAAAATTGGCACGAATTCAAGAAAAATTTAAAATTACAACATCGATCGATTCAGAATTCATCCTTTCCTTATATCGCCATTTTTCTCAAATAACTTTTATTTGCTTGCGAATGTACGTCTTCAGATATTTTTCTCTAATTGAATCGAGGAAAGAAATATAACCACTTTGTATCTAGACTGATATCCAAAGCGTTGATACCCAACATACTGATAAAAGATTCCGAAGATTACAGAAGACAATCAGGAAATTCCTCCGGATTCGTCGCGAGCAGTGCATTATAAAAAAAAAAAAAGAAGAAGTGCAAACAAGAGAGCTGCAAACCGATAAGACTGACAAGATGTTTGCGCTCGTTGCTACCGACCTATACCAGCCTCTCATCTCTTCATAATATATATGTGTACGTTACACGTGTATGAGCTCTGTACATTACGATGTGACCTAAATAAGACAAACGCCAGACGTTGGATAAAACGAGAACCCAACAAAGAAAAAAAACCGCTCGTCGAACTCTATTCAACCGTGTGATAAACCACGCTTTTCGACCTTCTCTTCGTGTCCTAATCCTTTATCGGCGCACTCCATTCGAACGGCGGGAAAAACGTGAGAAAGAAAAAAAAAAAGTGGAAAATAAGAAAGAAAACTACCAATGGTACTGATTCGAAATTTCACCTTTTTATCGGGACGAATTTCGAATTCGTGACGCGGGAAACAAATACGACGATAAGAGGTTACAATTATTATGAAAACAGAGACACTTCGAAAGTTGATAAATTTCAAAGTGGCGGATAATTAAACCGTGATAAAATTAATCGAACAAGTGTTTATTCAACGTTACGTTCCAGTTTTAGAAAGTTTCCTTTTCTTTCATTCCCTGTATCGTGTTGGAGTACGAATTAAGTCTACGCTGGGTATGTGGGTCGTTAATGGCTTAAGTATTGTTTGAAGTTAAATTTTTTTTTCAGAGATCTTCAACATTTGACGTAATCGAAGAGTATAACGCGGTAGACTTTGATTTATATGCCAAAAATTGATATCAATAAATTTCAAAGTGTGTATAAGAGATCGCTAATTCGTCTTAATGTCAGCTAAAAAAATATACACTATAGACTGTGTTCAGAAGAAATGTTGATAACCTTGAAAATTCCAACGCTGTATTTTTAAAAAAATTTCAATTGCATGCAAGAAATATCGTATCATAATTTTATATACAGTTAGAGCGTTTTTAATTTGATCTTAACTAGACTGTTCTATCATTAGGTTATGGCGGCAAAACGCAAAATTCGAATTACCTAACCTAAAATTATCTAGAATTATCAACGAAGTTTAAAAGTTGACAATTCAAAATTGAATTAACATTTTGACAGCTTAGTGTTTTCTTATTTTATTTCTAGTACTAATTATAATTTGAGTATTGATAATTTTACCTTTTGGAGCGACGAAACTTCGAATCCTCCCGCGAATAAAATGTTTGTACAAAGCAGAGCATTATGGGTTTTTTCAAGGATGCCTGGACTTCCCCCATGCACTTTCGATGTACGTACGTAACAATCCCTCCAAGAAACTCACTTTCACGTCGATTCTACCGATAAGGCCTCAAAATACGTATTATTTCAACATTTACTAATTAATTGTAGTATTCATGGCACGTGATCAACAAGGCACTGATTAAGTATTCGCCGCGAGCACTTCGTTACGTTAGAAACATCTCACAGTCACATCTGATCGTTCTTTCGTCGTTTACAATCGATCAAGAGTCCGAGTTTACGAGAGTATCGATATTCACGATCGTCGTCGATCGATCGTTCTTCACCTGTTCGAACGACTGCATCGACAGCCGCGTGAAAAACACAATCGGGTGACATCGTGCATTGTCGTTAAGGGTCGCCCTTAAGGATACCGTTGCCAAGCCAACAGCTGCAATATATAAAGAGAAAACAGAGACTTCGTTGTGTATTTTCTTGTATACAGAGTATGAAACCAACAGTTTATCGATTTTTCACATTTCCCTTCTTCCTTTATCTAACAGTTGTCTGCGCCTTCATGAATATTCCTTGTTCTTTTGTTTTCATGTACTTCTGTCGACCAGCGACTACGGTCGCACGATGAAATAATTTCGGGTCTTGATTATAATCTTCAGAGAGATCTTCTCAAATCTGCGCCAACTTCACTCAAATAGAAGGTTCGATCATATTTTCTGACAGTTCCCTCAGTTTTGAACAGTACACAATCGAAGAGAAGGCTCACTGACAGATTCGCACGGAAACCATTAACAACAGTAGATTGTGATACACCGATGGACCGTCACAATGAACAACTTTCACGAGTTTCCAAGTTTCTTTTCTGAGAAACTTGCACGAGCATATACGCATCGCGACTGACTGAGGGACATTGTTCGAGATGTGCGAGGATCGTTCACCGGCGAACACGATATATCGTGACGGCGTCGATCAATCGAAACGATCATCTGTTTACTCGAACGGTGCACTGACTCCGACAATCAAGATGGCGCATGCGAGAGCGACGCGTACAGCGTGGCTTTGCATCGCGCGCGATATGTACCAGACGATTTTAACTTCGGAAGAAAACTATGATCTGAAATGGAGAAGAGAACGAACTTGGGAACCGAGCTAAGAGGAAACGATGCGGACGAATCGTGTCTCTATCCGACACTGACACACTCGACCCGTGCCGTTCCTCTTTCTATGCCGGCAGCGCTCCCTCTCGCTCGTTCCTTCTCGCTCGATATGTCCTGCCTTCTCATCTATACTATCTTCGTCCTAACTCCCTCTTCTTCCCGCCATCGCAACCGGTACTCATCGTAGTCGTCTTTCCTCGTTTCCGTTGCTAGCAAAGGGTTGGGGGGCAGATTGCCAGTCGGCTTTTAATGCGCTACGGGTATAAGAAGAACAGGAGAGACGGAAGGAACCGACGACGAAAAATAGAAGAAAGAACACAACGGGAAGAGTATTAGGGTTATTTTAGATATCCTGATCGACCAACGAATGGCAAAGGATAAAAGGGACATTTTTAACCTTATCGTATCTTTGTCCCATGATTCATAAATAATTACCGATTTAATCCTAACTAGCTAAACGATGATTGATCTAATTCTACGTGGATTAATTTTACATAAAATTACATGGATATGTATGACATCCTACATACATATGTAACGTGTTAATAAATTTGAAATTTAGTACACTCGTATGGGTAGGCTGAAATGAGTTAATCTTGACGATTCGAACGCGGTGCATTACTCGGTTGATCATGAGCGAGGTAAAATATGTCAGCTAGGACAATGGACGCGATAGCTATGGTCCTTTTCATATGCAGATTCGCGACAAATTGTTGAAGAGACAAAAGCCGTATTTCCATCGAGGCAGCCTTTAAATTGATGTGTCTGCCAATGACACGAGCTACCGGCAACCAGCACTGTTTACGCTTCATGCTTTTCCAAGATAATACGTTTCTAACACGGCCAACTGTATCGCAGAATTTCGTTTCCTTCGCGATTCGTTCCAATCCGATCGTTTTGTCATTGTTCCTTGAATGAACCGTAAATAATGGTAATCACGCTGGCGTTATCAAGTCAACGAATTTTACGGTATTTTCGCGGTATCTCGTTACCAAGGATATGTTTGCCAATAAATTTTTCTTAACTTGCAACTCCGATAAGTACGTATCATTTATGCGTAACAAAATTGTTTTCGAATCACTTGCATTATCGAAACGACGTTCGACCTTATGTAACGTAATTACGATACTGTCTCCAAGCGCATAATCAACATTATGCATTATCAAAATATTCCATACGCCTTCCAGAAGAAATAATTATTTTCATTTAAATCAATCAATCTTGTAGATAACAATTTTCGATTGGGTGCACTGACTTGCACTGAAAATATTTCTTATTCTTCACTAATCATCTCTACAAGTATTTCTAAGAAACCAAAATTAATTTCCACTAATTAGGCAGGGCTAGGAGAAAAATATAACGAGGCAACCATAGGTTGCCTATGGAAACGCATCGAGTTCTCCCAGAATGTACTATTCTCAAAGGGATCGACAGAGAAGCATGCAGGAATTTACCTGTTTTTATAAAGCCAAGACAGATACATGGAGCGTTTCTTCCATCTAAGATGTTTCTTTCAACGCGGTAATCTCTTCATTAGACCGGACGACGACGGAAATCTGTACGTAACGCGTATGTGAAAGAGAAAAGACGTTTCAGCTACTGTTCGAGAAAGCGAATCGAGCTACACGATACGACGTTATCTTTCGCGGGGCTGACCGCACGAGATACGTCTCTCCCGTAAAAAGTCTCTTAACATTTCGCACTTTGCTCATTATCTGAGACGGAGGTCTAAGCGACGTCTATGTACGAACGTCCATAAATCAGACGGTTTCATTATAATCAGAACAGGTTCGACGAACACGGGACAGACGTTTCGACTGTTTGTCCCCTGGTTGAAGAAGAAAGCAAACGCCGCGCCGATAACGTTTACGTCAGCTGTTTCGACTCACTGCTAAGGCTACTCTTTTCACGGTATTCTAATAATTGCTTGTAAATTAGCGGACAGTATTAACCTGGGGTCAAAACTCTCTGCTATTCATTACAACCTTCTGTTATTTTAACCCTCGGATGGCGAAACTAAATGAAATTTTATTTGAAATTCATTTTTGTCTATTTAAATTCTAAACTTTCTACCCGTTTTTAAAGTCTGGGTCATGACTGACCGCTGTCGTTACCGTTTGAAAGTTAATTTTCTTACGACACACCCGGTGCGTCGTGAGGTATTAGGTTGAGTGAGCGCCATTATGAAATCTTACCAAATAACCAGACTATTAATTCTGAAAAGTATTGTGAACAACTGCGTCACCTAAAAGCAGCAATACTAGAAAAAGGGCATTCACTTTCATCCAGAAAAGGAATGGTCTTCCATCGAGTCAACGCACGACTGCAGAGATCTTTGATGACACGAGAAACATTACTGCAATTTGATTGGAATATATTAATGTATCTAAATTTTTTAATGAAAAAGGAATATTCGTATTACCAAACAGATGGAAAAAGATCATAGAACAAAATGGTACATGATATTAAAATAACAAAACTTATTATTGTGAAGAAACGCGAATGGACTTTTTACTCAACCTAATTATATTGATTTCTCCGATGAACGAACTAAAGAAATAAATCCATTTAAAATGGTACATCTGTTAGTTTTCTCTGATTTACGTAAAGCAAACCTTAATTAGAGAGAAACGTTTCGTTGGTGAAATCGATGGACTTAAGCTTCCCCTAGGTGGGAACAGAGGAGATCGCGAAAAGGGGTGGAAAAACTGCGACGTTTTAGAGTACAGCTCGTTATCCGCGTCAATATTTCCCGGATAACGAGTCTCTTTAAGAAAATTCCGGCCTTCGAAGGCACTCGTTGTTGTCTCAATTGCCGCCCTCTTTCTTTCATCGTCTCGTCTGGTAAATGAAGTCCCATCGGTCGTAAGGAAACACCTCCATCGCACACACGTGGCAAAAGACGGGCAGAACGTCGTAATGGCCCGAGGCTGATCCACGAGGGTACGTGTTACGAAAGTCTAGCCGAGAATTAAAGGCAAGAAGACGAGAGACTTGACCATCAGGAAAGGGTTTGCAATTAATCCGACGGACAACTGGAAGCAACGGAAGCCTCGTATGACAACCGACATGGATTTACGTCACGTGGAATTGGCTTCCTATCATATTTCCATCGATCCGAACTAAGGAAAAACGTCGACCGTTAGGAAGCGACTACCACTCCGTGGTATTTTAAACGATCGAATCGTTCTGCTGGAAAATTTTCTAGGTAGAGATACGATATATCGATCGGGATGTTATTTTATACCGAAGATAAAATTTCGCTGAAAATCGTCATCTTTCGGGTTTGGGTTGATCTACCCAATTAAACTCAAAGGTGATATTTAGATATCAGAAAAGACGAATTGTTTACAGTGCAATGATATCAAGACTGTTATCATTTTGTATGTACACAATTCGAGACAAAGCCTTTCCTTTTAATTTCAGTGAGAAATGGCAGGCAAAACATAAGTTACGTAAGATAATACATATTTGTCATTGTCTTATGCTTCCTGCAATTCTATATACAGGGTGTCCCAGCATAGGTAGTACAATCGAGGAGGGGGGGATTCTACATGAAAAAACAAATTAAAAATAAAGAAAAAAATGTTTTCATTTAACTATGGTTTAGATGGATGGATCTCGATAGAAGTCATATGTCACTTATAAGTATTTAGTACTAATATCATTAGTATCAACATGATGTGCTGTATTACTTATTTCTACCTATGGATTTAGAGTAAACTTAAATGAAAATAAGATATGAAATTTAGTTACTAACTTACTTGATTAATGTAAAAATTGTTGGAAATGCTGCCCATTGTACTACTAATTGTGTTACTAATGACATTAGTACTAATTATAAGCGACTGAATATACAAAACTGATCTTCTCAAGAACGAAGCCTGAAATGAAAAAATTTGTTTCTTTATTTTCGATTTATTTTTTCATATTGAATACTAGAATGCTGGGACACCCTGTAGATATGAAAGTATACATTCCATAACAAAATTCAACAGTCTATTTCTAATGAATGATTGACCCAGCCTTATCATACGAGAGTCAAAGAGGCTTGAAATCTACGAAACTCTTATCGTCGATCAAGAAGCAAACAAATATAATATGTACAAACTAATAATCGTGTCCTACTTGTATCTCGTCAAATATACTCGTACGATTTCGCAACGATGTATCTCTTGCTGTAAATTCATTAGAGAACACGATTCGTTCGCGAATCAGAGCGATAACGATAAACGATCTATGCCATCTAAAAGTGCAATAACTATGGCACAGGTTAAAAACTGGATCAGAGAGATTAACCTTAATATCAAAAGCTTACATCGTGAAACCTTAAAGTGTAATTCCGTGAAAGAGTGGCAACGGATCACTGTCACGAGAGTCAAGATTCTCGTCCCAATTACATTTATCTAGGTTCATCTGTCTTCCATGAAATTCGAATGACCATTAATAAAATAATCTTCCATGTAACTTGGCACACGATCAGTTTTATACGACACCTTAAACGGAGGAATTTTATGTATTATGGCAATTCATGCTGTGGTGATTTATGAGAAATTCATGTGACCATTTCAAAATTAGCCATCCCAATGTCAGTAAATTTATTGAGCAGATAGCACTTGATTAGCAGTTCTCTTTCTCCATTTATCTCAGATTTATTCCTCAATAAAACAGTAAAGAAAGCTAATAAAAGCAGACGCGATTTGCTGGCACGTGAAAATGCAAGTACTCTAAGAAGATATAATAAATTTCTTCCATTGCGATTCGATCGTCAACGACAGAAAAAAAGATTCCCAGTAGCGTAACCAGGCAATCACGTTCTATTTACACCTTTCTGCTCGTGCACGTGTGGCCGGGAACACGCGTGCTAGTTGAAACGTGGTCGGGTGAATACCTTCAATAAAGAGCATAATTTCCGAGCAGACTGGTGTCTACTCGACAGGAACTGAACGTTCGTACAAAACCTGATCTGTAACGACTTCGTTTGCGTTTCCCTCTCGGCTTTGTCGCGTTTCGTGGCTTTCAATAATCTTTTCTCCCTTTCGTTCGCAGGGTAGACTCATACGCGATCGATAAAAACGCGTGAGTTCTGTGATTGAAAAGACTCTCTAACTTCGAAGTTAAATCCTCCGAGTCAATGTCGAACGAATTTAGAACGCGATTCGACGCGGTTAGATAAAAAGATCTTTGAAAACGGTGCAAGATAATCGAGTGCATAGATGACGCGTATCGTGCACACAGAAACCTCTGTCGCTCTCTTGGATTCTTTTTATCGACGACCGCATTGCGAAATTGCAATAATCAATAGCAATTAAAACTGTTTGTCGCACGCGATCTACTGGAAAATTCTGTATTGCTAGACGGAAACGCACACACCACGCTGTCGTGGAAATATATCGCTCTGCCATGAACGCTGGCTGATTAGGGTTAAGCACGAGATAAGGGATTCACGATTAACCCTTCGAGCTGGTTGTTCCGGAAACCAGGATTACTTAATATCGATTCAACTTCCTGTGTCCAGGTTACCGCATACAAAGGAAGGATTTCAACTTGCATCAGTTAACCCATGACTTCCAGTTTCCTTTTTTTGTAGCAACTTGGAATTTAATGGTTACTTATCGTTAGAACAGGGGTGATCGAACTTTTTGAGAAACGGGCCCGATTGAAATTTTGAAAAACATGGGAGCTATTAGAACATTAATTTGGAATTTATAATTGAAAATATCTATTAAAATGTACCAAATCATAATAGAGCAATTTTGTAAGAAAATTAACATTAATATTTCTTATATAAAATATTTATAAATAAAATTCGGGGGCCGGATGAAAATCTTTGGAGGGTCGTAGTTTAGTGACCGCTGACTTAGAAAAAAAAGTGAAAATTGAAATATATAATAGGAACAAAAAGCTCGTAAAACAGTCGTTCAACTGTTATTTTCCAATAGTGCATCCGTCAGCGTTCTATGAAATTACAGTCTACGGAAGTGGAAGTATTTCAAACCAATTTATAACACGCTGACACGGTTCTAGGAATTTTCTAAGGGAATCGTTCCGAGGCAATTAATTGAACGATAAATTAAAATTTTTAATTACCCACCGATTATACGATTAATTTAACTCGACTTTCCATGCGTTCAGAGATGAAAAGATAATTACTAGATAATCAGATCGAGAACTATTCAAATATCCATTAACACTTCAACGATAATTTACAAGTGAATTTGTAAATCGTCGGTCTGACAGATTAGATTGTTCCGGTGTTAATAAATTAATGATCATCAAAGCTGTGGCAAAAAATCGATACATCGAATAAAAAGGAATATCTGAACAAAGTATTTTTAGAAGAACAGATGCCACAACCTTGGTTGTATAAAAGTTGAACTAAAAATAAGTGACCAATCGTGAGAGCTTATTTACTAATGGGAAAATTGATTCATCGAAGTGTAACGGTGTACGCGCAAGTATCGTTTAACGAGAACCGTTTGGAATTTCTCCATTTTTTTCCCACGAGAGTAAATTAATAAGCTCGTTCTAATTTTTTTTGCAACGAGAACCAGGAAGACACGTTTTAACTCTGTCTGTATCCCTATTAACTCTTTAACTGCGGGTACTTTTAGCACAGCCGATCGCTCTAATTTTAAATTATATTACTGAAGTGATATTCTATTTCAAAAGATTTCTTTTAATTGTATTTATTTTATTTTTATTTTAGCAAAAATTAACATGCTGTTTATATACCACATCCGGCTATAATTTTAGTATGTGCTTTATAAATCACACCTGCAGTTAAAGGGTTAATGTATAACATCCAAAATAAATTATTTTACAGCTTCAACTTCATTCTACACGTGTACATGCTTTCAATTTATTTTCTCAAGATGAATCAACCTGATTCCACTTATATCATGATTACTAAAACACCCTGTATTTAAATTTGCATAAACACCCGCAGAGTACTAATGATAAACAACGCACGATCATCGCCGGAAATAGAAGGGAAAGAAAGACATTGAGACTTACCCATTGATGATGGAAGAGGATTCATCGTTGCTAGGCGGTCCCGACACCTGGACTTTGGGCAAGTTGTAAACGTCCACCTGTCCTTGACCATATCCCTGCCCATGACCATGACCTGCTTGCTGTTGATGATGGCTATGTGTCGTCGGGTATTCATCGCTGTCGCTACTCTGCGGAGGCTCGGATCCTACTCCTCCACGAGGTCTGAAACAAACATTTATTTCCAGATATTAAATCGCGTAACAGGGAATCACTTAGTTATTCTTAGAACGATACATTGTTTCGTTATGAATTCATTTTCCAAGAATTTATTCAACAAAGCCTTTAATTTGAATTTCAATTAAGAAACGACCTTTGTCATTTATTAATTAATCTGCATAAAATTCAAACGCTTCAACGGTATGTTATTAAAAATATTAAGACGGGGATGAAATAATCACAGTTTAGAAGAAATTATTTTCTTTTTTTTTTTCAATTTACAAGATACGCAACAGA
The DNA here is from genome assembly GCF_907164935.1 of Osmia bicornis bicornis. Taxonomy (NCBI): domain Eukaryota; kingdom Metazoa; phylum Arthropoda; class Insecta; order Hymenoptera; family Megachilidae; genus Osmia; species Osmia bicornis. The sequence continues at coordinate 2,637,372 of NC_060226.1, forward strand.
CAAATACATATCCAACTATGTTTCTCGATTACACAATTTAATATTCAACTAGTTTAAACAAAATCACACCTGCGATGAGTGTTGTCGTAGCTAGCAGTCCAATAGAGGGGCGCCACTGTCCCACGTTACTGCTACACTGTCACATGCAAAAAACGACTCGAAACAAATCTTCTCCCACGATCCACAGATTTAATTACTTTCAGACTCTTTCTAAATATTCATCGTATACAATAAAAAGGGCCTTGACAATCTTCCGTCAGAATCTGAGGACACCTCGGTTGTTCACTCGGTCAATACGGTCGCAGCATCATTTCTCCGAAGAACTATCCGGAAGATGAATCCAATTCTTAACTCTTCTATTCTTATATTTATTTATTTTTTTTTTTTCTTGGATTCTCTTGCCGAAAGATCGATGTATCCAGTTGTCTGTTAGGGATCCACCTCGATGATCTTCTAAAGCGAATCGGTATCCTTCATCTCGTTGCGGTTTGAACGGCACGGATCCAACCGGAAGGGACGGCTCGTGCGTGCGTCAGATATCGGACAACGTGGCGAATCCGTGTCCCACGGATGGTTGCTACGAAAAATACGGCAATGCGGTGCGTGGATCGTGGTGCAGTTCCACGCTCGTGGGGCTCTTCGATACTCGACGACACTTTCGCGGATGTACACCAATGGTACAGCACTATCGGATGTACGTGAACGCACACTCAGCTGTTTCGGAGCGTCTGCGCCAGTCTGCCAGCTATTGACCGAATACCACGTTGCTGGGCACGTATACCTATATACATGTGGCCGACTTGTGTACGAGTGCACGAACGGTGCCTGTGTGTGCACGTGTACACGTTATTTCACACTAATGAACCGAGGAAGATCGCATCGCTGCACCCAGGAAGACGACCAATAGAGAGAGAGGGAGAGCAGTGCCAGTCAGCTGATCGCGAATGTTGTTTCCCGGGACTAAACGAATCGCGTCCTCTCGTTCTGTCGCATCGCGTACACTTTCGTACGAGCGAAACAGAACGATACACGTGCGCATTCTCGCGACGACTATATATTTACCGTGGACATTTAATTGCCCCGCGGGCCGACCAAATAAAAATAACTTCCTCATTAAGGTACTACCGGTATATAAAAGCGCTAGGAACCGACGCAGTGGCGTAACGAGATGCTCGTGGATCCCGGGGCGAGAAATATTTCCACCGTGTCAAGTAGGACGTGTAACGAGATCGACGTTTCACCACCGCTTTCTTCGGATAAGTTTTCTAATCTTTCTGGAGCATTGCGCCAGAGAGAAAATTACGATGATAACAAATCGATAGGACGATTAAGAATTTTCGACAGGGAAACTGTATCACTTAGAGAGCTTCCCAAATGTCGAGTTAGAGACATAACGAGAGGGCTTGAGGTACTGGAATTACTTATGTTTAACCTTCAGCCAAATATATGTATAAACAATCTTCTATCTGTTCACACCGAATACCATGTACCAGTCACGATACTCCAAGCCCTATCGTTTCGACAAATTTCATTAAAATTGTAACGTTTTCAGAGTATCACTAATTTCCTACGATTACAACTTTTCACACTATTCTAGCTACTTATGTTTTTGTAACAATTCACTTGATATGTAAGACGGATCCTTGCATAACGATGATAACACACCCAACTGCGTCACGCGATGGCCAGCATCCTGAAACGATGCGCGCGGTGTGCTCCGAATTCTGACTGAGAAAACATCGACGACACGTCCGCGGCGATAGACGTCCCTTATACCGAGTACGTCCGAAAGGATCCGATGATTCGTAACGAATGCATACGTGATAAATCAGATTGACTTACGTGGGCATTGACACAGCCGGGCAGCCAAGTTGCAGAAGATTTCTGGCGAGATATTCCGGCGCAGGTGCGTCGATCGCAGGTGCGGAATGCCTGGCGGGCCGGACTGGCGTAGCATTCGATTTTTCGGACGACCATGAAGCGGATGGTGATGTCTTACCATCGTAAGATGACACGTGTAATCGATTACGATCGGCGTTGCTCGAATTCGATGACTTTGGTATCCTTAAGGAACTGGCTCGACGAAAGGACGATCCTAATTCACTGTCTGAAATGAATTCACAGTAATCGCGGTTATTTTTTGATGAAGAATAAAGGATATGTATTTTTACGAAGTAATATTAATTAATTTGTTGTTACATTTCGAAATAATCGTACCATTGTACAGAATGTTTGGCTAGGGATGAATATTATTTAAGGAGGTGGTAGTTGGGATGATTATCAAAATGCTTATTAGGGCTTAATTTTAGCATAATTAATTGGAAAACATCGACCAATCAGAGCGTGGGATAGAACGTTGGCACGAGTGACAGCTACGAGAAGCGCGCTCGACCGTGGTCGCGAACAAACTACTCGGCGCGTTGGTTCATAGCTTACACTCCAGGATCGGCGCATGCGCACTATGCGCGCACTCATTGGTCCTTGTTTTTCATTAATAATTCAAAAACTAAGCATTAATTAGCATTTTGGTAAAGGGAAAAGTTGTTCAAAATCATTCCAGCTACCATCCTCTCGAAGAATGCCTACCTCTAACCAAACACTCTCTATATATTAATATATTTATGCATTAGTTTTGTCATATTTTAAAGCTGATTTTATTTAATAGAAAAAGAAACATTTTTCTATTTCTGGAAAATTTTCAGAGCAAGCTCAGAATTGAAAACGAGAGTTGTAATAAAAACGAGGCACAAGTGTTAATCAATCGGAGTGTTAAACACGTGTAACACGTCACAGTACAATGTTTAATTGCGGTTAATCTTGGAATCACGAACTTTGAAAGTATCGTAATATTGAATCACCTGAGAATCCTCGCGTGGACATGACAGAAAAGCGTGCGACGAGTATACCAGCACGTAAACGAGTGATGTAATAAAAAGATACGAAACGATCGGAAGTGACAAGAAACAGCGCGAAAGGAAGATGCCGTTGAATGGGTAGCGACTGATGTTGAGGAAACAATTTAACGAAGACGCGATTTCACGCCTGTTCCCCTCGAACGGCGTTTTAATTCGTTTAAAAAGTCCTCTTGCATCATGTCAACCTTAGCATTAGTATACTATTTCTTCGGTTTCTGAGTTACGTGAGCGCATTAAAGAAGACATTCGCTTTCGTAATAAAGTTCACCGCGCGGACGTTTCGTGTATATCGGGACAGCTTACCTTGTATCTGATAAATTCTTAGCGCCATTAAAAAAGTGACCTTTGCACTGATCGATAATCAAAAAGAGAAAGCGTGTGTCTACAAAAGATTGATAAAAAACATGACGTGTTCTCGCGTGAAACAGTACGATTCGTCTGAAACCGGATGACGCGTTACGGTATTTCCCGTTTTCCGTTTGAAGAATTGGACGAGACACGACCTCGAATGCCTCTGACTAAAGACTAAACCTCGACGCTCTCTCAGGTATGCACAAAGGCGACCACGTACAGATTTTGGCAATAGACCGCGCATCCTTCCGAGGAATACCGCATTCACGCGAACACCTGCAACAAATACACGGTAATGCAAGGGAAACTACAGAATGTTGCAGCGTCCCTGCTTACTCAGGTACCGGTGACGGCTATAAACCGTCGCGAAGCTTACAAAATAAACGTTTCCACGATTTCTTACTTTTCAAAGAATCGAATTGAAGATCCTTGCTCCGTTAACCTGGCGACGCACAATGGGACGTTTGCATGGAAAGGCTGGTCAAAGGTATATCCTGAAATTTTGCACTGCTATTTAGGTATTTACTTTTATCGATATTAGACTCTTGATACTATTATTTAAAGACAACGAACCTGTCCTATTCCAGATAAAAATCCTAATTACGCCAATGCATATTTGAGGATCCTAGTTGAGTCAGAATGATTCCCTGGTTGTTTGCCAGGGAATTCCACGATGAGGTAGCTGCATGGAATTCGCAATAGTCGGGAATGAAAACGAGCATCCGTGAGGCATGTTCGCGAGATGGAAAAGAGCAGCGATAACCGTAATATCTTCTGTGTTTGACCGATAGCACGTCGGAGTACCATTTTATCCGTGTGCTCGTTATTTCGGTCTCAATTAGTATTAAGTGATCATGCGAGCGTGTGTGCGCGTCCGTTCTGGTCAGAAGGTCGCAAGTTCACAGTTATTCCGTGACAAGAAGATATATCATACGCAGAGACGATTCAGCTTCGTCGATCGTTTTCCTCAATGACACCCAAACGGTTTCCCTAAATCTCACATGGGATGTCTTGTTTACTCGTGCACGAACGCAATTCATCGCGATATTTAAAGCGAGACACTGAAGGACTCTTGCTCTCTATTTACGATTCAGCATGCCAACAACGAATTAAGCGGAATTATCGTCGAATCATTGCCTACCTCGAAATAATCCAAACTGCTTTGTATTTAGCTGAAAAATAGCGCAGCTATGTTTCAATCAATTTGTATTAAGATCATTAATTAAAGATTTGCGTAGTCACCTTTGGAATGTTTAAACCTTTCGTGTCTCGACATCGCCCATTTAATATGCAACAACCTAATAAATTAGTTCCTGTTTAGAGCGTGCTATAGTAATATACAGTGGGTCAGAAAATTATTCGCCCACCGTTTAAAATTGGACCAAATGACTTCAGGTTTCCCGAGAAGCTATACAAATTAATTTACTAAGATATGTACCTTCGTCGTTTTAAAAAATTAAAATTTGCCGAAATTGGGAATGAAATAGTGAAAGGCAATTTTTTAACTTCTTTATCTGAACCTGTAACGAAAATTAAGTATGTTAATCGTATGAAATCGGTCAATTAGAAGTTACAACTAATCAAAATTGGTAAATTAATTTGTATAGCTTCTCGAGAAACCTCAAATAATTTGGTCCAATTTTAAACGAGCTATTCTGTTTCGAACAGTGAGAGAATAATTCTGTGACCAACTGTAGATGCCAATCAAACTGAGGTTAAAGTTCGTTCAACAACAACGGTGTTCTATATCGATTCTCTATCCTCCATTCATACAGGGTGTCCCATGCTTCTGGGCTATAAGTACCTTTGGCTAGGTAATGTTCATTCAATTAAAATATTTCTTACAAACACTCTCGATCGCGCTACGTTAATCCTCTTAAAGGATTTTTACCACTTTGACGAGCTTCGATTGTTATTCAACCAAATTCACGCATTCCTGGGAATAAATGAAGCGTGATGTCGCTTTGAAGTCTATTACATTCGCCGTCGGGTCAATGAATAAAGGATCAAGAGGTGAAAGGGAGGGGTTAATTGGGCAATAGGTCAAGGTTCAATAATTTTCTATCGTTGCGGCTGATTTTTGCCTGGACTGATGTCCAGTAGCTGAAGAAAAATAATTTTCTTTCTCACGATAATATAAAAGTCCTCGTTTCAAGGCTTTTGTTTCAAACCACGTGTTTTCAAAATTAGCGGGAATCCACGAATGAAGATCAGTATCATTTTGTACGGTTCACCCACGAATTTTAGATTATCAATTTTAACCTCGTAACGTGAACTTTTTGTAATCACTCGGCCATAGTTCGTTACGTATCAATTTTTATGTCCATATCAAAAATAAATAAAAACCGAAAATAATCGAAATAAATAATGGGAACTTTGCAAATAGGAACAATTGAATTTTATTTCATTAAAATTCAACGCAAATGTTCTAACTGATTGAATAAACAAAGGAATGAATTTTGTCTAATACATCGAAAGCGTGACGGTTAGAAAATAAAAATTGTCTTACCTGTATTTTGCAGGAACTGCGTCTTGTTTTGTTTCGAAAAATCTTGAAGATTATCTTGAATAGCGGGGCTAGTATCAGACGCCATCGAACCTCACTTTCGAGGAATGCTTGATTTTTGAATGAACAGAAAAAAAAAAAATACTTGTCCGACCCGCCACTACGCGTTGAACGTTGCTTCTTTAACGTACCTCACTAGCGGAATTTCTGAGGATGCCTATCGACCGCCTCGTCGTCGCACAATCGAATCAATCGACCAATAGACGTATTAGAGAATAGTCACGTGCGACTTTCGAATAATATATTAAGAGTAAATCGTTAATAGAACCGCGTCTAAAACAATAACCAAACTTTTCACGAGTCTCGTTTTACCCCGCACAGTATGCACGTTGCCGCGTTCTCGAAAACTACGTTATCGATTGATCACATGGTCGATGATAGCTTCTGCGATTATCGATCGATTAACCACCACTTGCGGAAAATAATAATCTGTGAAGATATGTACGCACATAATTTAATATATTTTAGGTAAATTAAGCTTCTTAGATAATTATACATTTTTTTAAATAATGGGATAAAATAAATACGATAAAAATAGAATTTTCTCACAGTTTATAAGAAATAGAATAAAATGAAAAATGGCGCAAAAATATAAACAGTATCATTACGTCATCGGACGCGAAGTTATGTATAAACTTTCTGATAGTTCAAAGCTTAATATCTCTAAAATTAAAAGCCATTGACAAAAACATTAAGACACATAATTAATATTTTTTAATGTACCTTCATCCTACGAAAGCGAATCAAAAATGATTCTTAAAGATGGAGGTTATCGAATGACAAAAACTATTTTAACGTGGAACTTTACACCTCCATGGATCATAATGTTATGTGTACAAAAGAATAAACTGTTGACAGGATTTACTGAACTTTATTAACATGTAACAATGAAACGGAAGTTATAGAAGTTGGTGGCCGAAAATCCTGACGATCGCACGCGCTCAGCGACCGTTCCCGGTAGACTGAAGAGTTCAGTCAAAATTCTAAAAGTTTATTTTTGGTCAGATTGTCGTGCCAAAGAAGGACAACGTGGCCAATGTCGCATATGTACCTAGTCGCGTGAAAGCAACTGGCCTGATGATGTAAAATGGCCTGCGCGCAGGCCCTCGCTATTCTAAGGTGACTAAAAACATACGATTACAAAACTAACATCTTTCTTTTCTTCGAACTTTTATCAACATACCGCTATACACGTTTGTCTCGCTATAATACTTCCCTATAGCCTCAAAAGACACTTTTTTTTCTTTTGTATCACGCAATTATAATAATATTCTCCTGAATAAGGTTGGACAGCATTTAGAAAAATCAAACGCTGACCGATTTCGTGTTCTTTCCCTTTGATTATTACGACACGATCTCGTGTCCGGTTTATTTGAGGTTTACCTTCATACGATGCACCATAAACGTCTCAAAAATAAATATTGATACTCATTCCATCTGATCTACATTACTGATTAAATCTTACGTATTGAAACGGCGCTATCATTTATGCACAGAGGGTTCGCCGTGCGAATGGGTCACACGAGAGAGCACTAATGAGAGATACAATTCATGGGTAGTAGATACACGCCTAGGAATAACATCTGCCTGGAATACAGAATTACAATTATTGCGTTATTCCTCTATGTCTGATACTATATTATATTATTTATAAGATTACATACCATTTTTTTTCCTTTCTTTTTATCTGTTTTTACCCGGAAAGGTATAATTTCGTTCGTGGCTAATAAAATCACGACCTAATCTCGAACCCGATGCTTTTCAGAAATTTCAAAAATCTCTCTACGAGCATCTTTTCGTGTTGATCTCGTTTCGTCGCAACGTTACCGATTCTCTCGGTCGAGGCACGGAAAGCTTGGACGAGAAAATCGTGGTACAAAGTTACATCGTCGTCTATCGTAACCACCATCTTTTCGACATCCTTCGTTTCGATTGATTTATCAATAGATTCGCTCTTGACCTCGTTCGCGTCCCTACAGGAAGAACGATGCTTCCCGTAGGATTCTATGAAGCGCGTTAGAAGATAAGCGAGGAACCTACGGTGACACCAGAGAGACTCGTGACCGTGGTACATGGAAATACTGTTGTCGTTCACGCGACATTCTTCCACCCAGTAAGACAAAGCACGGAAATACGCTTGTTGTTCCATTCTCAAGGAAGTCGTACGGAATTCCGCGTTGGTCGTAGAGAACAGCCTTTGCAGTTTATCGGCTTCCTCCGTGTCACCGATGTTTGATTTAATGTAATCAAACAGTTCCTCTGTACATTGTTCACCGGCGTCGGGACACTTTCTAAACAGTTCTTTCGATGGTTCTTTCAACTCGAACATGTACTTCCTCAGCAAGAACTGTCGATAGGAGAGTCCGCTGTAATCCGACACGTGTCGTTGACACCAAGCAAGAGAATTCTTCCATTCGGTTTCGAGCGTCGGATAAGTGAATGCCCGTGATTCGCGTAGGGTCATTATGTGACGCCTATGACTCCATGCGTGATAATTACTCGCGTATCGGTCAGCGCACGTTGCCGCTATGTCCAATTCCGTGCACAACGGCGATTCCGTTGGTTCAGGATCGTAACGGGTGTCCTTAGAGTTCAGTACATAGGACAGTAACCACCGTCGGTAGGCGAACGCCTCGAAGCATTTCGGCTTATGGTAAAGCACTAATCGTGAAAACGAGAATTCCTCGGTTGCTTCCAACTTGTGTCCCCTTACTAACTCTCGTCGCATGTTCCAGAACGTTGTAACGTCTGGATTTAATAACAAAGCTCCCAGCAACCATCTTGCAACAGTAATAGGCTCCTCTCGTCTGTGCTTATTCTGGCGAAGTTCGAAGAGGCGACGGTAAGCGTAGCAGTAAAGTGGTTGCACGCACCAGGACGCTAAACCGAGGTAGTCTTCCTGGTGGAACACCGGCGATTTGTTTTCATTATCCTCCGCGGGGACTATTTCGAAACTTTTCCTGAAATTACACGTGAACAACGCTAGCTTCAATTTTTTTTCAATTACTGCTACTGAATGAAAAAATTAGACTATAGATACCTGGTATCATTTTTCATAACACTGTCATTGGCTCGTTTTAAATATTAAATAATAAATCACAAATCAGAATAAAAGCTATGAATTACATAATATAAAAATCTTTCAGGAAATACAAAAAAAAAATAAGAGACTAAATATATATATATATATATATATAATATTTTTATAACATTATGAAATTTTCACTAGTTATTTCTATGACATAGGATAGATAGTTCGAATAATAATATTAATGTATATATAGAAATATACAATCATAAACATTAAAATATAATAATCACGATGGCGCCAGTTTCCTATCGTTAGATATCAGATACCAACATTACTGGCACTGTATTTACTGTGCAAACCTTATACGAACCATCATACGTACTCGTGTTTGATTGAAACGTATAAAAATGATGTTTATAATTTAATCTCATAAAAATTAAAACGCACTGATTATAACGTTATAATGTCTACAGAATATATTAATGCATCAAACTTAAGAATTAAAAGGCACATTTCACAGATATTTTTAAAGACTCCGCCCTCGTAATGTATCTAAGAAAAACACTCACAGTGACGGATTCTTCTTCACCACATTTTCGATGTCGGAAAGGATTTTCTCTGCAGCCGGAAAAATGTCGTCTTGCATTGTAATCCCGTCACTATTGTTCGTTACATGTCTCGGAGAATCAAGTATAAACTAATACACAATTAACCCTTCTGTTTCTCTTACTGCACCTTTCAATGCAGACACGATGTAGCGTTTTTCTGCGGAAGTGTGGGGGATATGACTGCGATACCATTTGAAGTTTTCTGCAAGTCTCGAACGTTCGAAATTAAATGGCGCGAAATTATTAACTTTGACCTACGTTGATAAGAAATAAAACTTAAATACACCTTATATTACAAATAAAAATGGTAGTAAATATAAATACAAATAGGCTCATCATTATTTCTTTAGAATTAAGATTATCTGTACCACCTCTCTGTAATGTGTTCATGAATATAAATCAATAACTAACATATTATTATTCTTATGTAAAATATTAAAATATAAGAAGTATTGCCATTTGTTATAGTAACAATTATCCAGATCTTAAATTAAAACTTTATAAAATAAAGAGTCGCATGTTGTATTAATAAATATGCATAAGTATTATCATGAACATCGTTCATGGTAAGGAGTAATAAGCGCGAACATATTCGATGTAATAGAAATTTTATACCATTTTTAGCATAAAATTTGTAATACAATTTAAAACGCAAAAATAATTTGGTATACCAAAAATGATCGATTAAAGTTATCGACATTTTCGATAATTGTCTTGATCTATCATAAGAACTTCACTTAATACTTAACGGGGTACAAGTCTCCGGCTATAAATCGGTATAACCTATAAAAAACGTAGTTCCTCTTGATTTCATTTCTAGCCATTCGTCTTACCTTATAAGGAAAAATTTTTCTTAATCACTGTCCACTTCGTTTCCAACATTCGAGGTAAAATATTTAAGTTAAAACAATGTCTGATCCTCGTATAAGAACTCTAAAAATTAAGACTGGAGTAGTGAAACGTCTCGCAAAAGAAAAAATCACTTATGAGAAAGAAGCAGCACAGCAACGTGAAAGGGTACAAAAATTAAAGGAACAGGGTGAGAATATATTGAAAAATATATTGAAAAAAACTCTCTAGCCAATTAAATCCTTTCAATAGCTGTGTTATTTGTTTAAATGCTTCCGTATGTTTTTCATTTATTTTAAACGTCAAAATGTTTAAACATTCAAAAAACATACGTCGCAATGATTGGTGTACAAAATGCATTGATTAAAATAGTTTAAAATTTGCATTTCACCTTTGTTAAAGATAACTACTTTTAATATTTTATATTTGTTACAGACAAAGATGACTATGATATAAAGAAACAAGAAGAAGTACTTCAAGAATCTCTTATGATGGTGCCAGATTGTCAAAGACGTCTTGGAAAAGCATTTGAGGAACTTAAAAAGATTTTGGATACAGAACAAGATTTAAAAGAGATAGAAGATTATATCGAAGCTGAGAAAGTACTGAAGGAAGCAGAGGCTCAACTTCCTAAAGAAGGAGAAATTATGGAGATGTGTTAAGAAACTAAGCCTAATAATTCTATGAAGATACTGCGATAAGTTATGAAAGAATTATATTTTCAGCTAACATATAATTTGTAAACAAATTAAAATAATCATTTAATGCGTTAAGAAAGTGAATAGTATTAGGGTATTTTATATTTTTCCAAATTAGGTGTTAATTTTTAATAATTATGTTTAATGATCAAAGTTTCTTAAAGGGTCCTGCACAAAGTTGTAAGGACCCCTCCTATAATGTATATAACCAAATGAACCAACAACCTATTTATAATACAAATTACAATATGAATATGTATCAAAATTATGTTTATCCAATGGGTAAAACTTTTGAAAATGTTAATGAAGATCCTACGTCACTAATTAATATAGAAAAAAGACAAGCTGATAAACAGGAAATTGAAAAGTTTCTTGCAGAAGTTGGTCAAAGTAATAATATAAATGACCAGAGAAGCAAATGTAAAAAGTCTAAAATTGCAGAAACCAAAAATGTTATGGCATCGGTATACAAATTAAATGAAAAGTTAAAAACAATTTGTTCAGAACTTAAAAATAATCAAAATTTGACAGAAGAGGAATGGCAGGAGAAAATGAACGTCTGTAACGCGGCAAAAGAAGAAATTGTTGAACTGTTAAAGCCTATTACAGATCCAAATTTTCTGAGTCAATTAAATAAAGATTTAGAAAAACGCAAGAAGAAAAGATTAAGAGAAAAGGTTAAAAGAGAGAAATGGAAGAATGAAAAATTAATGAGGATGGAAAATAGAGAAAGGATGCATGCTCAAATTGATTTGTGGATTCGAAAAAAACAAGCTGTCATAGAAAAAGAAAAACAGGAGGAAAATTTGCGAAAAGATGCCGATATGATTCTATTTGATGTTCGAGGAAAACGAAATGATGCACGGAAATATCTTGGATTGTTACAAGAATTACAAAATTTGAGAAATATTAAAGCTAATATCGCCAGAGCAAGAGGAGAACATTTATCTTCAGCAGCTGATGAAGCATTTAATAACATTATTGGTATTATTATAATGTTTATTTTTAATAACTATTTTAGAAATTAAACTTACAAATACTTTTTATGTACAGCAAAATTATCAACTCAATGGTCAGCACTCGATCGCGAGTATTCTATAGAAGAACAGGGTTTAAAGTTAATGTTAAAGACTGATAATGAAAATAGAATTGAGAAACAGAAGAAAAATGTTTTCGATGAATGGGAAAAAGTATTGTTTGGAAGAAAGATAACATCTGATCAATATAATACCGATTTACCTAATTTTATTGCTGTAAGGTAAGATAAAGATGATATCGGTATTAACTAGTTTTTAGTTTAAAATATTATACAAGTTTATAATAATATCATTTTATGTTTAGAACTGCTTGGGATAAGTATATAAGTTCAGATAGTGATGCATCACAAATTCCAATTGGATGGGTAATGCCTGTTAAACCATCCTCTGCTGCCTGGCAAAAAAGTCTTAAAAAGGAAACTTCGTGAAATAAACTAATATATGATTGTAAATTCTAATGTATGGGAATAAGTCGAATTTGATTTTTACACGCCTTAATAAGTTATTTGTATAAACATAAATAATATTCATCAGTCATTTAAATGGAATGCAGTATAAGAAAAATAAAAGATTCTCTGGTCGATTATACTTTGAACATTCATAATCATCTTTAAGTATCTTACCATTTCAAAAATTGTAGAATACGTGTTATCCGATATTTGGATTTTATTAAAATGTGTATGAAAAATATGTACAAGACTTTCCTATGATACACGTATGAAACAATGCGATGTATTACGTTCATGCTATACTTAAAATTAGATTTTTTTGAGCAGCACTTGAAGGTTCTAGAGTTTGATTATCTTTCGTTGATGTAACAGGTACGATTTCTGCAGCTGATAGTATCATATGCAATTTTCCTTGTAATTCTGATAATGCTAATATTAAACTTTCTTCTTCTTCTAATTTGGCTGCTAAAATAGTAAACATTTTTCGTGGTTCTGCAGCAAGTTCGTCTAGATGGTCTTCATAGATATCTATTAAATAATGATTTAATTATTAATATAATTTTTAACGATAAAAGGAAAGAATTAGCTACTTACCCATTAACACATTAGCAACGTGTAATAACACTCTTCCAAATCGAACGCTTCCTACATGTTTATTCAAAAATTTCAGAATATTTACAAGACTTTTGCCATCTCTACCGCCAAGTGCCTGTTTTAAACCCTGTCTTCTAATAAGTTCCTGCATCAGAGCAACGGTAACATGTGGTGCTTTATTTATTACATAACTCATCATTACACAATCCAAAGCTTTAGAATATTGAAATTTTCTTAAACAGGCATCGTGTTTAGACATGATTTCTTTCATTTCCTCTTGTACAACAACATCTATTTGCGGTGTATGTACATTTTTTCCGGAACGTCTATACGATACTCTTTTTCTTTGCGGCTTTTCATTTTGTACATCTTCTTCCCTTCTTCTGACAGAAATCAAACCATCAACCATACCAGCCACTATAGTTTCATCATTTGGCTGCAATTACAAATCACATTTAATATCTATCAAAAATGCTATTAGAAATTTAAAATAAGAATTTGTTCTTACACTAATTCCTATGCTAAGAACCGAGTTGGGGTAATCCAAGGAATGAACAGTTTTATATGTTCCAGAATCATAAATTTTTACATGTCTATCTAGAGAACCAGATAAAATTCTGTGACCATTTGAAGCTATTTTTAAACAGGTTACAGTTTTATGATGCTGGGAGATTTTTGCAAGTAGCCTACCACCAGCAAGCGCATCCCATACTCTAATTTCAGTTCCACCTTTAATAAATATATGCAACTTTAGATATAAAACATTATTTCACAAGAATATATATAATTTAAAACATTATACCTGCTGACAAAAATATTCCACCGGATGGTAGAAACAATAAACTTTCAACAGGAGCTTCATGGCTCACATTAAGAATTTTTTTATTTGTTCTTGTATCATACATGTATATATTTTTATCATAACCCCCAGATAATAATATATCCGTGGAAATAGGACTAACTGCACCAGCTCTGACATAATCCGAATGTTCATTAAAAGATACAATTTGTTTTTCAGTGGATATATCCCATAATGCTGTAGTCTTATCATCAGAAAATGAAGCGATGTGAAGATTATCTGCAGTAAAGAAGGTTCTATGTACAGCAGCTTTGTGCCCAGAAAAAAGTCTAAGAAGACTTTTTGTATTGACATCAAACACTTTAATTACTGCTTCTTCTCCACCAGCACACAGCAGTTTTCCATCAGCACGAAAGGAACCACCATAAGCAGCTTCCTTAAATCTGCTAAGATTTTTTGTGACTAGTTTTGTAATGGGATTATACATCTGCACCCTTACTGAACAAGTGACAGCAAAATAATGTGGTTCCACAGGTGAAAAATCAATATAATCAATTGGTCCAAATTCCTTAACCAAAACAGGAGGCTGTAAAAAAAAATTACATATATTTTCATTAATCTTAATTTCATAATTTAAACATAATTTGTTAGGTTAAGGTCAGTACACGTGCGTATCATAAATTAGTTGATACACCAAAATTATAAATAAATTTTGATTACTGCCGTTGTTACAACATACTCACAGTATATTTTTTCCAATATATATTATCTGGGGTTAATTCAGGCCCCGATCTTGCGAACACCTTAGTATTTATCTTTTTGAAGGATGCCATTTCTTTTAAAATGTCAACTATAATAAAATTTAGTAGAGGGGGTAAACTTCTTCTGTTGACAATTGATGGAAGTTGCTCCCTTTAACTTTCCTAATTGTTCAAGAATTAGTTTATTCTTTATGATTTTTAGATACAGATACTTCTCAAAATATCTTACACGAATAGAGAGCGACATGTTTAGAAAATTTCAGTTTGCTTTGTTGAATTTTATGTGGTTTTACTGTTCGTTTCAATATGGCGATGGTTAGTTGCTTAGTGCTTCGAAGGTCTCTTTACTTATCATGAATTTCCTGATATTCTTTTGTATTTCTTTGTATAATTTTGATACAAAACCTTGATATTCGTATGATTATCTGTAAGTGCATACGAGTTATGTAATTATGAAGTTGTGCATGTGATAAAGAAAAGATTTCATCTAAAAAATTGTTTCGCTCAGGCAGCACAGTAGTTTCGGCAATTGTCGTCCTACTAAGGTTTGTTACATTTCATAAATAATTGTAAAGACACGAACATATAAAATGTATACTCATAACACTTTCGAAAATCAAAAGATCTTATTTTTTTTCTTAAGAACAAATATTTAAGAAACATAAATTTGATTCTGTTCCAGCCAAAGAAGAATTGCTGCCAAGATAGTTTCTTGTTATTTCACTGCATACCAACCACGTTTATAAATATTTCGCCCGAGAAGATTGGAATTCCGTTAACAATTTTGGATTAATTGACTTTTAAACATCATTTGAGAGATTTTTATTGTTCATTATAATGGCCACATTAATGCATGAACATCAACAAATGTTTTAAATTTATCAGATCCTTTTTGGAAGTCAAACAAGTAAAACATAGCTCTGATTATAATAAGATCATGTATTCATGTTCCATCTTAATAGGAGAATTTAATTAAATATAATAATTAATGATATTTAATATCATATTTTTGAGGCTATGTTGCCAAGAATAATTTTAAACATTATATAGACCAGATAAATCATAATAAATTATTAAAACAATTTGATATACAACAACATTTCATTATTCTAACACATCATAATTTATATACTTAAAAATCTCTGTAAAATGGCTGAAACGCAAAGAATACCTGTATATGGTACGCGTCCTCCTTGTGCTACTGGCAATCGTTTAGAAGAGCGTCACGCTAAAAGGTAAGTTGTAAACAATTTAAATAGATATATTTTATATAACTAGATTTATTTAAAAACTCATGTTTCTGTTACAGAGCAGCCTTAAGATTAGAAAGAAATCGGAAACCGGATAAGCCTGAAGATTTTGTCTGCTACGAATCGAGCGACGATGAAGCAGACTCCATATGTGAAGGAGTACAGTACCTAAAAACTTCTTTTAATTTTGTGGATTATGTGCGTGCTAGAGAAACGAATACAAGAGAAGTGCGAAAAATTAATCAAGAATATGGATTTCGACATATATTAACTCATGATTTATATAAAGAATATTCGGTTAGCTTAAATAATATGAATAAAGTTTTTTGTTCTCAATGGTTAAGCGATAGACAAGTAGTATTTGGAACGAAATGCAACAAATTGATGGTTTATGATGTAGCAACACAGAAATTAGATCAAATACCATCTCTTCATGGAAGACAAATTAATTCAGGAGGTAGTGTTGTACCGGATCAGCAATGTGGTATACATTCTGTTCAAATAAATCCTTCTAGGTATGTAAATGAAGAAATTGGTACTACTTGGAATTTCTTACATTATTGTGTTGTTTTTCATCAATTTATATATTACAGAACTCTTTTATCAACTGGAGCAAGAAATAGTACCGAAATTGCGATATATAGGTTACCTACTCTTGATCCAGTTTGCGTAGGAGAAGAAGGTCATAGAGACTGGGTCTTTGATATGTGTTGGTTAGATGATGAGTTTTTAGTTTCTGGTGCTAGGGATACCAAAATGGCTTTATGGCATATAGACAGTGACCTTGCAGAAGCCCCTGATAAAGCAGATGTGCCAACACATAGGTTGCATAATATAAAGTGCATCTAACAAGAACGGTCTGTAACTCTATGTCATTTCATTTTTTTCCTTCTTTTTTTTTTCTAGGTTGATTCGGCCTGTGTGCGTCAAGGAATGTAGATCAGCGCAAAAAGTACGAGCACTTGCTTTTAATAGGACATATAAAGAAATTGCTGCTCTTACTTTGAATAGTTTTATACATATATGGTCTGCTGAGACTTTCAGACAAAAAATATCTAGAAAACTACCAGCCTGTCAAGAAAATGTTTGTCTTGCTGTACAAGATGATGGTGTTTATGCAGTAGGATGTCGTTCTTATACTTTACTTCTCGATGCAAGAACTCTGCAGCCAATTAAAAAAATACCTTCACGGTATGTAATAATCGTACTGCTATCGAAATCTTTTAAATTATATAATCTTTTCCAAACATGCTAGGTGTCCGTATCTTTTTGTACAGATATAGCGGTTGTGGTATCCGATCGGCTAGCTTTCAAGGTTCTGTTCTAACTATTGGAACTGGTTTAGGAATGTTAATGTTTTACGACGTTAGAGCGCAAAAGTATCTGGAGTCTTCGATTAATTCTAACAGAACTGTAGTACTCAAAGCTTCAAAGGGATACGTGGTACGTTTTAACACATTATTCGATTGAAATTTAAATTGATTTATTTTCTAGAAGAATGTGATATTTATTTTTACGATGATACCAGTTTCCAGATGAAGAGTACATCGATGGATTTCAAAATGTTAAGTATACACCTGCTATATATACTCATTGCTACGACGGATCCGGGACGCGGTTATTTACAGCTGGTGGACCACTTCCTGTAAATCTTTATGGTAACTATGCAGGATTATGGCAATAAAGTTAATTTTAGCCGAATGAAGAGCCGCATCGATTTTTACGTAAGTAATTATAAGTTGTACATTTAAATATGAATAATCAAGATTTTATCTAAAATGGTATATACACCTCTTCTAGAGTTAAGAAACATTTTCTGATTACAGTAATCATGTACTTTCATACTTCTTACATAATTTTGCCTTTCTTCTATTTATTAAAATTTAGAAAAAAATAACAACACACTCGTCAGAAATTTTTATACCTCATACATAAATGAGATAATAGAAAAATGTAATAAGAAAATGAATTTCAAAGGTGTATATATCTCGACTGCCTCGATTGCTTTATTAAGCAATCGTATTAGTGTATGTTTATACATTAACACGAAGGAAAAGTTGAAATTATTATTTTGAACTTAAAATAAAACTAGTATCTGATAAATGATGATTTAAGAACGATATAATTTATATTTATGACCTTACCACGCCATTATGAAGGTGTTAATTTAATTTGATTCATCATTTAACATAAAATTTTTCACCGATATTAGTCATTATTTATGAAATTTAATGAACTTTTGAATGAGGATCTCTTTTATGGTATAATACAAATAATTTCTGAAGAACATGTTTTCATATGTTATGATTATCTACATAGTGTGATTTTAAATGTATTCTTTATAACTTGTGTTG
Organism: Osmia bicornis bicornis; assembly: GCF_907164935.1. Lineage (NCBI taxonomy): Eukaryota > Metazoa > Arthropoda > Insecta > Hymenoptera > Megachilidae > Osmia > Osmia bicornis. The sequence goes on from NC_060226.1 coordinate 2,655,634, forward strand.
GAAATGATAATCTAAGAAGTAGTCAACGAATAACACTGCAATGAACATTAAGTTTTATCAGATACAATTTATCAAGTTGAAATTTTAATACTGGCCTTAAAAGAACAATATACAATAAGTATGTTACAAAAGTTTATTTTAGGGAAAACAGTAACTGTTTCAAATCTTTATAATGTATTTCTGTATTAAATAATAGAGTCTCAAACATTTAGAACTTTGATCAATGCATGAACTATTAAATAATATTTTTCGAATGTACACAGTGGTTATTATTTTGTTGAATCAAAATTTATTAAGAAAGAAATAATCTATCATCGTGTATTCATTTTCTTTTAATACAATTTTGTTGTTATTAACATGGTCACAAACATCAAATCTTAAACTTATTAACTGTAAAAATTAGTCCTTGAAAAAATACTCCACAAATTTGATCAGATTCATTACCTCTATGTTATATGGAATTTGATGAAATTGAAGTATTAGGGAATAAAAACTGTGTGCATTTATCAATGAAATTTTATAATTATGTGCAGCCATTTAAAAGTTGAAACAAATAGATTTACATATAATTTTTACACTACAAATTTTGGTGTACTTAAGTGATAAAGTTCACCATTATGTTAATCATTGTCTTTTACATTGAATTCATTGATGCAGCAATGATGTAAGTGCATTTTCAATGCTTAGAATAGAACAACATTTTTGGGGATTGAAAAGTTGTTGAGATGTAAACAATAAGTAACTGGATTATCAATGTGTCGTGGTGAATATATGATAACAAAATATATTCTAAGTACTTGTATAGTCTCGAACGAAGTAGACTTCTCTAAGGAAAATTACGATACAGGGAAAGTAGGAAACCTGGGATATCGTCATTTTCTCTGGGAAAACCTACCATATTCGGTACTGTACACCAACAGATTACAAATTGTTGGCATATATTCATAAAGTCATTACATTATATAATAAGTAAAAATGTGTGTTGTATTTATAAATCCATGATTAAACTATACAAAACATATATGTGATGATACATAATGAACGAATACATTGAATGCATTTTAATATGGACTATCACATCTACTTTTATTATAAATATTGAGAACAAAAAATTATAACAAATAATTCTGTCTTTAATGCCTGCCATAATTTTATCCATTTAGGCTCTCAACGATAATTGTTAAATTTGTTTCAAGTTCATTGCTTTCATATGAAATCTTTTTAAGTGATAACTATTTTCTATACACAATTTGATGTCCATTTTAAAACGTCCTAATTTTTTCGTACTAATATCACAAACAATAAAGTCTAAGTATCACATATTTTATCTTATATAATGCAATAGGAAAGGTGTAAAATAAATAATTTTTATACTTGAAGTATATGTATAAGTTATAAAACAATTTTCTGCAGTTATAATGGCTGCATTACTGTAGCAGAAAAAAAGCTATTCTCTCGTGTATTAATGCTTACCATAAGAATATTAGAGAAAAATTTTTGTAAGAAATCATGTGTAACTTCAGAATATTTGTCCTTGTATTTCTTAACAGATTTTTCTTCTATTTTTTAAAGAAGAACGTGTTATATGTATTTTTCTTTTTTTTTTTCCTTTTCGTTATAAAAGTACATAATTTAATTTGTTATTCTGTATGGTTGTGTTCCTAGATCTATAATAAAATGTTATTACAAAAGTATTTATCATCTGTGTTAAGAATAGAGGGACAATGTAACGAGTAACCTTTTAAGTTCTTTTTAAATATTTTGTTTCAAAAATTTACAATATATTTAATTGTTAGAAAAAAGATATCCAGTGCAAGTAATACGTGTGAAGAAATTTATGATAAGTTTACAGTCAGCTCAATGTTTGTTACGTTTCATCAACTTATTGTAACAACAAACTTTTTAAACAAATATATACAAAATTTTGTTAGAACAAATTACAACATTGAATTGTATTTATTTCTTAAAAAGTGTTTGTTTGACACGTGAAATGGTAAATGTTTCTCAGAGATAGGACTATTTGGACGGTAATCGTACACCTTGCAATATTGTAATTTTATGTGTGTGCGAATGTGTTAAGTAATTAATGTAAATAAACATGCCAAGATTGAAATTGTATTTATCAATTCTTCTAACTGAGAGAAGAAGTAATAACAACGCTTAAAGAACAAAATACAAAAGAGAAGGAAAGATTAGTCTCCTTATAAATAATTTATTAATGGTATATTGATACAATATTTTCATTTTCATTTAGAATCGTCACGAAGAACGTGTAAAATGTGTATAATGCATACAAAACATGTGATGTGAATGTTTTTTAATTCAGGCTTAGCCCTGACTACATTAGATATGTTGTGTTTTATTATGTGTGTTTGACAATGTACCGAGGCTCAGCTTGAATAAAAACACGGAGGTCAATTTTGCCCCGTGTATACACGTCCGACACGTGAAGAGGACCATACCTCTTTAACGAGCAGAAGATGGAACCTTTGAAAGGCATCTTCTTTTCGGGGCACGTGTCTATTATTAGCGTGATTTTAACGATAATAAATTGCTTCTTTCACGCGTCATTCTGTTGGAACTAATGAGTTGTTATTTTACCACCATTACTATAAACGCCCTTGGCCTGAGGGCATAAATAAGCTCATTTCTCCTTTTTCATTTTTTGGTATAATTGGTACCCTAACACACCAGTATCGTAAATAAATATACACCGATCGTACAATATACATTCTGAAAATAAATAGAGTATTTCACAATTATTGCATAAATTGGTGAGCATTTGTTGGTATCTTAAAATTTCTCTTCTTCCATTTGAAAACAATAATTATCGGTACTTTTTCTTTACAGATAATTATAAATAACTGTACTACACGTGGAAAGAAACTCCTCATCATCTTCCCTTAATCATTAGCAAGTACGTTAACTTTACTTTATACTCTTCCCTTCCTCATCCTTCTTTCTTTCTTTCAGTTGATCACGTTGAAGTAACGCGTTCGAAAAGAATCAAAGATGCCCAGCATCCAAGGCCTTATTTATATCACTGACTAGCATCCCCAGGATAGGTCTCAGTTCGGAGTCTTGCCTGAAAACCGAGTCGAGGAAGTCTGAATGCGTCAAGAAATCGAACACCTGGTCGCATCTGTCCTGAGATTTATCCGTGAGGTGTGGTTTAATGAGCGTCTGTATCGCGGTTCGGCAACGTTCCAATGATTTAATTAAATACGCCCTATCGAAACTGAACTCCAGTTCGTAAAACGACACCACGGACATCGCCACGGCTCGGAGAGTAGTCCTTATTTCGGCGAGTTTCGCATCATCGGCGGCGTTCAATTGTTGATTACGTTGCAGAAGACCGATCTGTAAGAACCGTAGACGAAGAAAGGAAGAAAATATTGAAAAGAAGGCTCGTTGAAAACTGTAAGAATTTTCATATCCGTGTCAAGAGTCGACTCGAGGCTAACGTACCTTGATGGACAGCTTAACGATGTTCTTCAAAACCTTTTCAGGCTGCTTTTTGTCCAAGTTCGGGTTAGCTTTAGCAGCCCGTTCCATGAGTTTGTAAAGATTGTCTAAAAGCGACGTGGTGGCGTCGTCTATCAGAAGCGATCTTCCGGCTCCTGTTGATACCACTCGGCCGAGCAGTTTTTTCTGGGCTCGAAGACCTAAATCACGAGCGCGACTTCCGGTGCCGCCGGCTGGATAAGATCCGCCGTTCAGTGTAGCCGCCGACTGCATCACTAGAAAGATATTCCACATTCACTCGAGATACCCGCACGAATAATCGACCCTCTGTTTGGTCGAGGGAATCGTCGGCAGATGTATCGAGGCTTTTCAACTGATACAATATAAAAATAGCCATCACCGGTTACGATACATAACGATAGATCGTTAAAGCTTAATGTTATGAATAATCATCGGAACTTACCGTCAAACATTGGTGGTCTGCTGTTTCCTCTAGGCGATAACGGGATTGTGAGTGAAATAAAGAAATGCTCGATGAGCACGCTCGGAACTCAGGCAAAAGTAACTAAAATAAACCAAGGATAGAAAACGAATGAATTAATGTTTGCGGAGAAAATATAAGAACGACGAAATGTGTACGATGATGAAAGTAACGAGGCAACGTAAGGCAGCGATCGTCGAGCGACGCGGACGCAACGAGTTTCTTGGTGTTGATGTTCTCGTTCATGGGAATGAATCAGAGCATTATACAGTTAACATTTGTATACCTTGATTACAGTCGGTTACGGCTACAAGATGATAGAGCAGCCAGCTCTGCAATTCCATCACTGCCGTACCCCACGCCACCTGAAAAAACACATTACCGAGAAACGTTAGGATTTCCTCGTGGCTGTTTCAAATTGTACGCGAGTTAATTTTATCCATGGAATTAAACCTTCCGCTACCGTAGACGATTACATTCTCGCTTCCCTATGAATTAACATATTTTTTTTCATGTACCTACCACCAGTTATACGAGACGCTTCGCATAAGAAACGTAATCGTATGGTAGTTGGATCGATTTGTAAGGAGCGTCAAGGCAAGCGAGAGACTCTCGTTCTTTCATTTGTTCAAGTAATAAGGGCAAATGGAAACGGTTCGGACCTAGTCCCGATACAGCCGGCCAGAGTGTATTTCGAGAACGTGACGAACATCGATATCGGTCCGAGTGTCAGGCATTTCAAAATTTCCTGTCGTTTCACCCGATTGCGAATCTTCAAGGACTTACTCCAACGTCCCCAACAATCTCCTGACACTCGACGACCATCGGTGATCCCATTAAACGCTCTCCAACTATCAAAACCATTTCATCTATTTTGCGGTCAGTTCAGCTACTCGTGTAATTGCGAGCTACCGAATTCCAGTTACGGGGAAAATTAGTTGAGAGCAAAGTGTGTACGTCGAGTGTTAAGTCATCACTCGATATCGTTCTAATTAGACGTTACCTACATACCGTTCATTTGTATACATTACGGGGTTACGCAAGCACCAGCTGCATTCCTAATGTTTCCATCTACATGAACGAAATTCAATTCCGTTACCGGCAAAGGGTTGACGTAATTGACGTTCTACCATGTCGAGACACTGGAAAGTTGTACGAGAGAACAGGTGATCGATCGTACAGCTTTCGCTCTCTTTACTTTAGCGGTTTCCCAATTTGTAATCGATCATCGAGTAGCTACGTTTACCAGTTACCTGCTTGTAAAGAGTATGCATTATTAACCCTTTCGCTGCCACGCGAATTTTTGAACTTGCACCAGTGGGACATAATAGAAATTTCATATTAAAAATTTTATAATGGCAAAGAATTGCGAAATATATTAAAATAACGGTACAATCTTGCTAATAGCACATTTTTCTTTCATTTCGGCCATGGTGGTCATCGTGGCCCAAATGAAAAGACAAGCGTCGGTCCCATGGGACCACCCTGGCAGCGAAAGGGTTAAGCAACCTAACCGATCCCCTGTTAATTAGGATTGTAAAACTTCGGATCGTTGGGGTGTTTGAATAATTCAGATGATTGGAACATTCAAAGTGTACCGAAGACGTATTTTCTTCAAGGGTTAATGTATACATATGCATTGAACTTATAAAGAAAGTAGTAGTGATTTAGATCAACTGATGCAGTTAGAAAGTAGCGATGCTTGGTAAACCGAGAAATTAGCTTTTTCAGAAACTTCGAGCCAGTCAATTTCAAAGTTTTTCGCTTATCGTTTTGCGCGTAAGCAAACTTTATTAACATAATCGTTGATCTGAAAAGAAAACAGCTAAATTGGTACAACGCAGCTGACTGTATACTTATATTGAAGGCTATCATGAATGAAGTTTCACAGTAATCATTGCAACCCCTGTAAATATTAATTTATTTTTTTATTTTTCAATTAACATTAAATAACAAATTACTGGGATGAAGGTTCACCCATAAAGACATGCAATTATCTTCGCTTCGGTGCTGTTAAGCTTTCAGACGTTTTTCAAACCTTTTTTATTAATTGAATTTTCCAATTTGTTCTACAAATTCTTTCATCGGTATCAACCGTCGCGTTAACATGATTTCTATAATTGGAGTACATTTTCTAAAGTGCTCTACTTTCTTTTATTTAAATTCGATAACAATGCTCTTCGTAATGAGAATTTTTCAATTTTTATTATTCCCACGCATTTGTCACAATTAACGGAATTGTCATCATTTCCCGGTAAACATCTCACTGTTCCCTGAATTCTATTCAAGCGGATCGTGGAAAATTGGATTGCATAAAACTGTATGTCAGTGGCGAGTGAAACTTACCGGCCTTCCGGTACGGCTAAAGCGGGTCAAAAGATTTCATTCTTATATTTATCTGTGTGAGATGATCGATCTTGTGAAATTCCCGCCTTTTTATCTTCCTTCCGTCTTTCATTGTTGTAATATTAAACGTATATTTAAAAAGAAAAAAATCATTTCCGGTTGACTGTCGTGAGTCAACCGTGACTAATACATTAAACATACTGATACAGCTAGGCAGTGAATTACTTGCAAGATAAATTATAAACTGATCGATGATCCATATTTCTTAACATTATTTATTTCTTTCTAAATTACATGGATTAACGCTATCATTTTATAAGTTGATAGTAATTTAAAGATTAAAAGGAGCGATCGTTACTTTCAATTTTATCTTAATTACGGCGCACCTAACTTTCATTATTTTACCGGAGTCGCAGGTGAATCGATAGTAATTAAAGGTTTATTAATTGGTTTCTAGTCAATAATCGATAGCATGGAAAAGGCTATTAATAGACTTCCGTTATTATAGACTTCGCTGTGTGTTACAAACGTTTGTTTGCAACACCTCGAGAAATGGAATGATGTTTATATGAACATAAGTATAGTTTAAACTCGAGGCTCGTCATTTCTATAATTAGTTATCTGGCTTGTATTATCACGATAGATGGAAGGACGTTGTTAATGACCCAAGTTCCTTGAATTATACGCGAATGTAATTTTTATTAACTTCAACATTGCGTGTACAGAGTTTCTTGCATTTTGCATTGAATTTAGAAAGGCAGTATCTGCACGCGATCAAATCTACAAAATAGAATTCAGTGAACAAATCGATTTTTAGCAAAATATAGCAGATCTAAAATTTTTACTTTCCTCTAGTTGGAGAAAACAACAAAATCTTTGGTAGCCATATTGAGGATCATTTTGAATCCGTAATCAACCCTCAAATCTCCCGCCCACTTTTTCTTCCCCTCAGTTTCCTTAACGTTTTTCAAATCAACGAAATAGAATTCAGGATACAAATCGATTTTTAGCAAAATATAGATCTAAAATTTTGACTTTCCTTTAACAGCAGAAAGCAACAAAATCTTTGGTAACTCTACTGGAGATCATTTTGAATCGGCAATCAACCCTCAAATCTCCCGCCCATTTTTTCTTCCCCTCAGTTTCCTTAACGTTTTTCAAATCTACGAAATAGAATTCAGGAAACAAATCGATTCTTAGCCAGCCGAAGCAAATCTAAAATTTTGACTTTCCTTTAACAGTAGAAAGCAACAAAATCTTTGGTAACCATACTGGGGACCATTTTGAATCAACAACCACCCTTAACCCTGCCGCCCCTTTTTTCTCCCTCCTCAGTTTCCTTAACGTTTTTCTTTCTACAATCGAAAAGAAGCAGCTGTCACCCCGACAGCTGTGCAACTGGCACCTACCACCTTGTTAAATTGAGCATCTTGTCTGAGAATATACCCACCACCTGCCCTTCGACCAACTACACGCGTGTACGCGTACATCTTTTGTGCGTGGTCACACGGGCAAAGTTACGAGAGACGGATTATGCTTTCTTCGGTAAGGTCACGCGTTTGTCTGTTAAAATACGACTTTCCAGGCATACACGTGTTCCTTTCTGGTTATCCCTAGCCGTCCTTTTTGGATATTGATCCACGCGTGATTCTTGCATGCAAGTAACAAGGGTAAGGATAAAGTGGTATAGTTAACCCTTTCGTTGCCACGCGAATTTATGAACTTACACCATTGGGCCAGAAATTTCATATTAAAAATTTTATAATGGCAAAGAACTGCGAAATATATTAAAATAACGGTACAATCTTGCCAATAGCACATTTTTCTTACAATTAGTGGTGGTCATCGTTGACCACCATGGCCTAAATGAAAAAACAAGCGCCGGTCCCATAGGACCATCGTGGCAACGAAAGGGTTAATCAAGGTTTCAAATTCTTCATTGAAATAATAATTTTTCAATTTTTTTTTATTCTGCGAATGTTTGTACATTTACAGTATACTTATGAAATTGTAAATTGATTTACTTTAATAAGAGCATGCACGAGTATCCGTCACTGAAGGGGAGGGCTTGATCTTGATTCAATGATGATGCTGATGAGGATCACTTCACATACTGATTAAGCATCCCTCGATGCAGAAAATTAAACTTACCTTAACTATCTAAATCACTACACACATAGTTACGGATAATATCTATATTTTGTAATCGCAGTAGATTATAGTATCAAGATTAATATCCACTGGCTTAAAGTTACTAGAAAATAACTCCTTCGGTATCATCTTATAATAAAATTCCTGTCTCGGCGTTCAACATAAACTAGCTTTTATTTTTACATCCTTCGAAGCTCTAGAACATATTATTGCCTCTCTTTCTGTTTTAAGCAGGTAGTTTATTCAAGGTTGGAGACACGTTCGGCACGGATGCGAGCTATAGCAACGTAATTTTAAATTATAATCCGTGCCACGAACCGTTGCGAATAGTATATTTTTCATCGATACATTAATTCGTTGAAAATATCGAGTTAAATTAATTTTTAAACGATTCTAGGTGAATGAAAATGCAGCACGCATCGTCGTGCATAATGTAGTGAAGATAATTGGTCACTGTAACGCGAATCAACTCGTTAAATACCGTGAATGAATTTACCGCCAGAGTTGATGAGCGCGTATATACGCAGAGCTGTCCCTAGAGTTTGCGGGGCCCGGGTAAAAGTCGGTAAAATGCGCGTACGTATAAAACTTTACGATAAATTCATAGCCGAGTCTGCACGTGTGAGATGAACTCGCCGAGATGAAAATCAATCGTGAAAATGCGGGCCGGCCGTGGTTTTAATGGCAATTAAAAACAGGCGGTGAGCGCGAGCTGCGCAACAGTCTCGTTCATTGCTCGGTTAACGTTACCTATTTACAGGCCACGTTCCATGGACGAGCAAAAGCACGTTTATACGTCGAGTCGGAAAAACTGTTTACTCGACGTTTATCCATCTTTTTTATTTTTTATTTGTCACCGTCGGATGTGCGCGATCGCGCGAGTGAAAATCGTGTACCGTGGAAAATTTCACGCTGTACTAATAATCGATTAATTCGCGATACCTCGGGAGAAAGGCTTAGCCCGTTGTTTCTAAATATATACGACGTACCGACGATACTCTGTTGATATCTATTACTTTCAATACATACTAACGAATAATACACATGTAACGAATTAAGTTACACGCATCCGTTCGGCCATGACTAAGTGACGCAATTAAACGGACTCGTCGGTTTTGCGAAACTCTTGTTTCCTCAACGCAAGGATTTTGATATCATGCGATAGATCACATGACAACTTGATCACAATCATAAGATCAAATTTAATCATAACTTATTTTAATCAAAGGAGAGTTATATATTGGCGCGGTAGTATTGATAATTTAATACGTGGAAATTGCATATCCAGTATACAGTAGTTTTTACCTTTCCAGTGAAAGTGGTATATTGGAGTAAAATGTATGGTGGGACAAAGTTTCTTTGATTGCGCGTATCTATCTGACAATACTCATCTCGAATACCATTCAAATGATTATTGAGTTATTTTTAATAACGTAAAATTAATTTTACTTATGTCAGAGTAATTTAAATTTTAGGCGCGCACTAACCTTTGCTGATGAGCTGGGTCGCGTTCGCGACCCTAACAGTCGACAATGAAATTTCTCTTTTCCAACAATTAGAGAATAGATATATTATTCTGTTGATATCTTCGCGTTTCACTTCGAACTAAATTTCACTGATATAACAGAACTTTTAGAAACGTTAATCGACGCGATAATCGAAATAAATGAAAATTAACACCGGCAACAACGGAACACGCTCTCGCGAGTATCACTGCCTTCTCCAACGAACGAACGTCATCTGTTGTGGTCTGCGAACCCACCCCGGTTACCATGGAATCATCGCTCCGCGAGGTGGGGCGCATGTGGCAGCTACGCTCGGGCAACTTCACAGCGTCAAAAAGTTTTCTTCCTCGCAGTACGCGCTCGATCGTCGAAGGGGTGGTTTATATCATGGATACGAAAAAATACGACATAGTCGTATTTCTCAATTTAACGGTAGTAACACCAACAATTATATCTATTGATCTTTTAATACTTCAATTTTGTTTTATTCTTATAATCGGTGCCGGCCCTGAGATTTCAGGGGTTCGAGGCAAGCTCCGAAAAAGGGCCCCTTCACATAAAGTACCACAAATAAAATTTATAAAATTAACATTAAAGCTTGTATAACTAATTTAGATTTGCATTTACATCGATCAATATTCAAGTAAACATTACTCTTCTTGTATTCTTATAGACGTAAAATCGTCTTATGGGGGCCCTAGGCGGCCGCCTAGGTCCAGGGCCGGCTCTACTTATAATGCCCGGGAAAACTTTTTTGGTACATTAATAAAAGGCACAGTTATAAACACTTATTATATATATATATATAGTTTTTATTAGAACTTTTAAAATTTGTATATAATAATACTTTTGATGCATTCGAATTATACTATTATGTATTCTCCGTTTTTACTTTTAATATGGGCTTCAATACATTTTCAACGAGTATCTCAATTTAAACGAAATCATTATTAACGTATCTTGAAATCATAATAATCTCGTTAATTGACCTCTTTAGAATAATCGTTCTTGCTACAGAGAATCTATGAGAACTGTACAAATATAATTCATGACAAAATGCAAAAATGTTATTTCTTTCGTTATTTTTACTCTGTGCGTTTGATATGATATTCAGTTGTTGCAAGTAATTCATATAAATATTAATTGCATTACCATACTTCATGAATTTTTAATAAATGTTTATATGCTCGATCGGAAATATTAAGTGCAGCATTCATCATACATAAACCAGTCTCTCCTAACAAACTTAAACCACATAAACCTAAAAAAAAAAAATAAATGTATCTATTACATATGGGCTACAAATGTTTATATATGCTAGTTCTGTATGTTACATACCTAAGTATGTATGGAGAGGATCTGGTAGACAATTGGCAAACTTAGCAAATCCTCCGACAATTGTATCTTGAGTATTGAGAAGGAATGCTCTATTTTCATCAGGATCCGATAATTTGTTAACATCAAGTATTTGTAGGGTTGCACCCACCCAGAAACTATAACAGGTATCGGATGGTTTTCCAGGACGACCATGAAAGCCACTATCTTGTCTTAACAGACACCATCTTCTTAATTTGTTCAACTGATCATTTGTCAATACATTATGAAGCTCGTTCATGAGAAACAGACTAGCTACAGCACAGAATGTAGATCCTCCGTGTGATTCAAGACCAGGTCCTTGACCCATCGCTCCATCATATGACTATAATCATTGTTGAGATATTGTGCTATGATAAAATTAGGTAGACAAAAGCCATTTCTGTTAATACTCTTTACATGGCATAGAAAGAAGAAAAAGAAAAGGTGAAAACTTACAATGCTCTTTAAAATGTAGTCGATTGCTCTTGTTTTATCAATGCCTGACCAATCGTTTAATATTTTAGATATACAACAAGCGCAATAGAGAAACCTCATGTCACTTTCGCAACCAATTATGACAGCCGTAAATGATCCATCAGAATTCTGGCAAGCTCTCATCCCTTCGACAATGGATTTTCTGTCTACTCTACTTAAATCATCTCCAAGGATTAAAAGAGTAACTAATCCAATATACGTCATCGCTAAATGACCACACTGGTATTTTGGAACATCCTTTGGTATTGTTGTACATGGCTGAAAGCCGGAACGTGGTCCAGCTCCAGTTACTTGAAGCCTATAGATCCAATCTATCGCTTCTAATTTTGTTTCTTCGCTAATTTCATTTAAACAATTCAATATATCTAATCCTGATATAGCAAAAAATGCCACAGCAAGTCTGGAGTAATCAAACTCTGCCATGCTACCGGGCATTATTTGTAGTAACCTTTGAAAGTATTTAGCATGTTTTTTCTTCGCTAATTGCGACGGCATGTTGTATCGTGGTTTTATACAATAAAAGAAAATAATAATATATTCAAATATACATAGATATATCAAATCAGAATGTTACTGCTGAATTTGTTGTGCGAGCGATAAAGAATTCCATTAGGATTATAGTAGAATCTACTAGAGAGCGCTTCAATTCCAAACGATAGGAAAAGTTACTCCTAGGGGGCGACAAAAGAATTCATGAAACGCACGCGTCACCGGCAAACTAGCCCTTCCTTGCGCACGCCGGACGTTCGCCGCAACACGCACCAGCCGCGAAATTTTTCACGAACTACATGCTACCCGGAAACCGGAGATAACGAGAGACACGCAGTAAGTTAAGTTTCAATTAACCGTATACATCTGTTCGCTTCGTGAATACTTTCTCGCGGTAGTTTTTCTGGCTAGTACGGTAGCGCGTTGATTTGCGCGGAGGTAGTTTATCGAAGGACGACGCAAGGTTCTCGTGGAAGCGGCCACTGAGGGCGCGGCATTCTTGCAATTGTTGCGCCCGGCTCCAACAGAATAACCAATAGGAGCCGCGGCAGCGCCGCCATTCTATCGAGTTCGTGGCACGCCCTACAACTTCCTCCATTGTCCTTCTTTCCGGGATTCTCTGCGAGGAAGGATGGCTCAGAACAATTATTTTGGGTTTACTCACGGCGGAACGCAATATGGGTACGAAATCGATTGCATACCATAATTATTAAGTAGCTAGTGTTAAGTTTATCGAAAAATCGTGACGTTAACTACGTTGGCGGGAGTAATAATTGTTCGTTAAAATCGGTGCACGCGAGAGCCCAGCCGGCTTGGCCGCCATTTCTTGCCGAGAGTAGAGCGTCCATCGAGCGTCTCTCCCGGGCACGGATCCGATAGAGGTCTTTTTCGTTTTGCCCGTTTCCATTTTTCCATTATATTTCTTCCCTGTAATAAAATCTACTATTCTTTTGAACAGAGCGACAAGCGCGGCCGCTTATCAAACGGGTCAAGCGGGATACGCAGTAACTCCAGCGGCAACCGCCGCCACGTACACTCAACGACCCGCTGCTGCCGCGGCTACAGGTTACGAAACCTACCAAGCAGCGGCCGCTGCAGCTGCTACTGGGACCACATACGCTGGTAACATTATTTTATCTCTCTTACTTATCTGTTTCTCCTACGTCGTTTCGTTATACGTTAACGTTAACGAATGTGCATGGTTTTTCTTCTAGCTGCTAATCCTGGTACTGTGGCTCAAACATACGATTACGGGTACGGTCGTGCTGCGCCTGCAGCTACGTACGACGCGACCAAGACTTATTATCAACAACCTGCTGCAGCTGCCGCAACATATACCACTACTGAAACGCATTATCAAGCAGCGAAGCCTGCTTATAGTACAACCAGTGCTTATACAGGCACAGCTAGACAAGCTACTACTACTGGACAAGCTAAAACATACCAAGCATCGAGCACAGCATACCAACAGTCCAATCCTACTCAAAGTGCTACCTATTCTTCGGGATATACAGCACCAGCTACTCCCGCTGCTACACCATCGACAGCAACAAATAGTAAGTGTCCATTGGATTCTATTTATATATATAAGTATACGTTAGTGTTTTTCGCCAAAATTCAAAATCCTGTGTAAATCTCCTAACCGTGATGTAGGCACTAATAACATGAAATTGATCCTCTGGCTATTAAGATTGGAATACATGAATCATAAACAAAGATTCTGCTAACATTTTAAACTATGGGTTTAGTTGAAAAGTTTAGCAGAATAAAATTTCTTTGAAACATTATAGAATCTGAATGTATCAGAACTGTTCTGTATCAAGCAGCGCATTTTGCAAATGTTTTATCAGAAGAATAAAGTAATTATTTCGTTGAATACAAGTTAGTAGAATGGTTCCATGAATACGAAGGATTGACTCCTCCAAAGTTTGAGGTTTCAATTTCATTTCCCTTAGAAACGGCGAGTACAACGTATTCCGGCTACGACGCAGCGCTATATAGCGCTGCGACTATGTATGTAGCCCAACAGAGTGCAAACAGCAATTCGACTAACCAGAAGACTGGAGGTTGGCAGGGCTACGGACGGAAAGGATTTGGCGTTGGAGGGGGAGGGATGAAGGCAATGCGGCCCAAGCAGCCCCCCAAACCTCAACAACTGCACTATTGCGATGTCTGTAAGATCAGCTGTGCCGGGCCTCAAACCTACCGTGAACATCTCGAGGGACAAAAGCACAAGAAGAAGGAAGCATCTCTGAAGGTACCACAGCAGCCACCGGCGCGTGGGGCAGGGAATAGTCTACGTTGCGAGCTTTGCGATGTCACTTGTACCGGGAACGATGCGTACGCTGCTCATATCAGAGGTGCTAAGCATCAGAAGGTGGTAAAACTGCATACTAAACTTGGAAAGCCAATTCCAAGCGCAGATCCGACTGTACTGAATCCAAAACCAGCTGCAACTGCTAAAGCTGCAGGGGCTAAGAAACCTACAGTAACGGCTACCCCTAAAATCAATTTTGTTGCATGTAAGTACACCTTTAACCGTTCTATCTTTATACGTATTATAAAATGCTTGTAGTGTATACACATCTCTAACGAAATCTTCTGCAATAATTACAGCTGGAAATTTGGGTACTGTAAATCAGAATCAAACAACAGAAATTAAGACGGAAGACACTTCAACAGAAGAAACTGTTGAAGAAACCTCTGTCGACGAGAAAGATATTCAACCAGTTGGTCAAGAATATATAGAAGAAAATAAATCCGAGGATGGAAAAATTATAAGCTTTAATTGTAAGCTTTGCGAGTGTAGATTCAACGATCCCAATGCCAAAGATATGCATATGAAAGGACGGCGGCATAGATTTGCTTATAAGAAAAAGGTTAATCCTGACTTGGTAGTCGATATGAAGCCTAGTTTGAAACAAAGAAAATTGTTGGAAGAAAAATTACGCAGGCAACAAATGAGGGACGAGTATCTGCGGCGTAGAGAGGAAATTAATCAACTAGGACCCATGGGTCCAATGATGGACGAAGAAATGATGTATTGGGAGGAAAGACGACGTTACGAGGAAGAATGCGAATACTATGAATGGTATCGACGTTATGGACGTGGACCTGGAGCACCTCCGATGCCACGTCCTTTCCCAGGACCACCTCCAATGATGATGTTCCCAGGACCTCAGAGAAGGCCGGACTCGTCTGATGACAAACACGTATTAGCTCACCACACCACGATATACCCTAAGGAACAGGAACTGCTGGCAGTTCAGAAAATAGTATCACATACCGAGAAAGCATTAAAATTCGTGTCTGATACATTAGCAGAAGCTGGTAATTATTGATATTTTATCAATTTTTCATTTTATACTTCAATTATTATTATTCATCTTTCAATTAAAAATACTTTAATTTGTAATTATAGGTAAGAAAACGACACCCCCTACAACTAATGCGACACCAGCAACTGCAAATGTGCAACAACCGCAGCAGCAGCAACAACAACCACCACCACCATCGCAACAGCAGCAACAAACAAACGCAGAAGCAACTGTGAAAATAAAAGAAGATCCCGATAAAAAGAAGGCTGTAACACCGCAGAAAGAGGACGGTAGCGACGGTAATTTATTCTCATTCCAAAAGGAAAAAGAAGATTCAAGAATACTAAGAGGCGTAATGCGTGTTGGTAATTTGGCAAAAGGACTTTTATTATCTGGTGATAATCATGTTTGTCTCGTGGTTCTGTGCGCTGAAAAACCAACACGGTTAGTTGTGGAAAGTATTATGACACTATTTCTTCGGTGAAGACGCATTCTTATAAATTTGTTTCTCCTTCTTACAGTTCGTTATTGAATAAAGTTGCTGAAATTCTTCCGGCACAGTTGAAGATAGTCGCGCCAGAGGATACTTACAACGTTGGAAAGCATCCCGAATCAGCGGCATTGACAGTTTCAGGAGGCAGCGTGACCGTCAGCGTAACGCTCACCAGCCCTCTAATGCGTGAAACGCCTAAACCAGCAGCAGCTGCAGGTGATTCGATCGTTCTATATTTTCATAGTGGCCAAGAAAAGGATAACTATGATAATTTTTCTAGTAATTTTTCAGAAAGCACCTTTTATTTTCACGCTGTTGTTTTCACGAACACATGGTTTATATCAATTTCGTTTGTTCTTTTCATGGCCCGAAAGTTTTCTGTAAATTTTTCTCAAGCACCAGGATGATGCAGCGGCAGCCAAAGGACATCAACGGTTGCCAGTGTATATACGCTCTAACATAAAAACATTTTGATTTTCTTTCCAATATAGCTGCAATTTAGTGTGTCCACGATTAATTTATAATTAACATCGTTGGAAAGTATTTTAAAAACAAAATGTAAGAGCGTACATAAAAAAACAATTATTATATCGATAGCCATTTTTTAACGGAAAAGAGAGAGCGTAAACTTGATACGATTAGACGTCGCTTTGTTTCGTTTTAAGTTAGTTTTTAGTAATACATTCAATAAGTATCGTTTAACAAATTGAGCTGGAGTCTCCATGAAAGGAAAGTAAATATGCTTAGTACGAACGTGGACACGCTTTTGGTATGAGGAAACAACGCTGAGGCAATCTCAAAACTATGGACTTTTTGATCATGCATCGATAATTTTAACGAAAAATACCCTCTGTCGTCGAATGTTATACACATACCTGCAATGTCTGTTGTTCACTCCTGATTCTAAACCGACGTTTCTTTTGACAGCGTTACTTTTCTTTGCATTTGAGTAACGCTGTCAGCGCAATTAAGAAACGTCGGTCGTTCTTTGAATAGCTTTAACGCGTAACAAAGAACGTAGATGAATAGGAGCGACGCAATCATTGCCGTGTACTACATTCGATAAGGTTTATTTTTTCATTTGAATCAGAATATCTTTTTTAGGCTATGCCCTCAAGTTTAATTGTACTTGAGTTAAAACATAATTATAGAGGGATAAACCCAAGTTGGGCATGATCAAACACTCTAAGTGTTGTCTAAGCGTGTTGTGCTTTCTTTGTTGGAATCTCAGATAATGCTGGACAGCAGCAACAGGGAGCTGCTCAACCGCAAACAACGCCTACGGCGCCCGCTGTGACGAAACCAGATCCACCAGATGTACTTCCCAAGGCTAAGTGTTTGGAGGCTTTAGCTGCACTCAGGCATGCCAAGTGGTTTCAGGTTTGAATCAATCAACTCTCAGTTCAAGATCTCGAATTGTCCGTGGCCAGTTAAATTGGCACCAAGGACTGTTTTCTGTTATATTTTCCTGATAACGCGAAACGCGTGCAAGTTGTCCTCTCTCTCTGTCCGCAAAAAAGAGCAGTCTTAGAACTTCCAGCCTTGTGACGATTTTATTTTTATTGTCTTCTTGTTGATATGATTCTGTCTGAAACACTTATTGGATCGCGTTTGATGTTGCCTGTTTCTGTATACCTGCCAATCCACTTTGTGCACTGAGATGTTATTTTTAATCAAAGATATCAAAGATTGTAAGATTTGCATTTGCAATATAAGATAGATTTATGATACGAGTTGTTATTATTATTATTATTATTATTGTATAGATGACAGTGGCAATGTTTGGATATTGGCAATTTCATAAAACAAAAGAAAATGTATGTTTATCGTTGTAATAGTATAATTTAAAAGAAAAAAAAAATGTTTAAACATCAAACGTGTAATCAGATAATCTCAGACAAGAAGTTTAAGCATTATGTAAGTGTGAACAACAACATTTAAAATATTAATGTATATCGAAAGCATTTACATTTGCTTTACTTCCAATCGTCAACATCCAGAATAATAGGAAACTGTTTGCTGAGAATCATTTAAAAATATCTGACATTTTCTTCAAAGAATGTAGTTTTGTTTATTTTATTTATGATGCGCTGTACTGCTTTATGATGCTTATGATCAAGCTTGTTCATTATTCTGGATTAATGTTTAATGCATTGTAGCCTAGACTGAGTCTGTTCTAGGTCTGTCTTAGAAGTTAACAAAGTTAGTGTACACTTTATTAAGAAAAGAAAAAAAAAATGAACTCTGTTTAATATTTTATTCGCGATATGCATTATAAATACTGCTGAACGTTAAAAGACAGACAAGCACAAACACACAGTGGTGTCATCAGTATATCGGGTGTTTTTTTTTAAATCATAAGTTCGAGAATTTATATTTGGCACTTTCTCGAGTGCACATTTTTTCCGATATGTTGTACTTTTTTTTCAATATTATGTTAGGTATTAACCGTTCAGGAAACACTTGATAAACACCCGATAGTTTTGATATGGGCTAATTATTTAGGGGTTACTTAGGCACGAGGCTGGGAGGATAGCTAAAGCCCGCACAAAGCAATTTAAAAAGTAGTTTAGGGTGTCGCATCTCCAGAAGACTCAGAGATTTTAATATGTACCTTAAGTTATATGTATTAAAATATTAATCATATTCAACAGGCTAGAGCAACTTCGCTGCAGAGCTGTGTAATGGTCATTCGCATAATGCGTGATCTTTGTAACCGTGTACCCACTTGGGGACCATTAAATCCATGGGTTAGTACTAAATAAATTTTCATTATACGTATAATTCATTTATTAAAGAATTCCTTATTTATTTTTATTTTTATTTTATGTATTAGTGTACTACAGAATATAGTTCTTACTACTTTGGTATTATTTGGAAATAATTTCAATGGACATTGTTTTGTTCTTATATTAAATTGTATTTGTAATAATTCAGTAGTATCTTCAATAGTATTTCATCGTTCTTAGGCACTGGAACTGCTAACTGAGAAAGTGATCAGCACTGCTGGAGGTCCTCTTAGTCCAGGTGAAGCTTTAAGAAGACTTTTGGAATGTGTGGCTGGAGGAATATTACTACCAGGAAGTCCAGGTAATTTTTTATTCCACCTTCTCCTTAATTAACTTTCATATAGAACGATGCAAAAAAATGATGATAAAAGATGACGAGACTGAGGGTATTGTGAACTTCATTGTCGACTTTGAAATCGAGTATTTCGTTTTCTTTGTCAAAATGAAGACTTTCGCAATATCACGTAGATGAATGGCAGTCTGATTTCTGCATTATAGATATATTTAAACTTCTGTACACTCCATGTTGGGACTTGGATAATTGTAAATATATTGTTGTACAGGATTGTCAGATCCGTGTGAAAAGGAACCAGTTGATGCAATAGGTAATATGACAGCTCAACAAAGAGAAGATATAACTGCTTCGGCTCAACATGCATTGAGATTAGTCGCTTTCCGTCAAATTCATAAAGTTTTGGGTATGGAACAACTTCCACCGCCCAAATATAAAGGCCGATTCGCTAGAAAACGAAGACGCGACAATAGTAACGGAGAAGGAACAGATAGCGAAGCTTCAAAGAAAGATAAAAAAACAGAGGAGATCAAAATGGAAACAGACTCCAAGTAGATCTACCAAAATATTCGCTTTACCGATTTACTCGTAACTTATATAGTGTAAGAAATAAATTTCTCTCGTGTCAATTGCTTGTTCAGTGAAGTGTTTTCAATAATGGGAAGATGTTCAAATTTAGGACAAAACTAATGACTGATTATCATACTATTATAGTTATTTTTCATATATAACGAGTATCTCTTTGGACAACTTACGGCATTATTTTATTTTTCGGTCATAATTTTAATGACAAAAATCTTTACTAAGGTTACATTGTATCATCGTAACTTGACTTTTTCTTATGAACGCATAGTAACGACCGGTCTAGGATTTCTATTCAAGTATACGTTCGACGTTTTAATGACGAAAATTAACTGATAAACATTGACGTGATTCTTCCGATCGCTTTGAACATGTTAATTTTTAAGTAAATTTTAAGTGTCATTAATGGAAGAACATAAATGTTTCAAATTTCAGTTATTTATTTTACGTAAGAAGTATTTCTGCATTATTACAAAATAATATATAGATGCTATACCGTTTGTAAAACGAATAAAAAAAAATTTTGTTGTAATTATATGTTATGATAGAAAGTTTCTGAAACTACTCGATATCTTTCCCAAACAGGCAATTGGTACGATTAGTTCAGCACTAGAATTTTGTCGAAGGAAATGATCAATATGTTAATTAGTTTGGATTACTTATTTAGCTATATTTCAGAGTCACAATGTATGATGGAGTTTAATAGAAGTGGCGGTAAAAAGGAAAATGAAAATGAACATTTATAAGTTTTGAAGTTAAGAGTAGGTTAGTTTGTATTGAGAATTCGTGTGTATGTTGTGTGTGTAGTCGTAAAGGAGTGCAGAATGTTTTCCTGCACCAGATAACTCTTAACACCGTACGTTCATGTTGCGTGTACTAATTCACGCAGAAGATTCTAAGAAAGCAGAATTGCAAATCAATTATTAAAAAATAGACGCTTTGCTGACCAAACGAGGGTTAAGTGCACGTGTCAAGAATTCCTAATAATTTGCTGTTGTTTCGTTTAAAGATCTCACATGAATGCAAAAAATGTTCACATTTAATAAATTTCTTTTCTGACACAGTGTATGGATCTTCTGTTGTACACATGCAAATCCTCTTTGAATAAATCGAACATGCATGAGATATAAGTATAAGGTTTTCTTCACTTCCATATTCCTTTGCGTATTTAGTATCAACATAAGATTTTTTATCATTGATATGAGCTAATAAAAATCCTCTAACAAGAAGGCCACACACACAATAGCACTCTGACTGTATGATTATGGTTACTAATTTTTTACAACAAATACTTGGCGTATTGAAAAGCAAAGTTAATTTATTTTTGGATGGCACCGAGCAGAACTGAGACTGATACTGTATTAATTTTTTAAATAAAAGTATTAGAAGTTGGCATGCAAAGTTACTAAAGATTTAATTTACGTTTAAATTAGCAACGTAATTAATGTGTTATAAACATGATTTTATATGATATTAATTCTGTTTGGTGCAGCTAGTCTTTTCGAACGAATGTTCAGTGATCTAATTCCGTAATTTCGGTCTCTTTTTTTTACAAACTTATATTTGGTAGATGTAGTACTGTTATATGTCTGACCGAACTGGCACATGCTTTAAATCAATATAAAATTCAAGCATTAGCCACTTCCATTTTTTTCTTTTACAGTATTAATTAAACTATATTTATATATATTTCAGCTATATATGTACTATTAATTTATTGACATCTTTTCAACCAAATATTAATGTAATACAGTGCGCTGTACGTTTGCAGGTGCTTTACAAAGAAAATTCGCAAACTTTTCTACTGAATTTTTTAACCTGCAAAACTAGATGTGTGTAGAGCCTTAAGGTACTTTCATTATAAATATTACATCTTTTCAGTATTAAATAATTATTTACGTTAGAAACGAGGTGAGAATTAAATTATATCTGAAAACGTACACTAAACGTTCGCTGTGCCATTCTAAACACATTTGAGAACAGTATACAATTTATTACATACGACAAGATCTGATTCAAACATATTACAAAAATAGAAAAGTAAATAAATTCATATTGTTCTTGAAATGAAATTATAAAGTATGCGAGTTTTCATTTTTTTTCTTTTTTTATGTTATCTTGTAATTATTGACAAATCACGTAATCGTGTAGTTGACTGAAACTGATACTTCAGTGTTAACAATGAGAAATGAAATTAAAAATGTACATAGTTATTTATAAGTAAATACTTGTTTTCAAAATTGTCATATATTTCATGTAAAACAATCATATAAACAAACATTCAATCTGCTCTTATTGTCCACTATTAATCTATAATAATTTTCTTTCTTTTTGTTTGTGTAATAGAAATGAAGTATTACACAGTAACGATTGTGTCTTCGCTTTATTATGAACATTTGGTAAGTAATTATGTAGGTGAAACTTGAATGAAGGTAATTAAAAGAATAAGAAATTCCGGAAAGAGAAAGTTTAAATTACATTGTACAGATTCATGTGTAAATACTCAATATTTAACAAATGCGAATAAAGTACGTATAAATTCTATTTGTGTAAGATAAATATTTAATCGTTTTTAATAAAAAATTACAACAATTATAAGAATGTTGCATCAGCTTAATTTCAACTACATACGTAGCATGATAATGTGAATTTTAACTTGGTTAATAAACTTCATTATATAATGATTTCTGATCATTTTAACGTTCGTAATTTAGTCCTCGCAAAATGAATGTGTTATTTGAGTATGTAAATTTCAACATAACCTATTTATAATATTTCTGTGAAAAGCTATTTTCTAAGCGATAAAACTAGCAGTTATATTTAGAATAAATGTAAACCGTATACAACGAAATTACTGGAAAAAGTATCATTGTGAAAAACCGTGATTCATCATTTTCTTTTGTTTAAGCTTTCCTTGCGCCCTCTGGCCATTTGTTGCTGTCAAAATGTAATAGTTAATGAATCAAAGTACAAAGATAAAATTCATAGTTTAACAAAATAATATTGTCTACAAAATATTGATATAATATGAATGATTTTATAAATGACATCATTTAAATAAAATTTGCTGCATACGAAATATCCTTTGTCTTTAAAACCAATAGGATGCAACAACGTCACATTCGCGATGATGATGAAAAAGTATAATCCAATAAGCAACTTCAAGGAAGTCTCCTGACGCGTTTGCGCATGTTCAGTGGGAATATAGGGTAGCAACATAAAAGGAGCGTCCCCTGTTAGTTCGGTGCAGTTCAACGGAACAGTTGAGAGTGATTCTTGAAGAGACGTTCAACGCTTTATAAATTATATTAAAAATTTTTGCTGCATAAACCAATTCTACGAAGGGTGAGTATTTCTAGAAATTGCTATTGTTGTTTATTAAAGTTTCTTGGTATTTAACATCAATTACAAATATTGCTAAATTTATCAAGTTTCTACTATTTTATTCTGTATTTATGTCTGTATATCGAATATAGCCTCTGTTCAAATTGAAAGAGGGTTTAAAACAATGTAATTACTGTCAAATTGTAAAAGTGGCATTAAGGGCGTCACCCACAGCTGGTCATGAAAGCTATTTTTAAAACTGTTTCGAAAGCTGTTCTATCTACAATTAGAGGACGCCTGAATATATAGTACAAGAATTGCAAAGCGCAAGAAGAGAATAATTAGTACTTTAATAGAAATGAGGATCTTATTTTTTAAAGAAATCTGTGACGTTTCTACCGCGTAGTAACAGATCACAAAATGGCGGTTATTGATTTGGCCAGGTGACGCCATTATGCTGACGCATTCTGCAAGTCTAAAACTTTCTGTTAACAAAAATTTACGAATAAATAATTAAAGAAGAGTGAAGTAATATTTTATATTTCAATGAGTTTGCATTATTAATGCAAGTATAGTAATGGTAGACATAAGAGTTACTCTCTAACATTGTTTTTCATTTCTTTTGTTAGATAATCATGCAGATTTTCGTCAAGACATTGACTGGAAAAACCATAACCCTCGAGGTTGAAGCATCAGATACAATTGAAAATGTGAAAGCCAAAATCCAAGACAAAGAGGGAATTCCACCAGACCAACAAAGATTGATCTTTGCTGGCAAACAATTGGAAGATGGGCGCACGCTTTCTGACTATAACATCCAAAAGGAATCTACCCTTCACCTTGTACTTCGTCTCCGTGGAGGAATGCAGATTTTCGTAAAAACCCTTACGGGAAAAACAATTACTTTGGAAGTTGAGGCATCAGATACTATTGAAAATGTTAAGGCTAAAATCCAGGATAAAGAGGGTATCCCACCAGACCAACAAAGACTGATCTTCGCTGGTAAACAGTTGGAAGATGGGCGCACGCTTTCCGATTACAATATCCAAAAGGAGTCCACTCTCCATCTTGTACTCCGTCTCCGTGGTGGAATGCAAATTTTCGTAAAAACTCTCACAGGTAAAACTATAACTCTGGAGGTTGAGGCGTCGGACACTATTGAAAATGTAAAAGCTAAAATCCAGGACAAAGAAGGTATTCCTCCAGACCAACAGAGACTGATTTTCGCTGGTAAACAACTGGAAGATGGGCGCACGCTTTCCGATTACAATATCCAAAAGGAGTCCACTCTCCATCTTGTACTCCGTCTCCGTGGTGGAATGCAAATTTTCGTGAAAACTCTCACTGGTAAAACTATAACTCTGGAGGTTGAGGCGTCGGACACTATTGAAAATGTAAAAGCTAAAATCCAGGACAAAGAAGGTATTCCTCCAGACCAACAGAGATTGATCTTCGCTGGTAAACAATTGGAAGATGGGCGCACGCTTTCTGATTATAATATCCAAAAGGAGTCCACTCTCCATCTTGTACTCCGTCTCCGTGGTGGAATGCAAATTTTCGTAAAAACTCTCACAGGTAAAACTATAACTCTGGAGGTTGAGGCGTCGGACACTATTGAAAATGTAAAAGCTAAAATCCAGGACAAAGAAGGTATTCCTCCAGACCAACAGAGATTGATCTTCGCTGGTAAACAATTGGAAGATGGGCGCACGCTTTCTGATTATAATATCCAAAAAGAATCTACCCTTCACCTTGTACTCCGTCTCCGTGGTGGTATGCAGATTTTTGTTAAAACGCTGACTGGAAAAACTATTACTCTTGAGGTTGAAGCATCCGACACAATTGAGAACGTTAAGGCTAAAATTCAAGACAAGGAAGGTATTCCTCCAGACCAACAGAGATTGATCTTTGCTGGTAAACAACTGGAAGATGGGCGCACACTTTCTGACTACAACATTCAGAAAGAATCCACTCTACATCTTGTACTCCGTCTTCGTGGTGGTATGCAGATTTTCGTAAAGACTCTCACTGGTAAGACTATTACTTTGGAAGTTGAGGCATCGGACACCATCGAAAATGTTAAGGCTAAAATCCAGGACAAAGAAGGCATCCCACCAGATCAGCAGAGATTGATTTTTGCCGGTAAACAGCTGGAAGATGGACGTACGCTTTCTGATTACAACATCCAGAAGGAGTCAACTCTCCACCTTGTACTCCGACTGAGAGGTGGAATGCAGATTTTCGTGAAAACTCTTACTGGAAAAACTATCACTCTTGAAGTTGAGGCATCAGATACTATTGAAAATGTTAAGGCAAAAATTCAGGACAAAGAAGGCATTCCACCAGATCAACAGAGATTGATCTTTGCTGGTAAACAATTAGAAGACGGACGCACACTTTCTGATTATAATATTCAAAAAGAATCTACTCTCCATTTGGTACTTCGACTTAGGGGAGGAAATATGTGATTCCTATATGTGATCTCCTTTTATTAAATAAAATTTATGAAAATAAATAGCAACCAATTTTTTTTACTTTTATTCATTATAATTACTGATAATGTGATAATTGTTTAAATGATATACACCGATAAATAAATGGAATATTAAAAAAATAATCATCAATTTCTTTTCCTAGAAATAATTTTAAGTAATAGCACAAAAGTTTAATTTCTTATGTAATTTGAAATAAAGTTATTGGTTTTTTCATATTCGTATTACAATAAAATGTAAAATAATTTTAATTTTGTCATTTTGTAAGTAGTGCTATGGATTTATCAATTACCAAAGGATCGATAAACCGAGAAATAACTACACAAGAATAATACTTCAAAGTTTATTTGAATAACGAAGATACCAACTTATTTAAATTGAAAACAATTGTAATATAACACATTATGGCATCCGGGGTGTCAGGGACCCCGTAGCGCCGGCGACGCTCTCTGGACACCGATCCGATAACATCTTGGGGTGCTAGGAACCCCGTGAGACCGATAACGCTCTTTGCATACCGACATTATGGGATGCCAGGGACCCCGGTGCATCGCCAGCGCTGCCTTGCATATCGACTTTGCATTCTAGGGTGCCACGGACCCCAGTGTATCGGCAGCGCTCTCTGCATATCGAGTTTGTATCCCGGGGTGTCAGGGACCCCTGTGTACAGGCAAAGTTTTCATCGCTTGCATCGCCAATCATATTTTTTTTTTACTTCTACGATTGGTCACCCTGCTATTCGATACATTGAATCGTGCAGTCAATTTAAATTTTGTCAGTTGTTAAAACATTACCGTTGGAGGAGTTACTAATTGTTCGATTTAGTATTACGAAATATTTTAAACATAACGTTAGGATTGTGCGTGTTAAATAAAATGTCAACACATCAGAACAAGTATAAAGAGACGAAAGTTGGCTTCTGGAATGCAAAAGAAAGCCGATTTATTCGTGTTGAGAAACACGAAGAATTGCGTAAAAAGCAAAGAGCTAAAGTTTTCAATGAAAACAGAAATATTTCTACTTCTATAACTAATAAACCAGAGAATAAGAGTTTGTGGCATTTATTGGTATTCACAACATTATTATCGTAAATGATCTAACTATAATTTATTTTTAGGAGTGCAAACAGCTTCTTTGGACCAAGACCGTCGTACTAGGTTAATGAAATGGCAAGCTGAACGCGAGAAACGCAGGCTTGAACAACTAAAGAAAAAACCACCTTTTGTAGTTGGAAAGGTTCATCATAAGATATATTCTTCAGTATGTAATGACCAAACTGTTGCACCAAATACGGCTCGTCAAAAGATACCTAAACAAACTGCAGCAAAACCAACTGCATCTCCACCAAAACGAATCACAAGAGCAACAGAGAAAAGATTAATGAATAAGGTGCTTGCACAGAAAACGCTAAATGGTTTGGGTAAAACTCTACCGTCTATAAATAAAGAGCAAAAGAGTGAAAAAAAGCAAAAACAATCTTTTGCTCCTATAAATTATAAATTTAAAACTCCAGCAGGGTTGACAGATGTATCATTATTTGGTAAAGTAGCTATACAAGATGTATCTGTTAGCAAGAGTAAATTCATGTCTACGTCTATAAAAATGGATAGTAAAAATAGTAGAACAGAATTTATTAAAGAAATAAATAATGGTAAAAAGGACAATACACCAAAAGTTAACAGACTAAAAGATACAGACCATTCAATGGATAGTCCGATAGAAGCTGTATCATTAAAATTATCATTAGATGACACGTTTACTTGTTCTAATGAAAATGATGATGCCAGCAAGGTAGAAACACAAGATAATGGTACACATAATAATAGTGTTGCAGAAACACTTTCTTCAAAGCATGCATCAACACCGAATGATTCTCCAAATGACCCAGTGTTCTTTTCGCCATACATAGTTTCTAGTCGCGGGAAAAGCAATGCTAGAAAAGAGCAACAGATAAAACGTGGGTTCAGTCTTAATCGTTCAAATAGCGACGATATTCCCACAAAGGATACTGTTATGAAAACTTTAAATATTTCAGTTGAAGAGGAAGAACAAACTGCCCAATACTTCAGGTTTCTCTTAAATGTAGAAATTGATAGATTAAATGCATTATGTGAAAAGTGGACAGATATCAAAGAAGATGACACAACTACTGAAGACGGGCAGTATGAAATTAATCAAGCCATTGGGCAAACAAATTTATTGTTGAACAAAAAATTTGAAAGATTTCGTAAATTAGTTGCTGACTGTGAAACAGGAAAAGGAGAATTGTTAGTCACCTGCAAAGATTTGCAAGGCTTCTGGGACATGATGTACATGCAAGTAAAAGATTGCGATGCAAGATTCGAACGTTTAGAGAAACTTCGTTCGAAGAACTGGATTGAAGATCAAACTCCTGTTCCTAAGGCCAAGTCTGTTAAAAAGAAGAATGTCACAAAGAAGAAACCTCCACTTGCAAAAGAAAGTTCACTAAGAGCCTTTTTGGCACAGAAGAAAAAGAATATTGCACAGAAAACAGAAAATAACGACCAGTGTTCAAATAATATGCTTGAAAACAAAAATAATTCTAATGTTTCAAATGAAACAAGAAGGTCCTTTACACCTATTAGTAAAAAGAAAACAAGATTAAGTCTACTGGAAAAGTCACGATTGTCTACAACATCACAAAACGTTAAAAGTCCATTAACTGTAATAAAAGTCAGTCAGATGTGTAAAACACCAGATGTTGAATTGAATAACGCAATATCTTACATCAATTCCAATCAAACACCAGGGAAGGGTATTTTGAAACTAACAAAAAGTATAAGCGAAGTAAAGTCTTCCGTAAAATCAAGTAAAGTTAATTTTGACGATCATGTTTTAAAGGAAACACCAGTTGATGAACAATGTAAACTAAAATCAGATTTAGATGTAATGTTGGAAAGAATAGATAGCTTTGATTTCGGTAGTCCGGAAGTAGTAATTAACGTAGAAAGAAAACTTAATTTTGGTAGTTCTGAAGAATCTGAAGATGATAATAAACAAGATTCTGAATTAGCAATTCTCACAGATAAGAAACTAACTAAAATACCATCTGACAAAATACAAACTGCAACTCCGTCAAAATATTCAGAATTAAATACGACCTACACACCATCACCAGAAAGAAAATTAACTAGGCAAAATGCTATGGATAAAAATGATGAAGATTTAATATTAAATGTTACATTACCACAACTTGAGGACATTGCAGACAATAGAGATTCAAATACATCCAACCAAAAGACACCCAAACGGGTTTCTATGTTTCATAAAGAAGAAACAAATGGACATGATGAAAGTATAAGAGTTTTAAGAAATAGAGTCATTACTTCAGTAGGTACACCCAGACCTAGAAGATCTTCCAGGAAAATGTCTGTTGGTGTAGAAGACTCAGAATACAAAGAAAATAAAACTCCTATGAAAGCAAGAAGGAAGAATTATGTTGAAGTTGCTGTTGAAGATGAGAAAACGGATTTACAAAATTCATTGGACAAAATGTCTTTCAATGAAAACGGTGATAGACGAAAATCTCAACGAAGAGTAAAATTTTCTGGTATAGATAATTTTTAATAAATTAATAACATTTTATTTTTTATAAATGTATTTTTTAATACATATTTGTTGTTGCAGAAAAAGACTGTGGCGGTTGTGTTTCAAGTAAACCGGTGCTTCCTATGACTCCTCACGTTAAACGTAGAGCAAAGTCTGCTGAAAAGAAAAGAAGCATAATACCAGCAGATGTTACATCATGGGAAATTCCAGAGAAACGTAACATTTATTAATTTATTAATTTTTCTTTTTATTCACATTATATTTATACATTCATATAATATCGTTTCAGTTCCAGATCGTGTCAGAAGATCTCGAAGTAAGTTAAGCATTTAAGTATATAGTATGTATGTGATAAATGATATATTTTATAAATATAAAAATATGTACAAACTTCTATTTCCTGGAGTATTGATTTTATTAAATATGAGATAAATTTTCTAGTTCTTACTGTTGTTGAAAAATTGACATCTTATTTACCATGCAAAGATTTAATATTATGTTTAAATTGTTACATTATCCTTACTTAGTAGTGGAATTTAATGAATAAGGGAGATTCGGTAATTCAAAAATTAGAAAAGAATTTTATTTTTCATCCTTCTTTATGGGCCTATTGGGGACCATCCCTGCATCCTTTTAGCAGTTTATTTTCGGATTTCAAAATATTCAGTTCCATAAAATAATTCTTCCATTTGCACGCTTGGCGTGGCTTGGCGTCCCTCTAGGGAAAATGGCGATCTAAGCCAGCGGGGTGAAGGTATCGCAGACACCTATCCTTAGATCGCCATTTTCCCTAGGAAGACGCCGATTCTATGAATAAGGTTATTTTCTTGCCAGAGAGTGTATACATACAACATTGTAATAAGACCACGAGTATTTACTGTAACACTAATATTATTAATTTCATTATTAAAGAAAGCTATATGTATAATTTTGAATAATTCTAAATTGCATGGAATATCTACTGTTACGTAATAACAATATTAAAAGTACAAAACCTGTTAAATATAATTAATAAAATGAATTTCATGACAATACAAAGATGTATCTTTTTAACGTGTAAAAATAACATTAATGTTAATATTTGTAAAAAGTTCAGTACTGTAATAAGTGCTAATAAAGTGCTAATAGAACGTGTTCTAATTACAAAATCGAGTCTAAAGTTTAATTATAAGAATTTATTACATACTGGGACAATAGCATTTAATATTGAAAAACCATTAAATAAGCCAAAAGAAATTAAAAATAAAAGTGACAATGGTTATTCAGCTGTTCAATTGAAAAAGAGACCTAAGAAAAGAAAATCTTTATCTACTGATATAGGAACTGTTAATGTAAGTAACTAATAAAGCTTGTATAGTCTTAATTATAATAACCAAAATTATCTTTTGATAATAAAGGAATATTTTTAGGATATTTCTATAATTTATCTTATATTTAAGTTGTAATGGATAAAAATATAATTTAAGTAAAAGATTACATTTTTTTATTTGTTTATTTACAGACTGGGATTGTGAAGGCATTGTCTACTTCGGAGGAATATAACTTAGAATCTTTAGTGCAAGGTCTAAATCAACAACAGCTATATGAACCTAATATTATAACCACATCAACCAGCTGTAAGTATATGACAATTATTTTATAAAATTTTCAATTAGTAATTTTAGATAATATAAGCTGTGCACTGAATAATTAGGAAGCATTTCAATATTTTTTTAATGTGAAATTTTTACTGTTAACCAATAATTACTTTTTACTTAAAACGATTAAGTGTAAATAATTATCATTTTCATTAAAAGATTTTTCATTGTACATTTTTACTTCCAAATGTATTTTGATTTTTTGTTAGACTTGAAATAATGTGTGTGTATATATACACACACACACACACACACACACATAATAAAATTAATTTTATTATTAAATTGAATTAAATTTTATTTACAATAATTTATATTTTTCTCTATTTGTTGATAAATTATTTTTAAGAAATGAATCATTAATTGACATAGAAGAATTATTGTGCATTATTAATTTCAAATATTACACAAATTTTCAATACTGTAGCAAATTTTATATCTAGAATTGTATACATACTTATGAATAAAATAGCAATTCTAAAATACTGAAATTTATTTAAAATTAATTAGAAGAGATTTCATATAAAGTTCTACAATAACAGCAGAAAGAATTATGGAGTTAAGTATTGATTTACCTTCTTCTAAAAGAGAACTAGAAGAATTAATAGAGAAAGCAAAGGATTGGGCACTCATGCATGGAATGTGTATGAGATCAAAACAAAACTTGAATAAAAATGTTTTACAATTTGCACCATTCATTTTGGTGCCATCTCCATTTCCTAGAAAAGAATTTGAAAATGCCTGTAAGATGCAAACCATGTTAAACATACTTATACATAGTGTTGCTCAAGACTACAACTTCCTTAGAGAAACATTAGAAGAAACAATAAAGGTTGACAGTTTTACTAAAGAATTGTTTGAAATTTGCCAAACTATTCACGATGAAGGAGGATCAGCACAAAAAATATCTTTTGGTATACTACGTTCAGACTTAATGTTGGATACAACTTGTCCAAAAGAGAACATGAGTGAGAAATATATTCCATACTGTTGTTGGAAACAAGTTGAAATAAATACAATTGCATCTGGATTTGGCTGGTTAGGTCCTGCATCAACAAAATTACACAAATTTGTGTTAGAAGAACTTGGTTATTATGACAAATTAAAAGATCTTCCTGAGAATAATGCATTACAAAGTATATGCTCAAGTATGGTTGAAGCATGGAAGATGTATGGAAATAAACAGTATGTTTGCAATCAATTCTTTGTCAAATTTAAGAATATTATGCGAATAGCAATTAGTTTAAAAACGTAATCACAATTGTTTACAGAGCAGTAATTTTATTTGTTATTGAAGATGTCACATATAATATATGTGATCAACGTTTTCACGAATTTGAAATTAGGAAACAAAATCCGAATGTTAGAGTTATTCGGAGAAATTTAACAGAATTAGCAGCATCTGCTAAATTGGGTCCTGAAAAGGAATTAATAGTAGAGAATTATGTTGTGTCAGTAGTATATTATAGATGTGGTTATGAACCTGGACAATATCCAACACAAAAAGAATGGAGTGTAAGATTACTAATAGAGAGATCTTTAGCAATTAAATGTCCCACCATTCAATATCATTTGGCTGGAACCAAAAAGGTTCAACAGGCTCTTGCGAAACCAGGTGTTATTAGCAAGTTTCTAAAGAATGAAAAGATATGTGCTGAAATTAAAGAAATATTCACTGGTAAGTGAATTATTTTGATAATACACAAAATACTGCAATGAAAAAGTATTATATTATAATGTTTTGTATAGAGCTTTATGCATTAGACTTTAATGAACATGGAGATGCTGCTATAGAAATGGCAATTGCAAACCCAGACCACTATGTATTAAAACCTCAGAGGGAAGGAGGTTGCAATAACAAGTATGGATTAGATATAAAGCATTTCTTAGAGTCTGTGAAAGATAAACAAGAGAGAGTAGCTTGGATTCTTATGAATAAAATTCATCCTCCGATTCATAAAAGCTACATGATAAGACCAGAAATCGATATGAGTACGGAATTACAAGAATTAGTTTCAGAGTTAGGGATATTTGGAGTTATTATTGCTGATGAAAACAATGTGTACATGAATAAACAAAGTGGTCACATGTTAAGAACAAAGGTAGCTACTGCTAACGAAGGTGGTGTAGCAGCAGGATTAGGTGCATGTGACAGTCTACTTTTAATTGATTAAAAGATACATTGAAATGGTATTTTATACTGAATGAAATTCTATTAGAAGTTAAATTTTACATTAGTTTATAATAAATAAATTCTATTATAAACTAAGTGTACAGTCAGTTCTAGCTTATTAAACTTGTATTTCTTTTGGGATGTGGTTTTAATTTTATATTGTTAAGTCTTACATACAATAAGTACATTGAGTTATAACAGAAGAAGGAAACATCTAAGAGGAAATATGTGCATAATATATAGGCGGTAATAGGATAGATAAAATTAAGATATTTATTAATTATGAAATGCCAAATGTAATTGAATATAAATTACAACCAATATTATGTATGGAAATGTTTTTAAAAGCTTTTTTATTTCCAGTTTACCAGTATCATAAGCATTGTGATTTTTATAAAACTTGTTTAAATGCATTTATGTACATAATAATTTGTAAATGATATGTAACATTTGGTACAGTATTAAAAATTTTTAAAAACATGCATTTAAATTATTATGCTTAATGTAGATTATCTTTGCAGCTTTACCAGATGTTATACATGCAGTGGCAAAATATAAAGTAGAACAGGAACCAAGAGAAATCTTTTTTTTTCGAGAAGGTACTGTAGTGATGTGGAATATTTCTGATCTTGAAAGTGAAAATATATTACAATTTTTAAAAGATTATGAAGAAAATCATTATATGGAAAGTATTGTACAATCTGAGAGCGAACAAATGTGTTATAGTTATGATGATAAGGGGTAATAGTTCAACAAATTCAAATATTTTTATAATTATTTCATAGTGTGTATATGTATAAAATCTGTTACATGTATTTACTTTTCAAATATTTTACAGAAAACAAAGTCACATAAGAAATGGTGACATAGTTCTAGCTTCAAACGCAACAAATTTAGATAAATTTACATTTTCAAATGCAATGGCTCAATCAGTAAAATTAGGTATATGGGAAGCATCTTTAGATAATTATATACGTTCTATAGAATTCGTTACTGAAGATTTAAAAGCTGGTAGAAAGTTAACATTAACTCAACAGGAAGTATTAAAAAAACAAGGAGAATTATTTGCTTTGCGACATTTGATTAATTTAAGTTCAGATTTGTTAGACACGCCTGATTTCTATTGGGAAAGAGATGATCTAGAACGTCTTTACCAAGAGATTTGTTCATATTTTAATATTGCAAAACGTACAAGAGTAAGTTATAAAAAATTATAATAATTGATTTTATAATATAATATTAAAGTTGTTTGATATAGAACTGCATTTCATTTTATAGGTTATAAATGAGAAATTAAATCATTGTGTAGAACTTGTGAGTATTTTATCGGCACACTTAAGTGATCGCCATCATATTCGGTTAGAATGGATGATTATTATTCTTATTATGGTTGAAGTTGTTTTTGAAACATTACATTACATGGATCGATATTTTTCATAGTATACATGGAATATATAGTTTTCATAATGTATATACATGTAAAGTAATATACATAGAATAATGATTAATTAAAGGTATGTTGCAAATAAACTTTGTACCATTGTAATTAAAATCTACAAATCTTTTTATATTTGTTACTTTTAATACATTGAGTAATATTTTTGTATACGATGTCTTAGTAAAAATGTAATTTTTAATTATTTCTGATTTTTCATATTAATGTAAAATTCAAATAAGATAGGCGGCTGTGAAATGCAATACGTCAATAGTTGCAATGTAGTACAAGGACACTCGCTTATCGCAAGACGTTATTTCCGCTTATTGACATTTAATTAAAATAAGCTTCAAGAACTTCTATATGTTGTTTGTTAATGCGAAGATTGGTTAATGAAACAAAATATTTAAAAAATCATTTCCTAATACCTAATGTATATTGTTACATTTGTCACGTTACAAAAATATACAATACATGTTACCATAATAGTAGCAAGTTGCTTGATTTTTAATTTAACATGTTAATTTCATTGCATTTAATTGAACACCTGTTTCAAATTGTTTTATAAAACTACAGGTGCGATAATATAAATTTATGCGCGCGCGCGCGTAACGAGGAGCTATGGATAAAGGAGAACAGGAGAACGAATGTAATCAATATATAACATAATAAAAATCATTTTATATGTAGTATAAAATGATATTTTATTATACTTTGTTGCAGTGATTAAAAGTATAAGTTTCTTTCATGTAACTTATATACTACTTATAATAACCACAGTATTTGAAATAATTAATTTTATAATTATTTACATCTTCTATGTGATAGTTTTGAGCTTATCTGAAGGTGCATTAAAAGCAGTTTATTTAAATGTTTTTATCAGTAAATTTAGGCACATCCCTGTGAATCGTACGCATGACTCGCACCCTTCTACGCCTGTAACGGAAGTGAAACGAAGACCAGAGACAGTGGCGGATCTAGAGGAGGAGTGATGGAGGCGATAATCCCTTAATAGATATTATTTTTAAGAAAGGAGTATTAGGAATGACTGGATTTGGTTACTTGGATTACAATCGGCTAAAAATATTAATAAATAAGCCAAAAAACAGTTTGAAATCGAGAGGAAAAAGGATTTAAAAACATTTCGCTTCCACCCTCAAGAAGGACTTCTGGATCCGCCCCTGACCAGCGATAATAGCACCCACTTGTCGGCTAGCTGATACCGTGGCAAGTGCAACTCTGCGCCCATCCGTTTGTCCAAACGATTAATGTCCTTCTATAGGAATGTTTTAAAATTAATGTGGACATCTTAATTCTTCAACAACCGGTGAATTACCTCTAGTTTAATATAGTTCGGAGTGATTGTTCATTTTTTAAATTAAATGCTGCACCGAAGGTGTCTACTTACCTCGTAAGTAAACTTTAAACAATTTCAAATTTTTAGCACATTACAAGCCTAATTGTTGCATTTAAAATATGTTTAAGTTAGAAAAAATATATTTAATTTGATTTTATTCAGTTTTCATTCTTTTTTTAGGTTTCAGCAATAACATTAATAATTCTAGAATTGACGTTCCTCTTCATTAAATATTAAACAGACTGAATTTTAATTTTTAACACAGTATTATAGAAAGTTTTACTTCACGAAGAGTTTAACAGTATTTTAATCGAAATATTTTATCAGACAGGATACACAGTGCCACGCGTCAGAAATTTTACTGTTCCATTTCTTATATTTCTTTTGTTTTTCCTATTATTCGATGAATGAAAGCGTCGTTTCGTGCAATTTTATACAAAGTATTTTTCTTTTTACTGTAGTTCGAATTAAATAAACAATTGATTAAATTCACATATGTTTTATTATCGATACTTTTTCAGATGACACTTTGGTAGTAATAAATTGAATTTTCTTGAAATAAAAAGTATATATCATGTAACGGTGATATTCTATGTTTGCAATAAAAAATCTGCGTTTCTTTGTAACGTAAATGTATTGTAAGAGTTTAATACAAAGAGCAAGAATTGTTGCAAGTGTGAACCATTGAATTATCGATTTAGGTTCAAATATAGTTTCCCTTTAGCTGCTTCAATGTAACGTAGGGACGATGGAACTACATACATACATATAACGAATACTTGTTGCGCGTCTACTTTTAGATGTTCTCTGTTCTTTTAAAGTTTACCTTCTCCTTCAAAGTTAATATTCTTCGATATTTGATTTATAATCAAAACGCAACTTTATCCCTATTTTAGACGTTACATATGTTTAGTTACGAAGTTATATATATAAATTTTTTATTATTTGTAAACTTTCGCTATCTAACATTTATTCGATACATTGAATGAAAAATTCGCTGATAATTAATTTTTCATATAATATTATTCCTACTGTTTCAATAAAAAAAGATAATATTTAATAATTAGAGGAAAATAAATAAGTTTATTTAAAATTGCCCATGTATGTATTTGAATTTTTCAAATAGCACAGAATTGCAGAGATTCTACATTCCAGAAATTTCAGCATTTAAAAAGAGGAGACATTCTTATGAATAGAAACATGCATAACATTCCATCTAAAATAAAATTCTTATTTTGCAATACTAACAGTATTAACATTCGTATATTTTTATTTTTTACAGATACATGATGTTTATAATACATTTAGATTAACTGAAGAATTTCATTGAATCAATTAACAATGGATGTTACAATGAAAAATGCAAGTAGAGGAAGCAGCTGGGTCTGTCCAAATGATAGACATTTAGCACTGAGAGCAAAGTAAGTATAAATATATTGTAAATTTCATATATGTACAGACTTTGTATAATTAATGAAACATTAATTGTAGGTTGAGGACAGGCTGGTCTGTAAAAACTGGTTCTTTAGATTCAAACTGGGGTCATTGTTCTAATTTTTATTCAAGTGGTACAAATCGATGTGCGCAGTCTTTTGTACTTACCGAAGAAGAGCAACAGACAATCATACAGGTATACGTTTGCCTTTTTTTGCACAATGACTATAACTATAATGTAATCTGTTTCGTTAGGTCATCCAACGAGCCGAGGCTTTAGATTTGTCAGAACAAGAAAGGATTGGTAGATTGGTAGAAAGATTGGAAAACATGAAACGTAATGTATGTATGGTCACAACGACCAGATTGAATGAAAGAAAGAACTGCAGTAGCAGATGCTCTAGAAGCGCGCATTGCACATGCTCTTGTGCTCTTTGTGGTGAGAAATTTGGTACTGTATTAGGCGCGACACCGAGTCTCTGCAAAGATTGTCGTAAATACATATGCCAGAAGTGTGGCATTGAAACGAACGATCTTAATTCAATGTTTTCAAATATTCCAACAATGAGAGAGAAAGCACAAGAAACAACAACTATGCAACGAATCATTAAACGATCTAGCAGCAGTCAGAAACAGTATCTTTGTCGAATATGCGCTGAGACCAGAGAAATGTGGAAAAAGAGTGGTGCTTGGTTTTTTAAAGGAATGCCAAAGTATATCTTACCAGAGAAAAAGGTATTCGTACTTTGATGCATTTAAAAACTTCAATCAATTAATGTGTTAATTTAAATATATATATATATATTTTTTCAGGAACGAGGATGGTCGAGATCCGTTCACAAAACATCTACTTGGATAAGTGGAGGTAATAAATCTCTTGAATCATCTGAACTTCAAGATTCTTCTTCTGATGAAGAAGCAACGAGACGTTTAGCATTAGCCAGAAGACAATCCAGTTCATTCTCCAGCTTACAAAAGAATCAAGACAGTATTACTAACAAAACTCATTCATCATTTTCAAATTCTGCTCAATCAACTAGCAGCATATGTAAAACACCATCAGGACAACCATCGAACGGTCTTTCACCATTGAA
The DNA here is from genome assembly GCF_907164935.1 of Osmia bicornis bicornis. Lineage (NCBI taxonomy): Eukaryota > Metazoa > Arthropoda > Insecta > Hymenoptera > Megachilidae > Osmia > Osmia bicornis. Next base: position 2,693,911 of record NC_060226.1, read on the forward strand.
TAACCGTGACGAATGTTCAGATCAATTAGACAAATCAACTCTATCGATTACCTCTCAGTGCAGTCGCCTTTCACCAACTAGTCCTCGTTCACGAACAAATAGTAAAACCGCTAACGATTATCAAATCGAGCAACGTGTATCGTTCGAAGATGAGATCATGGATGAAAAGAACAAAAAATTTCACGATATTAACGATTCGAATGATGACGTTCATAAAGCGGAATTCAATTCACGTAATCAGTCTAAAATCTCTCAGGTACAATCACTCAGGTACGTAAGAATAATAAATACAAGGATAGAAATTTGGCTGATAATCAATTGCTTGTAGATCGAATTCTTCGACGACGATGGAACAGTTCCAAGTTCACGAGAAATGCACAAATCAGGAAGGAAGTCGATCGTGTCCAGAACAGGAGAATCTGTTCAACATTCCACGACTACAAAGGTGGGAATGCGGTAGGTTTATAGTATTAAATCTCTTGTGTATTCATAGAATTTGAGAATTTTAGTATATTAAAAATTTGAAAACAGCGAAGGCGTCAATGCATAGAATTGGTTTAGAAATAATCCATTATACATATTTTAGAAACGGAACAAAGTTATGGAACTCTAGAAGTCTCCTTGCGATACGACCCAGCGGTTCAGTGCCTCCAATGCAAAGTGGAACGAGCACGAGGTTTACGACCAATGGATATTCACGGTCTTGCCGATCCATTTTGCAAACTCAACATACTACCAGTAGCAACAATCACGACTACGAAACGACTTCGAACAAAAACAGTTCACAAAACACGGGATCCGGAGTTCAACGAGATACTAAACTTCTATGGGACAACAGAAACCGATGTATGAAAAGTGCAAGTAAATGTAATCATACTAAAACATTTCTATAATTAAAAACACAAGACGATTAATGATCGTTATGTGATAGGTATGGAACGGGAAAGCATTGCACATCATGATACTCCAAGACGATCAAGCAGGACAAGACTTTCTAGGAGAAGCGAAGTTTCCTCTGCACGAGTTACAACCACGTCAAACGAAACATTATAATGTTTCGCTACAAGATCATTATCCAGTATGTATAATTATAACTATGGTTTAATTACGAGTTATCTAACAATTATGTCTTGCCACATTATTACCTCAAATTACCCACTATTTTCTTTTTGCATAATCAAGTGTTTCAATTATTTTCTTTTATGATGTTTCTATTTTTTCTTTCTTTTTCTTTTTTAATAACGCCACAAATACAACCTTTTGCGTTCTCAATTTTTCGCGACGGTCGACTTTACTTACATTATTGCAGACACTAAGATATAAGAGCTCGACGTTGGCATAGGTGGACAATGAAGAGGCAGCTTGGGGCGTGTTTCCTACTGGACGTGGACAAATTCATCTGAGTCTAGGCTACTGTACAAGACGTGGAGCATTGATGGTTACAATTCACCGAGCTACCAATCTTCTTCCTATGGACAGCAACGGATCGTCTGATCCATTTGTCAAGTTGTGCCTTATAGAAAATGTGACGAACAATCATCGACAGCATATTTTCGACTATTCGTTTGCACGTATTACTATTAGGAAGCTAGTGTCGAGAAAAGTTACAAATTCTAATTCACAAAATACCAGAGTCAAATGGAAAACTTTAAATCCAGAATGGAACGAAGAGTTTGCTTTTGCTGCTCGATTAACAGACCTCATGAAAATTACGTTATGTCTTACTGTATGGGATAAGGACTTTGGTAAAAGTAATGATTATCTAGGTAATTTTCATTTCCAAGAATAAGTTTATTACGAACGGAAAGTAAAATAAATATTATAGTATATCTATTGTGTATGTTTAGGCGGACTTGAGTTAAGTTGTAACAGTAAAGGAGCCCGATTACGACATTGGATAGACGCAATCAAATTTCCAGATCATCGTCATCAAGCTTGGCACAACTTAACTGATACTATTTTGCCTACAGAATGAAAGATAATATTTCTATTTTTCTTAACATACTACTCGAGACATTTTAATAAGACCTGTAATCAATGTGAATCATATAATCTACAAAATATAATTTATTTACACATGATCTACACAATATTGCTCAAAGTGTATTACTTAAAAACAAAAAAGGTATAACATAGTGTAATAATAAAAATGTTATATTATACATGACAAAATATTGTTTTCTAATGATAAATACGAATTCTATTGAATCATTCTATATTTATTTGTTTTCAGATAAGTGGAAAATTTTACAACAAAATAGGAATTAGAGGAAAAGAAGATTTATTTGAAAGATTTTAATACATACTTCATTGTTTTAGCTATCACTAGAGTCCTCTTCAGCTTCTTCCAACCATTGAATAAATGGTTTGATCGCGGTTCGTATTTTATTTCTTTGAAATGTGTCTGGATCATTATCATTAAATTCGTACCATTCCAAAATTTTGTCTTCTGATAATACATCTTTATCATAAAACAGATGCAGTAAGTGTTGTAAATATGGTAGTAATTCCTGAGTAGTGCCAGCAACTTCTTCTATCGCGCGTAAACAATCATCTTGAGCATCTTCTGTTTTAACATAATTTAAAACAATCGGATGGAAGTAATTTAACATAATTTTCAAGTTCCTTTGATAATTATGATTATTTACAGTTTCTTTCGTTTCTGAAAGATAATGGAAAGGTAAACTTAATATAGCTTTAATAACATTGTACGTCACTTCGTTCATGGTAATATTGTACGCGTATCTTGACGAGTTTATTTCCAAAATTAAGTTTTCACAATTTAATTTATCCTGAAAGCCTCGTAATAAACTGTCTATGACTTCGGATAAAAACATATTTGTATCGTCTGGAATTGGTGAATTGCATTCGGAATCTTCGTCGCTACTGGTATCCGAAGAATAATTATCATATTCCATGGTATCATAGTCTTCAAAGAAATGAAATTCATTATCTATATCAATCTCTGATATTTTCTTCGTGAAAATTTTATTGTCTTTTGATTCTATAAGGGAATCAGTATATTCTGCTTGAACATTGATTTTTGTTCCAGGATGTAATATACATCCATTTATTTGACTATCTTGTTTAATAAAACAATTTGGAAATATTACACTATTTGTGATAATAGAATTATCTTCAATCTTAGTATTTGATAAAATGTAGGAATTTTTAATTGTTACATTACAACCCACTGAACAATTATGGCCAATAACAGATCTTGTAACAAAAGTACCATTTCCAAGCATACTATTTTGGCACAGTATACTGTCTTTCTCTAATGTACAACCTTTAGCGAGGGTACTAAGTTTATGTCTATAAGTACTTCTTGGCATATAAATAAAATTGTTTAAGTATGGGATGGCATTTGGTGTAAGTGGAAAACTATGCCTATTCAAAATATCATGATTAAGAACATGGTATGCATTCCATGATACAATCGGCAGACTATAATCTTCAGGATTTAATTGCTGCCAATAAATTCTGGAATTTAAGATCTCTTCGTTCATTAGAACTCCTCGAATAAAATCTTCCATTGTCTGTTAGTAACATAAAAAAATTGATTGTATTTATCTGTTTAATAGAAGATTAAAATTGAAATACTTACTTGAAAGTCAAAATTGTCTGAGAATAATGGAAGTACAGAAGGGGAACATAAATAGACATGAGTATCCATAAAGCAAGTGTTAATTTCAACTTCACTGTGATCTAGAAACCAATTTAATTCTAATTTCACTTTCTTGTTATTGTCCCTTAATTTGCTATAATGCAAAATCTTTTTACTGGTTTTATCAGAAACTACTAAACTAGTTTCTCTTTTTAAAAGGGAATCATTCATAGAACCCATGTTTCTTAACAGCATAGTCATAGTAGTAGCTTTATCTTTTTCAAGCTTTGCGCAATGATTGCTCAAAGCATTTGTTAGATTAGCATTAATAAATGCATCTCCTCTTATTAGTATGAAATTACCACGAATTGATCCTTTTGCATCAATGTCTCTGAGAGCATCACCGATGGAAGTACAGCCTTCTGATACGATTAACGAAATTGTTATCCTTAACCATTTTTTCTCTTTGACATATGCTCTTATTAAATCTACATGACTGCTACAATATAGAAACAATTCTTGAACTTTAGACTTAATTAGGGTTTCAATTAAATAGTCTAAAAGAGGTACATTTATCACTGGCATTAAAATACTTGGGAATACATTTTGTATTGGTGTTAAACTTGTTACAAAATCATCTGTAAGCACAACGGCTTGTATAATGTCCTTTTTACTCATTTTTATATCTGTTCTGTTTGCTTATAATTTTCAAAGTACTTAATTATTTATCATAAGTTGTATTATTCTTGATAATCTTATTTTCTTTATAATTCAGCATACTAGAATCCAAATGTATTTATTTTCGAAACACACCACCGAAATGTTTTATTTATGTTCTTGCAAGCTATAAAACCTTTTTTGCGCTACAGAATGAAAAAATATCTCCCCCTTCATTCATGACTACAGATCCCTCAAGACTAGACGTGCCTTCCTTACCGAGGGTGCACGGTACCCCAAGGTGAGGTTAGGTTGAGCAAAGGCATGTTCAGTCTTGTTCGATCTGTACTCATTGTTAGGATAAGAGTCCATGGAGTTCTATTTTAGCATACATCAAAATCCATGAAGTTCCGTACATAGAGAGAAAATTTAGACAAGGTATCAGCAGAATTACGAAATAGAAAAAGTTATTAAATTAATACTTCTCTTTATTCATTACTTGATTGCATAATGCTAAAAATTAGAACAAGATAGATACTGCAAAGAAGCTAAAAAAATACATTTTTCTTCTTATATTCATTACTTAAAAGTTTATTTTAGTATTAAGGCTTCGTAGTAACTTGTAACTAATTGTTTCAAACACTAAAAAATGATTTAGCTTCTACAAACTTAATTAAGGTTATTTATTCGTTAGCTAAAATTCCCATCTATTCTTCAATTCCATTTTTTCGCCGATTCTTATTATGTTTGTTAATACATTGTATAATACATTGTATTAACAAACATATGTAAATGTTAATACGTATGTAAATGTTTCAACATATTTGAAATAATTATTAAATATTTTTTAGCAGAATCAGTGCATAGGAAAGCATTATTAAAGTAATATTTCCTTTTATTTATTACATAATTACAATAAAATAAAAGATAATACAAGATGGGTGTTCCTAAGAAAGTATATTATTCGATTTTTTCTTTGATATTTATTATATGCACGTTTCCGTTACGATTAGCATTATATATGAAGCAATTCGAAACTTCTACCAATGGCTGTGATTGGTCGTCCATGTTGGCATCCTCTGATTTCGACCAATCAGATACGTAGCTGTGTGGGTGAGTGCGTCGATTTGTGGCGCATTGCGTCATTCGTCTTCGAAGCTTCGTTCGGTTTCCACGCGTCTGCAACAGGTGAGGTTAAATTATCTTCAAACATTGAAATAAATTATCTTTCGAGTGTTGAAAATACAAAAAAGAGAAAGAATAGCCGAAGAGAAGTCTAGCTTTTTGTTTTTTGACATTAATTCGACGTTTTCTTCAAAAATACACGAGATGAAATTTTTGCTCTTGTCGTGAATTCATAATGAAATTAGAACAGCAGAATTTGAATTATTTTCTCTTTATATTAATAATTTCTCGAATATTATTGCAGTTTTTCATGTTTTTAGTATATTATCCCATAATTTATTGTTTTATATTGTGATAATTGATTTTCTCGTTATTTACTATTACGCCGATATAAATACGAATTAAAATAACATTTTCTTCATTTATTCTGTTTTTATATCAATAATTTCTTAAATCCCGTCAATATCTTTCGTTTTTTGTACTTTGTTTCCTATATTTTGGTGTTTAAAGTTGAAAAAAGTAATCTTGATTTTATTTCAATATGGCGTTGATAATGTTTAACGAACCTTTCCCTTACGATTAGTATTAAAGTTTCGAAGTACTTTGAAACTTCTATCAATGGCTGTGATTGGTCGTCCATGTTGGCATCCTCTGATTTCGACCAATCAGACACGTCGCTGCGTGAGCGAGTGCGTCGATTTGTGGCGCATTGCGTCATTCGTCTTCGAAGCTTCGTTCGGTTTCCACGCGTCTGTAACAGGTGAGGTTAAATTATCTTCAAACATTGAAATAAATTATCTTTCGAGTGTTGAAAATACAAAAAAGAGAAAGAATAGCCGAAGAGAAGTCTAGCTTTTTGTTTTTTGACATTAATTCGACGTTTTCTTCAAAAATACGTGAGATGAAATTTTTTGCTCTTGCCGTGAATTCATAATGAAATTAGAACAGCAGAATTTGAATTATTTTCTCTTTATATCAATAATTTCTCGAATATTATTGCATTTTTTCATGTTTTTAGTACATTTTTCACATAATTTATTGTTATATATCGTGATAATTGATTTTCTCGTTTTTTACTCTCACGCCGATATAGATACGAATTAAAATAACATTTTCTTCATTTATTCTGTTTGTTTATCAATAATTTCTTAAATCCCGTCAATATCTTTCGTTTTTTGTACTTTGTTTCCTATATTTTGGTGTTTAAAGTTGAGAAAAGTAATCGTGACTTTATTTCAATATGGCGTCGATAATCTTCAATACTTTATAGCGGGAAATTCAAATGTCTCACTTATTCCAGCCATTGTTCAAGCTTTCGCATTTGTTGATTATTACATTATCACAATTCAGAATTAACTTTTATATGGTGATAGACACGTTTAATATTATAATATGCATGCAAATTTGATTAATGTTAAAGAATTAAAAAATATTTATTCAAAAATGTATGTTTTGAGGATATGGTGATTTTTTGAAATATTGATTGATTGATTGAATATATATGATGTACCACTGAAGTATATATGTGAAAAATCGTTGTCTTTTTTATTACAGAATTGCAGTCGAATAAAGAATAAAACATCACAAGCATGACATGAAATTATTAAATGAATCTTGGTCAAAATAAATGTAAGTTTTATTATTAAGTAGTTATAATAAATTATTATGGTAAATTTAAAATGGCACAAATGTAATATTATTGTTTTTTAATTACAGAATTATCAACCAATGTCAGTATGCCAACACTCTACCTACTATACTACTCTATAACATCAATCTGCTGAGGAGACCATTTGCTGAGGAGACCATTTGCCGAGGAGACCATTTGCTGAGGAGACCATTTACTGAGGAGACCATCCGCCGGGTGTTTTCTTCTACCTTCCTCCCAATAGCTGCTCACCGGTTCGGTGAGCCCCAAGAATTAAAAATTTTATTCTTATTTTAAGTGAGCATAGTGACCCATGAGTGAATGTATACTCATGGAGTATATATGTTACATATATTTCATATCTTTTTTCATTTTTATATTGTTATATTTCTTAGTTCAGGCTAGGGTCTTCTTGTCTCTTTTTAAAAAATAGTTTGTAGGATAGAAGTCGGATGACCCTCCGATTTCACAAATAAAATATAACTTTTACAATATTTTTTTAATTAAAGGAAATTTAAATTTTGATAATATATATAAAATTTGTATATTTTATATACAGTAAATATTACGTACATTTGCTACAATACATTGATTATACTATAATATTTCAATGCAGTATATTATTATATTGTCGATTTAAATATGTTTTATGAGCAAGAAGACATTTCGCGACGGTTAGATTCTAACGTCGAAGTAACATTTTCGAATGTACATTTGATGCAACTTAGATAATTTACTTCGACATGCAATCAACCGAGGATGTATTACATGTATATTAATTATTAAATTGCATTTTCAACAGATACAATTTTTGCTTAAAGTAGAGTGATTTTTTTACATATTTGTTTTTTGCTATAATTAAATACAATTTATTTAGAGTTTTTTAATTTTAATTTTTAATAATTGGAGTCTTGTATTTCATGCAGAATCATTTTTTAATATTTTATTCTAATTAAGTTCAATCTTATTAATTCAAAGAAAATCATAGTTCTAATGTAAGAATGTTTTACATAATAATTTACTTTCAAAATTAAAATGTTTATTAGTCCGTTAGCTTTACTGTCTACTAATCTATCATTTTAGTTTAGGATTTTCAGCTTCACACGGTAGGTGTATTATTTCTTTGCCCGTATTCATATAGCCTGAGCTCATCAACAAACCCAGGTGTGCGTTGTATGGGTAAGGGCGGTGGGTACGGTTTTAGAATTAAGGAATATTACAGCGATTGACAAACGTATTAGCGTATCGTGCACGATGTACGTTTCACATGTGTGTGTGTGTGTTTAAATTAGTGAAATGTACGTCGATTTTATTATTCAACTTAAATAGTTTATATAAATACATACAGGATAAATTGTTACATATCTAATCAATATTTTCCATATTACATACTGTATGTATAATATCATACAATCATATTACATTGAGTGGATACTTGTTTGAGAATATTTCATATATAAAAATCAATAATATTTTACAATATATGAAGAAAATATACCATTTGAATACCATATTCTTTTTTCAAATCAATGAAATACCAATTATTACTGTACTTAGTTTTATAAAAAACAGAATGACTCAAAGTCAGCATTATAGCATAAATAATTTTACATTCCAATAAGAGTTTTATATGACACAATACATTAATATTATATTAATAACAACGCAATGTACGCTACGTTGTCAGTCGATTACAGCAAATGGTACGTACATAAAGTATAAATGTGTGTGTTACAAACTTGGGTGACGGAGGCGTCCCGGGACGTTCTCTCTAGGGTAGGCTTGCACCCGGGTGTTGTGTGTGAGAACCGTGGAGTGTGTGTGTTGGAATGAATGAATTTTGCTTTTTTAAATATAGGGATAGGCAGGCAAGTAGCTTACTTCTGGTGTGTGTGATTTAGATGTAAGTAGGTAAGGCCAGGAAAGCAGACCAATCACATTTCTCTTTCGGGTAGGCTTATAGGTTCGGTGAAAAGTCTGCACCTGGGGTATCATAATCGGAATCAATTACATTTTAGTTAATTGATTTTGATTAAATCTTGGTCTATACCTAGTATGTAAGCTCGCCCGCGGCTCTAGGCCCGGACGAAAAAGGACTACTTCAATGAAATCTGTTCAAAAATTCCTTTTTCTTTGTTGCATGCTTCGGACAGCTATTCTTTTAATAGTTGGTCGTTGTGTGTGATACTCATGTTTAATATATTTCTCATCTTTATGGAATCTTTGAGCTGATTCATTGAGTAGTCGAAGAAAGATCATCGTGGGACATCGTGGGACATCATCGCACATCATGAAAGGATGTCTTTTCATCTTTTTATGGAAAGTCATCCTTAAATTCAGATCTAAGTAGATATTAATATCTTTTTCACTACTTTTTACAGTCACTATGCTCACTAGATATCTGTTGTCAATTTAACATGTTCAGTAATAGAACTTAATTAAAAATTCGTCCATCATAGACTATTTCTTTTCTTATATTATGAAATAACATAAAACAAAGCAATATTACTATAAACTATGCATATTATGGATTTTGTGACAGACTCTGAATTGCAGGTGTTTTAAAACATATAATACAAAATATTATAATAGATATATGTGACTCTGGTAGCGAACATGTTAAATTGCAAATTATGTTACATTTTGTCTACAAATGACGTCATCAAGTATTACTACGTCATTGTGAACTGACATTATATGTCGTTTTCCAATTAAAATTAAAATTAAATCATTTAAATCAAATTGATTGCTTCATTAACAAGTAAAGTCACGCGCCTTTTTTTTTATTAATTTTTATCGTTATCCTGCTTATCATTTTTCATTAGCTTTCTATTTACATAATTTTTTAAATTATTGCATTCAAGTAAATTTTAACAATGACGAAACAAAATAAACCTACATAGACGAATAACTTTCTGTGATAATCCAACCCTGATCATTTCCTATTCATCAATAAAAAAAAAATGATATTATCTAAAAATATAATTAAAAACTGCATTTTATCGTATTTTGCCTGTATTGTATTGTATTTGTTATCGTCTCAAATCACCCCCTATGGGCGGGGGGAAGTAGAATACGCCCATAGTATCCCTGCTTGTCGTAAAAGGCGACTAAAAGGGCGCGTCTGTGCCACCGTTAATCAATTTTAATTTCATATTTCTAATTTTGACCAAAGCATTCGAGCTGTTTTGCGAAAATTTGCAGTTGCGGTACAGCTGAAATTTCATAACGATCATATGCCACACTTACCGGGTGTGATCGCGGTGGTCGAGGCGTTAGACAGGGAACATCTTCGATTGCGTAAATCGGTTCCGTTCGCGCTCCGCTTTGAGATCGCCGCTAAGGTTCGCAGCTTGGCGGAGCGCTCCGGCTCCGTTTACAACTAGCTGCCCATGCATATGGCTCACGCGGTTTATTCGCGGATATCGGTTATTTTCGCTGAGATTTTATTATTCGTGTTCTATTGGTATTTGTTATTGAAGACGCGTGGCACATTCGCAACTGTTAGATTAAGTTGCACGGTGCAGAAGAAAAGAAGAGTTTGCAATGAAACGAAGGACAATGCGGATGAGAAGAGCACAGGAAGCGCGGTAGAAAAGAAGAACGCAACAGAATAGTCGGAGAGACGGAAGAAGAAAAGAGACTGTCCCAGAAGAAGAATGAGGGGGACGTTCCAGAGGAGAAAAGAAAGCGGCAATGCAGAAAAAAGCGATGGCTTCAGAAGAGAAGAGATGAAGATAGAAGACCAACGGAGAAGAAAGAAGTGGTTAGGATTCTGCAGTGGAGAAGAGCATGCTCTGAACGAGTGAAGCAGGAGACAGAAAAGAAGAAAAATGCTAGAATATGGAAGAGAACACGGTGGAAGAGGAAATAAGAAAAAAGAAGAGGAGAAGCTCCATAGGAGAAGAGAAAGCGGTGGCTTCAGAGGAGAAGAGCTGAAGATAGAAGACCAACGGGGAAGAGAGAAGTGGTTAGGATGCTGCAGTGAAGAAGAGTACGCTCGGAGCGAATGAAGCAGGAGACAGAAAAGAAGAAAAACGTTACAATGGAAGAGAACACGGTGGAAGAGGAAAGAAGAGGAGAAGCTCCATAGGAGAAGAGAAAGCGGCGGCATCAGAGGAGAAGAGCTGAAGATAGAAGGCTAACGGAGAAGAGAGAAGTGGTTAGGACGCTGCAGTAGAGAAGAGTACGCTCGGAACGAGTGAAGCAGGAGACAGAAAAGAAGAAAAACGGTACAATATGGAAGAGAACACGGTGAAAGAGGAAAGAAGAAAAAAGAAGAGGAGAAGCTCCATAGGAGAAGAGAAAGCGGCGGCTTCAGAGAAGAGCTGAAGATAGAAGACCAATGGAGAAGAGAGAAGTGGTTAGGATGCTGCAGTGAAGAAGAGTACGCTCGGAACGAGTGAAGCAGGAGACAGAAAAGAAGAAAAACGTTACAATATGGAAGAGAACACGGTGGAAGAGGAAAGAGGAGGAAAGAAGAGGAAAGAAGAGGAAAGAAGAGGAGAAGCTCCATAGGATTAGAGAAAGGAGGCATAGGACGCAGCAGCGAAGATCGCAGATGAAAGGGTGTAGTCTTTGGTGGAGATTCATTTCTGAGATCTGTTTTAGGGTCAGCGAAGGAAGCGGGGATATTACAGAACAGAAGTGGAAGCAACAGAACGGAAGAGGAAGCTGCGGAACAGAAGCGAGTGCAGCTGAAGAGAAGGGGATGCAGCAGAATAGAAGAGAACGTAGCAGAATGGAAGCGGACGTTGCAGAATCTTCGATGACCACAGGAGACAATGGTAGTAGCAGAAAAAAAGTATCTATTTCAATTTTATTTCAGTTGTTTTTTTATTTTTCTCCTTTTTTAATACTTATTTTTGTGTGTTTCAGGAATTCAGATGTATGGTATTTCAGCATATTATTAACATATGTGTGTGCGTGTGTTTGTTTCAGATTAGAGAAATATCGGACGCGGATGATCGTGAATACGAAGAGTTTATTGGTTCTTGTTTTGCTCTTGTTTTTGCTGTCTCTTGTATCGTCTTTGTTATTCCGTTTTATGGTGTTGCATTCCTTATTGGCAGTGTCGAAGAAGTGTTGTTGAATAACAACGTTGGAATTATTTCTTAGCTTCTAGTTAGGGAGGATTTAAGCTGTAAAATACAAAGGTTTGTACGAAATTTTGAAATTGGTAAAACGGCATTATTATTGCCCTGAGGTTGTATCTTAGCTTTTTATGTAGGCAGGTTGAGTGTGGAAACGATTGTTGAAAATGGTTTAGCTTCTAGTTAGGGAGGATTCAATGTACATTGAATAAAGGATTGATTTATATCTTTAGCTTTCTAGTTAGGTAGGAATGGTCACGTGACTGGAAAATATGGTCATTTCTTGTGTATTTGAAGGTAAAATGTTAACAATGTTGATGGATTTGTTCTGATTTTCTCACCGGTGAGATTTGTGTGCTGTTTCCATTATGGGTACTTTTTATCAGTATCATAATGGTTTTGTGTGTTGTTCCCATTATGGATACTTTTTGTCAGTATCATAATGGTTTTGTGTGTTGTTCCCATTATGGATACTTTTTGTCAGTATCATAATGGTTTTGTGTGTTGTTCCCATTATGGATACTTTTTGTCAGTATCATAATGGTTTTGTGTGTTGTTCCCATTATGGATACTTTTTGTCAGTATCATAATGGTTTTGTGTGTTGTTCCCATTATGGATACTTTTTGTCAGTATCATAATGGTTTTGTGTGTTGTTCCCATTATGGATACTTTCTATCATTATCATAATGGTTTTGTGTGTTGTTCCCATTATGGATACTTTCTATCAGTATCATAATGGTTTTGTGTGTTGTTCCCATTATGGATACTTTTTGTCAGTATCATAATGGTTTTGTGTGTTGTTCCCATTATGGATACTTTTTGTCAGTATCATAATGGTTTTGTGTGTTGTTCCCATTATGGATACTTTTTGTCAGTATCATAATGGTTTTGTGTGTTGTTCCCATTATAAATACTTTCTATCATTATCATAATGGTTTTGTGTGTTGTTCCCATTATGGATACTTTCTATCATTATCATAATGGTTTTGTGTGTTTTCAGAATTCATGCTAAGGTCTATTCATAATTAGTACCGCTTACGGGTAGGCTAGTTAACATATCCATTTGTATAACATTTACATAACGTATATGGGTCGTACGTTGTGTAACTGTGCAACAAATGGAGTACGACTGAAAAAATGTATTACAGTACATTTGGTTGTATTATAGTACATTTTTTTTTATTTGCAAAAGGAAGGGTGGATGGGTGCGCGGATCGGGCGGGTCTCCAGTCGCGGCAACCTCCACGTGGTGAGATCTGGGCAATCATATTGATCATAATATAATTACTAATCATTTATAGACGTTCAGTTGTTAGGTGACTTATGTATAAGGAAGGTATTATCATATAATTTATTAATTATTCTATTATGAACAATATGAGCAAATGGCTGCGAGTTTTATAGATGTAAGTTCAGTTTCGTCGTTCACACTTGTGGCATTCGTGTAGTATCCAATTATTCCCGGTCGTCTTACCCACTGTAGTTCCATTTAAACTTATGCTTTAGAATCGTAGAGCGCGCAATAAAGCAGCTGACGGAAATAAGGTTTTAAGTTATGTCGGTAATTCAGAACGTGGGGTTTCAGACTATTGATCATTACACTTTTACTGCACGTTGGAAAAAAACATTCCTGGTTCCACGATGTCCAAAATAAATCTTTTCATATAACGACTATTCTCATATCTGGAATAGGGAACCCGAAACTCTGCGGGTCAAACAGAGTGAGACATTTTAAATTCCCGCCAGGTGTCGTCATCTGTGATCCGGAAGTTGTCATGATTTTTAAACACCCGCGGATTGTCGTGAATAAAGTCATTTGACCTTTGTGCGAAATGGCCCACAAATTTGATGGACTAATCTTGTTATAACAGGATGGTGTCTTTTGTAATATACCATAGTAGATAGAATGTTGTTGCATACTCAACTATAGCACCCTAATTACACTGATCGCATTTGCAACCGCGATCCCTGAAGGCCTTCGAGCAGACGAAACGGTGGGTGGGGGACCTCGAAGACAATCATAAATGGAGTAGGCGTGGGTATAGAAGCCCGTGAAACTAACGAGGACACGGACACGGAGCTAATCACGGATCTAAAACGTTAGAAGCTAAACTATGGGGTTTGACAAAGGTGTATGCAGACCATGTTAGGTCAGCATCATCGTTGATGCGGAAAAAGAAAAGGTGCAGCAAATGTGCAAATGGACGACGAAATGTAACCAACCATGGTCTTTTCATTGCCATGATCATCCCCTCCTACCCTGTATTCCTGCTTTCTTTAAAGAAAGTAAAACAGATTAAATAGAAAAATTCTTTTTACCGTCTCATTAGCAAATACCTTAGGATCCTCGCTAGACGGAGGAGGGTTGTGAAGCGACTCTTCTACACATTACCTAGAAGGATATTAGTGGATCTATTAATAATTGACCAAGGTCTTGTCATAACCGTTAATGTAACTAAAGATCGATAATAATGAGCAGTTTTCCTTGACAATGGCATTTCTTAGATTGACAATGAGCAATATAGCCTAGACATTAATATTCTAGTCCCTTTAGTTACGTGTCCATCTTTAAGTTTCACGTTGGTATTAATATTTCAAAGTTATATAAAATTTATATATCTAGTTTTACTCTTCCTACGTCTGTAATTGAAATTTTTATAATATCTATTGTACGTACCTCGAACTTAGGGTTAGATACGGTAGCCTTATTGCGAAATTCTAACTGCCCTTTTTTGCATATAGAAAATATGCAGAGATACATTTAAGTGCAACGAGGTTTCTGTTGGATAAGGGGAAAGAGAGAGAGGTGAACCTAGGGAGAGCCTAGCCTAGAATTGTACTTCTCTTACACTTCTTCTCCTTAACTAAAGGAAGTGTAAGTTTGCACGCGATCGTACCTTCTGGTCTGGGACACGGTACTTACATAAGTCTGTGAGAAACTTATCATCAGTATGCCTGAATGTGAGAAAATGCAACGTTTAGCAGCGCCACACTTATTCTATGTAGTTGTGGACACCGATTGCATTATACACGCCTCGTGGAAAAAATGGACTTATGCATGTACAAGAAGATGGTACGGTACCGTGATTATATGATGATTGTTTAATATCAAATATTCCTTTTCTCTCCTTGCCCTTTTGTAGATTGCCTAATTACTGAGAATAGTCCTTTATCTCTTACTAGCAGTCTGTAATTATGGTCAAGCTCATAATTCTTAATCCTTGGACAGTCACACAGGGCAGATTCTAGGGCAAACTTGAGTCAACATTAAGGGGCCCAAAAAATTAGTTTTTAAATTATTGCAATTTATAGTTTTATTAAATTTTTTAATACATTCGTTATCACGTGCTAGATCGATGCCAAATGTCCGATCACGCGATATCACGTGTTTTATCGTTAATTCTTGAACATTGTGGCACACAGCGACCGACCCACTTCTCATACCCTGTCGGTGAACATGCTGACTCAATTTAATTAATAAGATGACAGTAGTAAATCATATTTCTCAAATTGTAACATCAAGTCCAATCATCCATAGATTTCTATGCATTATGGGAAACTGGGACAAGCTTGCCCCGAATGTCCGATTATTTTCCATAAAAGGTAGAACAATGAAGCTAATCTGAATAAGGAGTTGCAGTGCAATTGACATTGATTACCACCTATTCCTGTCAGTATCTTCGATTACCACGGTGAAAGTTAACACGTGATGCATTCTCAAGGTTATCCATGAAGAAGCAACAAGATGCAGATTATCATTTCAATTTGAAATTTGAGTATTACCGTTTGACGCGGGGAATGACCCTACGAGGCTATCTCTAATTAAATCAAACTTTCTACCTTACAAAATTAATTATATTTAAAATTTTTTTTTAATTCCTCTCATTTTTCTCTTGTGATACGGATCATCATTGACCCCCATGACGACGTTCAACACGTTTAATCAAATGTGTAAAAGTGAACTGAGAAATTGTTTTCAAATTTGCGTTGAAGAAATATAAGCATGCAAGGTTCCGGTAAAACTGAAATAATTATAAATCAGAGTTGTTAAATCAATTTGTGACTAAGGTCACAAGTAAAGAAGAGTCTAGATGAGTCCTTGTAACTTAGGGTGGGATGAGTTTCTGTCATGGTGGGGACTATTTCTATATAATCGTCAGCGAGGTGCCCGTCTCTCCATAATCCTATCAGTGACCACGTTTCTTTAAACGGCGACCTCTTCGTTCACCTCGGTGTTTATTAAGAGAAAGGCGAAAGAAACAAGTGAGACAAGGTGAGTGTTGAGGAAATAAGGGAAAAAAAGGGAATTTTTTTCTCCATCAATGTCAAGTATCTGTGATATAAAAAACAATTTCAGGGAGACAGGGTGGGGGGAATATTTATGTAATACTTAGAAAAATAAACGAAAAGAATCTCAAATTAACTCGTCATAGT
This sequence comes from Osmia bicornis bicornis, assembly GCF_907164935.1. Taxonomy (NCBI): domain Eukaryota; kingdom Metazoa; phylum Arthropoda; class Insecta; order Hymenoptera; family Megachilidae; genus Osmia; species Osmia bicornis. Next base: position 2,710,476 of record NC_060226.1, read on the forward strand.
AAATTAATATAATTAATAAATTTCAAATTTAGTGAACTCAAGTTAAGAATTTTTCTTAACAGAAAAGAAAGAGAAAAATTTCTCTTTTTACAGATAGTATCTTCTAATAATCATTTTATTTCTTTAGATGATTTTGGTGCCTCTGGCCGTGGTATTGTTCACGGCATTCGTAAACGCTCAGCCAGCAATAAATGAAATTCGGCCGCAATCTAATCGACCAGGAAGATTCCTTTCTCTTCCTATACCGCAGAAATGTGCAAATCGTAAGTAAAAATTTTCTTCCAAAATCGTGGAATATCCACGTTTTAAGTTTTCTAGAATTGTACTAAAGACGCTCCAAAAGACACGCTATCCTCTTACTGGATATTATCAAATTTTTCAGAGGAAAATAGAATATTAAAGCAGTTTTTATTTCTCACAAATCTAACATTTCCACGATTAACAATAATTCTTCGACTTATAAGCAGTGTTTTAGTAGTGGAGGATTTGTAATGGTAGAAAACAATGATATCTATGCGAGGGAACAAAACAAAACGTTCTTCCGCGAATCCAGGATATTTAAATGCCCTGGCACGTTCTCCTGTGGTTGCTGAAAGAAATCGAGGTTAAACCGTCTCTGATACACGTTAAAGAAGCCTCTCTCGCAACCTCGCATCATACATTTTTAAACGTGCAACAGATAGTTACCTTACCTCTTGTGCAAGCACTTAGTCGGTTGTGTTCACTTTTGACGGTGGGTGCTTACTGGTTGGTTAGCCGGTTGTTAATAAGTCCGTAGTGAGGATTGCAAGAGTAGGGTATCGCATCTTCGATGCACTTTCTCAGATTTAGAATTCAACATCGAGATGCCAGGATGTCTAGTCTCCTTCCAAGATTATCATGGAAACACCATTACGAAACGAACACTGATTTCATTTATTTTCTTTCCCCTCTGTTTGTACATCGTTCTATTGTTTCCATCTATTCGTTTGTAAGACTTGTTAAAAAAGAGATCGAGAAGTTTTACATGATTTTGTAATCTGTCTCTATGTTTGCATGATCTGAACTAAACGATTAAAAATTCGTCATTCGACTTCCGGGACGTCTTCTACTCGTTTCAGTTGAATCACGTGACAAACACGCGTGTTTTCATCGTTGGGTCATTTAAGTCACCTAAGTAGCGTTTAGGATTGGATGGATAGTCAGCCTTGTTAATCAAAAGGGCTGAAGATATTTTTTCCTTACATTTTATGTAATCATATGCTAGTAGTATTATTAGTGCTGGTATACTAGTATCATTAATACAGAATCTGTGTTGTCCTAATTTAACCACTTAACGTCCAGGTACGTAATATTACGTTGACATGCTTTTAAACAGGGATCTTAAGTGGTTAATCTTCATCCGGTTCATATTCTTCGTTTGTTTCATCTCCTTTATTCTGGGTAACATCTCTGCTGTCTCTGTGGTAATAAACGTAACTTGTTTCGAAATAAAATTTATGAGAATCGGGTGCTGGGTGAAAGTAAAAAATGCAAGGCACATCCACTTGTATCAGCCTTAAGGACGAGCTGTTAGAAAGTTAATGAAGAGATCCACCAATCTGAACAATAAAGGCCTACATTATATTATACTTTATAAGGAGAAATTGTTTAACTTATTTATAATGTAGTAGTTACATGATATTAGTAAATTTTAAACTGTTTTGTTTTTTCTTTCAAACATGCGATGGAGATATTAATTTGAAAATTTTTAGAATAATAATATATGATATATGCAAATTGGTGATACATTGAATTGCTAATATATTGGTTGTTTTACAACATACATTTATGAAGTTCTAAATCAGATATGTAATTGGATGTGTTTGGCAATAAAAAGAAGATTCTTCAATCAGTGAATAAATTCTTCCTCTTAAAAGATTCTAAATCTATCTGGTTATGTCAACACCAAAGGGTTCTACTTACACTTTATTTATAATTTATGGATATAAATTTCCATAAAAAAACATCCTATTGGATAATACTGTATCCATTTGCATATATGCATATTCATATTATTTAAGTTTCGTTGTTGAAATATGATTTTGAAATGGCATCAAATTCTAGTTAAAAAATGTTCTTTTTCCATACATTTAGTTAATTTAAGTTAAATTAATTTTGTTTTATTTTAGGCAGATAATTCTTTTTATATATTACTCTAAAAATTCAATTTCTGGTAACGATGCTTACGCTTTTATCTCACCGCTTATGCATTTTATAATTATGAAGGATGATGTGACCTTTAAACGAACGAAGAATGAACAGGTAATCCATTAAAACTGACCGAGGACCTTGATGTCTTAAACATCATTTAATCAAGATTTTTTTTCAACCTTCGTGATACCAAGGAGAATCGCTCGATTAATGATTTTGCCGTTAAACGATCATCCGATAGTTACAACACGTAGTTTGTATGGTTGTCTGACTGACAACATCACAAAAGGCCGATGTTTCGTCGCTACGAAAATGTCAGGAATTGTTGCGAAACGAAACATCGTTGTTACACCAAGATAATTCCATTCCTGAAGCTCGTTATTCACCTATACAATGCTGTTAGTCTTTAACTGTTAAGTTAAATCCAAGCCTATGAGAAACCTACTTTCTATACGACTTTTAATTCATCACGTCAAATGATAATGCGTTTCTGTTCAGACGTTTGTATACTTTTAATTAAAATGAAAAATAATTACGGAGAAATACCGTGAAGAAAAAAAAAAAGGAAACTCATTACCCTCGAATACGAGACTTATGGTGTCGACCTGTTGACCCCTGTGGCGAGAAGTTTCACCTCCTACCTGACTTTCATTTTCCACCGATCACACCTTTTGATCAAATCATTTGTTTACTCAATGTCGACGGTTTCATCGCGAACTCTGTAATCCGCACAGTTTCCTTGAGGCATTTGTTGTTAATAACGAATAACATTTTTCCTCTTTTTATTCGATCTTTATTAAAAATAAATGTTCGTTTATTCGACGTATTTAACAAGTGTAATTGCATCGAAGATTCTGTTTGCCGAGTCCTTAAAAATGGAGCGAAAATAAGTCGCACGAGGCGTGCACTTTCTTTTCTTCTTTCACGAGATACACATCGTACATTCATTTGCAAATATTAACCGTCTCGTACGCATAAATTAAACATTTGTCGCTTTCTTAAAACCTTTGGGATGACGTTATTCCCGAGTGCGGAACACGTGCAGGCCGTGACACGTGAAAGCGAAAGCTTTCCATTCCTTTGATACTTCTTCTTCTACCTGGCCGAAGAAGCACTTGAGAATTCTGCAAATGCCAGTTTTATGTTGTCATTTGAATCGTTACTTCCAACTTTTTCTTTTTGTTACATAAATAACAAATTATTCCATCATTCGTTATTCAATTTGATCGAGTATCAGTTGCTTCAATGTCGAGGTGTTGCTATTTATTTTTCTTTGAATTTTTAATCTATGATTTGATTTGCATATGCCATCACGATAGGTATAAATGATGTATATAGGTCTGGGTCATTCGTGTTCTTTGTGGGTAGAACAGTGACATCAAAAGATATTAAAATAAGTAGGAAGACTTTCTTCCAATAACTTTCTTTTTCATTTGAGACATCTGAAAGTTGTTACACTTTACCGCCTTGCCCCTTGGCTACCTGCTGTCCATTGAGGAGTGGCTTAATTGCCCAGGGTGATGGATTTTGTATCTTAATTTTATAGGGCTATAAAATTGAACCATTGCAAGTTAGGAAGTTTAGCTCCTACGGTTACCAAGTTGTTCACATTATTTGTGAAAGAAATAATAAACTCTGTCTAACCGTTGCAGGGTTTGATTTGTGCATACCATCGAGGCGATCATCCTTAGAAGTTCCTTGACACAATGGCGAAGTATGCAGTGCCTAAAGGCGCATAAATGTTTAATGAACGATGATATAACGATCGTAAATTACGAGTATGTAAGCGAAGGAGAGAGGCTAGCTGTTCTTGCAATTATGTGCAAACGTTCGAACGGATGAAAACAGAGAGAAAACTTCTAATTGCAAGAAGATGATATAATCACAAAGAACGACGCTTTGTTCTCAGACGTTTTCTAAACCCGTTAGATTAACTTCAATGAACTTCTCGAATACAGTTATACCGATAGAACGTCGTGTGTACATATGTACATACAAGGTTCATATTTGAAGAACCGAATGAATTCCTGAAGCTGAAATTTTATTTCAACTTCATCTTGCCTTCCTATGAAAGTTATAAATCTGTATAAATCAATACATATCTAATTTTCCATTAGACAAGGGTCCCTCTGTAAGAGTCGAGAAAGTCTGTAGATAAATCTCTAGTAGATTTGTGTTTAGGATACACAAAAAGACCATAAAGTTGCTGCTAAGTGAGAGTACACAGCACACTTTCTTCTGGCGAAAAAATTAATGGAACTTGTCACTGCTTATTATATTTGACCCATAACTAGTAAGGTGAGGTCTATCAGTCTTCAAAACTTGTTTAGTGGGTTCTGTGAAAACAAATGAATAAACTAATTGTTTATAAAAAGAGGGAAGATTATAATAATAATAATGAAAGATCGAAAGAAAAAAAGATACTTTTTAATCTGAGGAGATGCTAAATGTCAAATGTTCAAGGCTACGGTTATTCAGCAACACTGATGTCGCTGCAATAATTCTCTCCCTTCCCCATAGACGCTTCGTTAAACTTATTCTAGCAACCAGAATCACGAGTTGTTTGTACTATGTCGTAATTTCAGACTCATGATGCTTCTTCTTCATCGTGTTATCGCAAGGCATCGTCGATTTCAATAGAGAGAATTTGCGTCTTTAATCAACGCATGATTAATTAACAAGCAATTATTATTGCTTTTATTTTACTATTTTAATAATCAATTGTAAGAGAAATACTCTTCGATAAATTGTTAATCCTTGTTTGCTAATTGAAATGTATCCAACGGTCGTAAAGATTGTAAATTGAAATGGTAAGAATCACGATGACGCGTTTGAAGAAATCTACATATTCAAAACAGAGGCAGCGACGAGTTGTAACATCGTTCGATATGAGTAGTAGTTTCGCAATCAGAACGTTAGGTTCTCACAATGAGAGATACAGGTTGTAAATCGTCGATGAGAACGGCGTCCCTGCATAAATAATAATGCCGGGAAAATGATTGAGACCGTTGACATTTAAGCGAACGATAATCTCATCTCATGGCTGTAGTTTCGCTTCAATTACATTATGTATACGATACAGACGACTAAATCTAGTTCTTTTCACCTAGTTTTTCCTTTTATTTCATCAAATCATCAAATTATCCATGCTAATGTCAAAATTGTTGAATGTCATTGAACTAAAATTAATTTTTGTTCGTTCCTGTAGGACCAAAGGAATTCAACTATAGAGGTCACCATTATTTCTACAGTGGACATGTTCCAGCCCATGCTAATCAGAGGGTGGATTGGTTAGATGCAAGAAACATTTGCAGAGAATACTGTATGGATCTTATATCACTGGAGACCCAGGATGAGAACAACTTAATTTTCAGACTTATTCAACAAAGTAAATCATTTAAATGATCAGTTTTCAAACTATGCTGTTTGAAACTTTTCACTGTTATTAGACAGAGGTTTAACAAATTTTATGGAAGTTAAGTTTAGTGTGTATTGATAAATAATTCTTCGTGTAGATGATGTTCCTTACATTTGGACATCCGGCCGGCTGTGCGATTTCAAAGGTTGTGAAAATCGCCGCGACCTCGAGCCCAAAGCTCTCTATGGATGGTTCTGGTCCGCGAACAGGAAGAAGATGGCACCAACTCACCAGAATCCCGATGGTTGGAGCTTCAATCCATGGTCGCAAACCGGTCACAAGAAAGCCAGACAACCAGACAATGCTGAGTTCGACATAAATGGCACCAACGAATCTTGCATGTCTGTCCTTAATAACGTGTACAAAGATGGAATTAGCTGGCACGATGTAGCCTGCTATCATCAGAAACCATTCGTCTGCGAGGATTCTGAAGAACTTTTGAATTATGTTGCCAGCACCAATCCTGGCTTACGTCTCTAAAGACATGGTAGATAAATAATCTGCGTCATCGGCACTTGTCCTATCTGTTTCTATTGCAGTTCAGACGAGATGCGAGTCAAATAAGAAAACAAGAAAACAAGAAAAAGAAAAACACTGATCTAAATTTGTTCCTATTATTTAAATGTAAATTGGTTCCTTAAAATTATTAAGTGCAGAAAAGAGAATAAAATTATATTTCTAATATCTAAAAAGAAAAAAAAGAACATTATGAGATACCTGTAATAAAACTATTCATTAATTGGTTTTATTGGAACGTGTCTCGTCGCTGCACTCTACCTGCACTCATTTTTAAAAAGAAAAACAGAATTTAATAATGTTTCCAACATTTCAATTAAATTAGTAATCAGCAATGTAAACATATTTATTAGTAGAGGTTTGGAAAATAAATTCTGTACATTTTTTAATAAACTTTAACTTTAGGTACTAAGATAGTCAAATTTATTTGTGAAATTTGATAAATTATATATAAAAAGTAATGCTATTTAACTTAAATCACGAGTTTCCCTCTGTCGTAACAGCAGTACTGGTAACCGAGTCTCTTTTCCTTTTTCTTTCTCTACTATCAAGTATATTACGCTTCATGTTAATTCCACGCTTTCGAGGCAAAGACGTAGGATCTGCAAAATAAATACGATGTTAGTTTTATTTTTCAGCAATAAGTTTTATATGATAATATTTTGCACGTACGATCTTCAGGTATATTCATTTGTTTCCTTAAAACAGCTCGAACTTGTTTATTAATAATTTCTCTACACTGTACATCAAAACCACCTGGTAACCATCCTCGTTTCTCATGGCACCTTGCACCAGGTACTGGGTCTGGTAACTTTGCTAACATCTCTTGTATTTCATCCACCAAAACGTCGCAATACTGATAAAAATGTCAGATACTAAGTATCATTTTATGATACCACTAAAAATTATAATATACCTGATAAAACATTTGCCTCGAAGGCGGTATTGTTCCTTTCCTATAAATGTACGCATTTTCACTTAAATCTTGCTCTTTCTTAGCCGCCTGTTCAAGGATTAAACCTGCATTCGACACGATTGTCTTCTGTTTCGCAGGTGGCGTTGATTTGTACGGTAATGTATAATCAGCATAATTTCTTTTACATTTTACAGTTGATCCTAAACCGTCTATATAATAGAGCAAACGAATGAAATAATATTTGGAATACAATCAATATTATTCATTAAAGAACTTACGCATCGCTTTCAATCTATAGTCTAACGTTTGGTATTTTCTTGCAGAAGTGTCTTTCCTTGGATCATAGCCCAACTTCACCCACATAATTTTCCATGGGCCAGTTACAAAGTAATACGCCACAGCGGGTAATAAAATTTTTAATCGATCATTAGAAAATTTTGTTTTATACATCAGCGCATTTTTCGACCAAATTGGTCGCTCTTCAAATACTTCGCGCATTCGTTCGAAGTCGGCATTTCGAACGAATTTCACTTTCATAGCAGTTTCTATACCTGCTGGTGGTTTAGTAGGCACCTCAGGCGTCGAGAAATATATGAAATTTGAAAATCCTGCCTTTCGTTTTCTCCTCTTGCCTATTACATTATCTGGATACGAGTTTACTTCAGTTTTTGGTGCATACTGTTGTACAGTGTCCATTCTGCTAAACGCAGCTGGTGGTAAGAAGTAAAGTACATCATTTTTTAACCAAGAATAATGAGGTATGTTGTGTGGATATATTTGGTCATATATGCATTTTAATGTTTTAGGGTCATCCTTGCATGGAGCCATTGGTAGATACTGAAAGTCACAAAGATCTGAAAATGGTATTATTAGTGTAATATCTTGGTAATGTCACGGGAAAATATGTATACCAATAACACGTACTCGTAAATCGAAATTCTGTATCAACTTTTCCTAATACTGTTAATTCTGGCAATTCATAGTCCTTATCGTCGGAAAGATTTTGATACTTGTTTCGATCGAATGTCGGCATAATGTTCTCTTTTGTTTTTGGTATAGTTACATCACTTGTGTCTAGCAATACATTTTGTAAATCCTTAGGTTGAGCTTCAGCTTCAGAAGATAAATCCTTATGAGGAGAATGAGTATCATTTGAAGTATCAACAGAGCAGCTTTGTACTTGATCAATCAATTCAGTTACAAGTTGTTCCTCCTGAGCTTTTTTGCTTGAATCACTTGCATTGTCACTAGTTTGGTCATTTAAATTCACACTACTAGTGTCGTTTAGTTTTCCTTCGGTTTCTTTTGCATTTTTACCTTTTTTAATGCATACTCTAAGCAGAAATCCATTAGTATTATGTCTATCACCACAAGTTGGTTTACAATAGACATCATCTGGTCTAAATCTCAATTCCAAACGCCGATTTGAAGTATCTACTGCCTGTTGGTAACATGTACAATTAATAATTAAGTAGGTACAAAATATGTTATACATAAGAATGATTGAATACCGTCGAAATACTATGGATACCGCCTAAAGTCTCAATAGCTTTTTCTGGATTAATGACATTCCCAGGGTATTTAACGCATATAAGTTTTCTATCAAATCTATGACCTCCAGGAAGCACCGATCCACTCTGCTGTTGCTCATCCATTTCATCATTTTGACCTGCCTAAATGACATTTAAAATACTTTCAATTGATGATAATAAATAAAAAATAGGAATACTTGTTCGATCTTACATTTTCATCGTTATTTGCTTCCGAAACGTCATACCAAGAATCATCGCTATCGCTTTCTTTACCATAGTTATTTATTCTAAAATCTTCATCTTTCTGGCTTCTTGTATCAGAAACCTCTTCACTAGTGTCACTTAATGCACTCATGTTTATTAAAAATTCATCAATATTTCATATTTGTATATGCGAAACATTCTTTATATGGCCATATATTTGAGGTTAATTCAAATTTGACACTAGGGACCATCTATTTAAAAACGGCTGAAACTACTCAACAAGTTACCGACTGACTTCCCAAATCTTACTGAGTAGTTTCAGCCGTTTTTAAATAGATGGTGTTAGTAATCAATGCTGCTCTCAAATTTAAATTTAAAAACGAGATAACGTAATTTTTAATTTCTAAATACTATAAAATTTAATATATAATTAAGAAATATTAATAATAACATAAATATCAATCCAAATTATTTCACGTTAACGTTTATATGCAGTGGTCCCTACGAGTGTTACCCAGGAACTTGTACAAACCCATGAAGAAGGGATTTTATGTATTAGATGTTTACTTTATTTAATTTTCTTTCTTTCATCAAGTTTCTTTAAGTACATCGAAAGTTTGGCTTTTAGTGCAGGTCGTATAAATTAGGATTCAGACGGACAAACAGTTTGCCTTGTAAGAATTATACATATTCAATATGAGAGTAAGGCAGTTGTATGATGGATATGGCTATAAATAATTGAAAGCACGTCGACGGTGTCGATATTTCCAAGTTTATGTATTTGCAATGGTTTATCGTTTTAATCCACCAAAGGAGGCTTACGAACAGCTTGTAAATTATTCATACATGTCCCTCCTCAAGGTAATCACTTTCTATGAAATGAAAAACTGATTTCTGTATAAGCTTATTACAAACGCGTAGACATGTGACCGTAACCCAAATAATCTTCTACGACAAAAACGCACTCTTTAGCCCATTTATTCTAGAGGAATCTGAAATTTAATCCTTTGGTAATAAAAGTAATTCAAGGTTCAAAGTACAAATATAAATCTTACCAATTCACTGAACTCGTTCGATCCTCTAAAAAATCCTAATTACCCCAATGTCTATTATTGAAAAATATCTAGTTTAATGGTATAACCAACAGCTTTCTGATTAATTGGGTTCAAGTTTAGTGCAAGGGTTAATTATCACACCTGTACCCCTTCCCTTAAGAAGCTACCAGGAACAACAAGGTTGACATTGACCTTGCAGGTTACGCAGGCGCACCCCTGCATATGTTACAACCAGTGCAGTAAACTATCCATTAATTCGAATGTATGCAAAACGTATGTATGTTGTGAGGTATTGTACGACATAGCCGTAAAAAGGATTAGTTGCGCATGGTTGTCACTATGGTAACAATTGACTCCCGTTACGACCTCTAGTTGTTTCTATCAATCCATTACAGTACTATCGCACAGCGACCAGCGAACTTCACCTCGCGTTTGTTCCGATCGAAAAGTATCCAGTGTTAAATACCACTTGCTCGATTTCGAATGTATTGTTTTTTTCAAAAAAAAAAAAAAAAAAAATGTGAGGAATTGTATTTCAACCTTTCCGCATTATAGTGAACTGTCTCATCGACTGGAATTTTTATTTCTTTGAGAATTACTTGATCAATATATTGCAACTTCTTCTTCGCTACAGTGGATCAGTAAATAATATTCCTGGCGGAATTCTGGAAAGTGTATCGTTCTAATTTCGAAGTTCCATTTAATTGCTTATAGATGTAACAAGTAGTAAAAAGAAAACGAGTGAGAATTAGTTTTAAAAGTGAACGTGTTGTTGAATATATCGGAAAAATAATAATTTGCAAACAGATCATCAGCTATATATGTAGATGATATTATTATTGACTGTCATTCCTAAGATCTTATCAAGGGGATTACCGTGCGGCACGTCGATTAAGCTGAACATTAATCGAATCTTAAGTGGTCTCTTATTGACATAAAACCTGGCTTTGACATTGGTACAATTTTGAAATTGTTTTAAGTGGTGCAACATGTCGATGATTGAAGAAACAGATATCGAAGAGTACAGAAAGAGAAGTTTCTATTGCGAAGAATAATTAACCCCATGTGATAGTTTATCTTTAAAACAATTGTGGTAGGGCAGGTGAATTAATTAAATGAAAGCATGTGAGTAAATGGCCGTCACAGGATCTTGGCATCTTTCCAAAGATTTACTATGGGCATCTGCCTGGACACTGGTTAGCGGTTTTATTAATAATAATAGTAAATTTTTGATTGTTTTAATATTAATTTGCCGCGTTTCATTTGAAAAAATGAATTTCCCAGTAAGAAATTAATTTTTCATTAGGAATATGGATTCCTGTCATTTTCTGACGAACTAAAATTAATTATGCATCAAGACAAACAGTCATTATGGCAGCATCGATTAAACATTAGAAAATAATAAAAATTCATAATAAAACATTTTTTTTCAACTTTCGTAGAAAATTAATTACGTACAATGATAATTAGTTTCTTAATTATGAAATGTCTATGACTGCAGTATCGATTCCCGGAACTTTATCAATGTAATTGCACAAGAATGACTATAAGTGATATTTAGTCGCAATTACAATTGCAAGTTCATGGCTATAGCATTGTTATTTCTTTCATATTCCATATTTTTTCGATCTTAACTTCAAATAACAATATACCTTCAGAACCCAAAACAAAATTATGTACACCTTCGATTCAATTACTAAAGATTGCCGGTTGTACTATAGTACTCTTTGTAATACTATAAGAAAACATTTCACTTTTGTAATGTTACTTTCACAAGTAACATTTCCTTTTCAAATATTAATGCATTATTTTGACATTCTGTCATAATGTGAACAACGAAACACACCTGTGACTATGACCTATACATATACATGTTGTACTTGACATTACACATATCGCATGATCGATAACGACGTTCGACGATTTCCCAAAAGAGAAATACATTTTTGACATCGGATCTCACACTTCCTTTCGTGGGGGGGGAAATTTAATTTATAGATCAGCAGAATGGATCGCAGGTGTTTGAGGAAAGTGATGCTCAGAGTGCAGGAAAATGGAGAGGAGAGGCTGGTCTCTTACCGACCCCTCCGAACGGATATTTTTCACAACAAAATGTTGGTCCTGTCAAATTCGAAATTCCAAAAGTGCCTGTTATATTCGTGCTCGGTTAGTATAAATTATTTTTTCGAAATAGGCTCTCTCAGACGTTGTAACCGAAGGCGTAGATCTACGCCCTGCGAGACGAATCGATAACGTATATCAACCCCTTTAGACTCACGTGTTGAAAAGAAAGATAACTTTCAGAGGGTTTTATGTAACATTTACTAATTATCCCCTTTTTTTTTAGGTGGCCCAGGGAGCGGAAAGGTGACACATTGTGACAATTTAATGCAAGAGAAGAAAGGTATAACTCATATAAATATGATGGATCTTCTTCAACAGTATGCGTTAGGAAATGGTAATTAATGGCATTTTCGACGATGCCCATTGTCCTTTGTAATTTGCAAATGTACTTTAATTCCTTCATTCTGTTTCACAGATATGCAAGATTTCGGTCAGCTTAGTAGTAAAACAGTGGCCGAGGTTCTTATGCTTGAAATTAAAATGTCTCCAACTTCCAAAGTTTTTCTCGTCAGTGGTTATCCACGCAATATGCGAGACGTGGTTGAATACGCCGAGAAAGTAAGTGATTCGATGTTAAAATAATACACGTACTTACATACACAGTACAGCCCTAGCAATTTTAATACAGGGTGTTTCAAATAAAATGGAATGGTACTCGATAAAGTAACGAGTAGAAAATGAGTTGGTAAAATTTTCAGATAAGAATAGTGAATGGTGTGGTTCTTATATCCTGGAGACAAGAGGTTCTTGAAAGGCAAATTGATTTTGGTGCACAACTTGGCCAGGTGGTCATTGAACTTGCAAGAATGGAACTTCATAATTTTTATAGAAATGTTATGCCTGTTATCGAGTATTTTGATCAGAGTGGTATGTTGTTGGAAGTGAGTAAGAGTTATATTAAAAGTAATTTCATTTTGCTTTTAAACATTTCATTCCTCGAACATGACTGTGCAGGTGAATGGCGAGAGAAATCCAAACGAGGTATACATTGATTTCCGCGAGGCAGTTTTCAAAATTCTTGGCTTATCTGATCAACAGAAGAACGTTTCTGAGTCGTTAGAAACAAAAGTATGTGTAATCAAAAGCTATGCTTTTCTTGTTTTTTAATCATTCAATTAAAACAAATTCCAGGTAGAAGTAGAAAATAGGAAAGAATCTATTCCAAAGATCGCACTTCATAAAGAGGCAACGTCGGCTAAAATAATGCAAATTCCAGTCGCGACGAATATACAGTCTCCGAAAACTGCAGATAAACTCAGGAAACAATTACCTTCCTTTATCTGGGTCATAGGTGAATGTCTTCTTCAGTGAATTCCACGAGTAATCAATTATAATAATTATAATTGTATTTGATTAGGTGGTCCCGGAAGCAATAAAGAAAATCTTTGTACTCAGGCGATACGAAATATGCCTGGTTGGATCCATGTAAACATAGGTGGTATGCTGAGAACAATGGCCTCTTCGAATATCATCATCAACGATGCTATCGTTTCCGGTGAAATGGTACCGCAGGATATAGTAATGCAGATAGTTGAGCAACAGATAATGTTGAATCGTGACGTCGATGGTATAGTAATCGATGGTTATCCAAGGGATTTGAGTCAAGTTCAAGAATTTGAAAACAAGGTAATATACGATCAATAACAATGCTCCTTTTTAAATAAAACTAAATAAATTTTAACACTTGTGAATAGTATTAATGGAAAATATTTGAATGATTTTATTGATTTCATTAGTTTGGCCAACAACCTCCATTAGTATTATTAGATTGTTCGAAATTGCAACTCGGTAGAGGAAGATTAGACGATAGCGTGTCTGCGTTTAAGAAAAGATTGGAACTTTTTCGTAAAGTTTCGTTACCTATGCTGAAGGCGTTGGACAATGAAAATCGTCTTACCATTGTAAGTAAATTTATGAAAAATATAAACTATTTGTGACTCTGGAAAAAATTCATTAAAATACAGATCGACGGCGACACGGATGTACCAAGCGTGCAACAAGAATTTTCAGCCGCGCTTTATCAACTGATGACACAAGCACGACGAAACAGAGAAGATAATTTAGGCGGTGATCGCGGAGTTGTTTATAATAATAGTGATCAGAGAATTGTATTAAATGGTGTACCTAAACACGTAGTTGATGGTAAATCAACTATAGAGAAAGTGATAAGTGACAATATGAACGGGATCAACGCACAGGGTAAGTTTACATTTTAAAGATTTTTCAAATGTTAGCAGATATTGTTACTAGAAAACTAGTATCACATTCCTTTATACTTATTTTACTTTTTTTCCCTTTTCATTCAATTCGCACCCACACTATGTGCCCTTACAACAGACGTTGATACGCCGTTATCAAAGCTTTCATAAGCTAGTCGCAATGCTGACTAAACGTTGAAACATTCTTCCAGAAAGGGTATTGCTTATTTCTTTATTTTCATTTTTTTTTTTAATGATCGTGTGTCTACTAACTATGAAAAAAAAGCAAAGAGAGACAGTAATTAAATTTACTTTGCTCAATTGTTCTATAGGAGTGGTGCAAATTGCCAATGGACTAAAGAACAATGCGAACCAAGTTCAAAGGAATAACATAGCCCGTGTGCATAATTATATCGGAAACGGAACCGCGCACGTTTTACAGAATGGGGTGTCTCATTTAGCTAATGGGATCATATCGAATAACAATAAAGTTGCACCAGCGGTGCAGAATTATATGTTGAACACGAAGGATGCTATATCAAAGATGTATGTGGAAGTCGAAGGTTCTCAGCAAAATTTACATATGTAACACTGAGAATTTGATCGCGTTCTGGCCTGGTTTTATACGGTTGTATATTAGTGGGGTACATTTACCCATACCAGAGTGAGTTGCGTCCCTAACAGTTTTATTCGCGGGCCTGAACGTCTGGTAAGATTATGAATCTTCATCTCTTATGTCGCTATATTAACGAATAGTTCTTCTCTACTAAAAAAAAAAAGAAACATTTATACCGTGCCTTAACACAATTACGACTTAAATAGAATAAATAGAGAATTTATAAAAACGCCAAACACAAGACTAGATTCATAGATTGTAGAATAGAAAAAATAAATGAGATCAATTGTATCTAACGACGAGTATTATCGAAAAAGAAAAGGGGTTATCTTTGGATGTCTATAAAATAGTATATTGTCTATTTAATAATTTATTGATTAAGTAGCACTTCTCGGAAAGCGGACACCAAATTTTCAAGATGAACCCTCAGGAGATTGATCAAATCAGACTTCCCCAGGGAAGAATCACAATGTAGCGAAACTTTGATATCGTTTTTTTTTTTTTTTTTTCAAGGGAAGCTGGATTTGATCGCGAGTGTACATCTTTCCTTAGACACTCTGTATATAGAAACTTAATGTAGGAAGGAAAGTAAGTAATTTAGGTGAATATTATAATATATACACTTTGTTATTTTGAAAAAAAAAAAGGAAATATCGACGACTTGGTGGTAGTTTTTGAAATGTTTCAGTGAAAATACATTTCTTTTCCTTCGTTCAACGTCTATGTTAGAAACAACGAATTTTGTCTACTTGTATTTTTTAGAACTTCGCGATATTCTATTAGATTAAGAAGATTAATTATTTTTTTTTAATAGTACGGATGTATTCAGCAGATTTTATACTTTAACGAATCTGTATCACAGTGTCCATCGTTGAATAATAAAACTTTATTACTGTGTTTACAGAATTGTTCTGTTTTTCTTTTTGAATTGAGAAACACAGAGTTTTATTATTTTTGTTAATTAGTTAAAATATGTACACTTTGGTTAGTAGTTTTTGTTTGTCTTTTTCAATTTCATTACTTTTAATAATAGTATTTGAAATAAATTTTGCAGAAAGAAATGTTAAGACATTATTCTATTATTGGTTATATGGTGCTTCATAATTAATATAGTCTTTATACAGGGTTACCTGTGAATTATTATTCTAAAAATACTATTTTTTGTACTTTTTCTATGAAACATATACATACATAAACCATTAATAAAATGAAGTTAATTAAATATTAACTATTACCGTATACTATAAATAAATTATAAATATCATAATAATTATAATTGATAATTTACTACACGTGTTACTTGCAGTCTACCGTGTTCCACCATTCACAACGTTTCTTCGTTTCACTGAATGCTGTACCTATAGGGCAAAGCGAAGAAGTTTTCGACCATCCGGAACAATTATGAAAAACCTGAGAATAGAAGAAAAATTGAAACTTAAAAATCAATAAAAATTGCAAGATTTTCTAATGATAAAGCAGCTGTGAAGTTAGATCACTCACTTGGCATTTGGTTTCAATGTCGGCAAATAAACCTTTTCTACCATTACAGATGAAACTTGTTTCCGGAATTTCAGTAAGATTCGTGTAACGATTCGCATCGTTATTTAATCTAGAACTTTGGTGAAATGCTGCTTGGGAATTCGTATTCTTCGATTCTTTATCACGAATTTCAGGAGAGACATTGTGATTTCTGTCTCTGGACTGAGCTTCGATGTGCCTCGAAGATCTTTCGTGATATTTATTTAGAAATCCCTGGTAATCGGTAATGATCTGTAAAAAACATAAACGGTATAACAGAATAAAATGGTACACTTTTGGCCATTTCACCCAGCTATACTGTTATACCCAGTTTAAAAGTTTTAATTGAATTATTTATCGGATTTATCGGATTAGATGTTTCCAAGATTGTTTGACGGAATTTCATAAGAAAATTGCACAATTCGCATGCAATAGAAAATCTCTATAAATCTATCTGTATACTTTCATTTCGTTTTGATCCTAGGATAACCAGGTGGCCTTCTTCGCACGTAATCCTAGAAAACTGCGGTCTACTCGGACGAACTAGATAAACTAGAATCTCGCGTATCGACGCACGTTTCTCTTTCATACTCTGTGGTTTTCTTTCTCTTTATTGCGCCATACGTATCTTTTTTATTTTTTATCAAGAACATGGGAACTTCATTTTTATTACTATTTTCTTCCCTTCTGTTATTATCTCGAAGTCCTTGATTAAAATTTATATATATTATATTGAAACAGAAAATACCTGATGAGAGTTGAAGAACGCGATGTTGTTGACGATGTAATCGTCGAATGGTTGATAAACGGTATCCCAGTCGTATTGTATGTTCCATCTCGGTAGATAAATGTCTCCCAAGAGATCAACGTTAGGAAACAATGATGGCGTTACGATGGGCTTGTACACCCCTGGTTTCGAGGGTGGTATTATGGGTACCAGTTGTCGAAAGCTCGTGTGAGTTTGCGATTTTTGATTGTTCCGATGTTTATTGCCGATCCGATTGTTCGAATGCTTGAAATGTGAATACGGTTTACGAATAACGTAAGTCGTGTCCACTGTTTTTGGATGGTTGTAGTGGATACGTCCTTCTGGCGGTATGTATCGTCCATCCTGTGTTAGGTACACCTTGAAGGATAAAATAATAGCAGGATAATTACAGGGATAATTTTGCAATCATTTTTCCTCTGCATACCTGTATCGCTTCTGGCATAGTTTGAACATGTTGCGTATCTTTATGAACATGTCTCGCGTCTAAAATTACACCATCAGGTACTGTAATACCTTCCTTATTCAAACGATTCAACGCCAAACGATCGGTTCTAAAGGCTTCCTCTGGAATTTTACCTCCAAGTGCTGGTAACACTTGTTCCCTGAATATTTCTCGTTTTTGCTGCGAAACCATCGGAAGGATTTAACATCTCTGCGCTGTTCTGTCCATCTTTTTGTATGGAAAACATTTACCTTCTCTGCGTGAACGTTTATCAAGAATATGGTGATCCATATTAAATTGAACCAACTCTTCCTTCCGGTTGTCTTCATTGTAAGAGTTTGACCAATTTTTCATTTCATCGCGTGGAAAAGTATCTTCTTCAAACATTAGTTTCTCTGAAACATTTTTATAAACGTATACCGATCAGATCAGATCGTTAGACGTGATTAGAGAATGATTAGAATTTCTGTTGTACAATGGTTCGTGCATAGAATACGATTCTTTTCTTCTATTATGAAAATGCAACGAGTAATATTATTGTGTATCTTACTAATTTGACATATTGCTTGTTTAATATCAATTCGTGGGAATTCATGGAATCGTCCAGGTGTCTTGTGAATATGAAAGGTTTCGATGGGCAAACGGTTTTTAGATATAGTGTACGTATGTAACTTTCAATCTATAAATGCATAACTTGTGTTATTCCATTTGGTAATCGGCCAACTGAGACTTGCCATCACTACATACGTTCGCTTTGTATAGTCTCACAGCCTTGTTCTAATTACATCCCTAGAGCGATCCTATCGCAATCTCGTCTCAGCAGTAGGTAGATTTCTATTACGTTTCCTGTGGATGAGTCAATAGCGAATCTTCCTCTTCGATTTTGTATTTTCAATATCCTACAGAAAATTTATTTTTCAATACTTTCAATTTCTTATTCGAGCGACGGGTGTGAATTTTTATCGTGTACAAGTGTAGATTAGATTGATTGGAAATTTCATTAGAAATTTTCTTAGAGGATCAATTCATGAGAAAGGTTGAATGTTAAATCATCATCGAGCGTAAATTACGTGGTAGACGATCATCAGATGGGAGGAAAGTTTTACATAAGGAACGTCCAATTGACCGCGACAAAGAACAACTTTTACTTCCTAGTTAATATAAATATAAAGACGATGAGAATATTTTCCAGACTTCACTTTTCTATGTTTTAAAAAACAGAAATTTATTATATGTCTATTAACAAAATTTATATTTTTCAGGCTATAAGATATTGTAATTAAAAATTGCATAATTAGTTGAGTAATTATAAATAAAAGGAAGGTCGATACAAACCAACTGTAGAAGATGCACCAATAATTTCAAATATACATTCGAGCACTGGTTTCGTTTTTTTTTTAACAAAACATCACAAGAGAGGAAAACGTAGAACAATTAATGAACGATAATTAAGAAAAAAGTAGTTTCACAGTGATTCAAGTTTTGACAAATCCACGAAGACTTAAGGGATTAAAGGATGGAGAAGATGATACTGAACTGGTCGGTAAGAGTTCACCTGGTGATATACCTGAGAGAACTGAAGCACGTGATTTGAGTTTAAAGTACTTTCACTAGTAGACCAAGATAGCTCTGCATCCTGTCCCTCTTCTTCCTCTTTTTCTTAATTTCTTTCATTCGTCTGCTACCACCTATTACGCTATCAAACAAGAATTGATCCACGTTTGTAATCGATATCTTCAGTCAATGACGAATGACCACTGATCCTTGTAAATGGAAAGTTCCTTCGTTAACTGATCACAAAATTTGTTTATCAAAAAATGATAAATATTTTTAAAATTTTATGAATACTAGATAAATGGTACTTAAAGTACCCAACACTTGAAATTGGTATTCAGTGTTGGTACCTTCGAGTATACCAGTAGCAATGATTCTTATTGATACTGTTATTGATGTATTAGCACCTGACTTGGGTTCGTGATCACTTTATAGGCGAATCGTGATCTCTTAAACGTGAGATAGAACGTAATGTAGGATATAGTAAGTTACGAAACTCGAGCAGTTTTGTTTTTCCAACAAGTGCAATCATCCATTCCCTTTCGATATTCATCTTTCGATCCTCTGAAACTTGAATAAATTTTTATAAATTACAACTTTAATATTTCGATTAATTTCATTATTTTATGAGTTTAACAGGGGAACAGTTTGATTACACAGAACAAAGTACAGTCTGAAGTCTGAATAATCTTCTTCAGATTGATAGCGCATTACGCAATTAACGTGTTGGATTAATTAACTGAAAGTATTGAACTAGCCTTTCCCACAGTCTTTTCTAATATCGTTGCAAAATCGGTGGTAAGCATAAGTAGCGTTGTTAAACTGAGCAATTGCCTCGTGATGTAACAAAAAGAAACAAGGGCGCGTGTTACCCAGGGTAGAATAAGATTTTTAATTTCATTTTTATTGTGAATCTTAGCGAGATTCTCGTTAGGTAATTAACTAATAGCTGTGTAATTATTTCTAAGCGAATTTCCAGATTCCTTTGATCAATCCGAGGAGATAGATTTACCAATACGATCATTCTTATGGATCGCGTATGTGAGAAACTGAACGGAATAAAATGCAAAATAGATTATTATCAAACTGCATGGTTGAAAGATTACCAGATAAAAAGATATTTTGTAATAGAAAGTAGTCTTACCATAAATTGCTTTAGAGAAAAATGTACGATTAGTTGAATTCCAAACAAAGGTAAATCGCAGCTGAGATAGAAAAAGGTACGAGGGGACCGGAAATCTCACATGTTCTGTCATTTCCACGAATAAAAATACTCGAGTAAAAAGTTAGTATTCCGTATGCCGGATTTAGAGAAGAGTTGCTCCATTGTAGTGAAACCAGGAAATACCTACACGAACAATCAGATGAACTATTTTATGCAATGAGATAGTCAACGTGAAAAAAATTATAATTGTAATTAGAAATTAAAAATATTTGTTAATATTTGAATTTTACAATTACAGACCCACCTAGGTCACTTCCTAGTTACGTCACTGAACATCCTGTGCATTTTGGACATTATTTGGACAGAGGAGTATTACGCAAATGAAAGACGAGTTACTCTGATTTCCTGTTCGTAGATTTCTCTTCCCTTCTCTGGCTCATCAAGTTCATTCACCCACGCACGATCTCCTTTCAGATTTACGATGATTCAACGCCACCCAACTTTGATCCTTCGTCAAACGTACCTATGATAATTAAGTACAATTTCTAAATTATCTATCATTACCTTAAATTGCATTTTGAAATGCAGGATATTTCACTTACTTCGAGTTATAATTTTTAAATGATACAAGTTAGAAAAAGATGTGACGAAGAGAAATTAACTGGCGCCAAATGGAGCATCACTTTAATGTATGTGCCAGAACCGGAAGTGGAGGTGTACCAAAGATTTCAAGGTCAACTTTGTTTTTTTAAATAGTAAAATATATTTTTCTATACGTCAGTCAAAGCATATCTTTATTTTTAGAAAAAAGTATTAAAGTACCTGGATGGAAAATAAATAGGTAAATTGCGGTGCGCGTGTAATTTAAAAAAAGGTACCAATAGCATTCTCCTGCTATGCCGACCGCGATTGATATTCTGTTGCAGCACTTTGCTGCTAGAGTACGCCAAGTGTCGCTTTCTTGGCGGACTTTTTAAAAGAGCGCCTTTTCCCAAAGCTTAGGATGCCTCCATTAAATATACATCATCAACAAACTATAAAAATTCTTTTTTAAAAAAGGTAAGCGGGTAAATTTAATAAAAAGAAATCCCGTGCTTTATTCTGAAACAGATTCTTCTTAAAATTGATTTATACAATTAATTCTTCTTTCACGCCTCAATATCAATAATGCTTATGAAATACAAAAGTGATCAAAATGAATTCATTGATAAACAAATGACATGTTGCAAATACAAGAATGTATAACTATTAATGAACGTGTAATTCTTTTTTTTGTTCTTATTGAAAATGGTTAGTTAATTTTGTGCGATCACCGTGCAAATGCGTCATTGCATTTTGCTCTAGAAAGGATCCAGTTCGCTGAAGCATAACGACACTTTTGTGTGGGTAAGTCACGGTTTCCATGTAAATGTCAGCGAACGTGACTGAAAGCGCCCACTTGATAAAAGATCATTGACGTAATAACCCTTTTACATACCAGGAAGTCGAAAATGAAACGAACAATTAGGGAACACCCTTTACCTTTCTTCTTTAAATTTGCATATATTAATTTTTTATCATTAATCGATTTACATCTATTCAAGTGATATAATATCCTTGCCTTCGCTGGCTTCCTTTTTCAATCGTGCACGCACCTGTAAATATAGATAACGTTGCACTTGTGTTTATTACGGGCAATGACTTTGGATGAAATCGATAGATCACCGCTTCATGTGTCTGCTTCTTCGAATATTTTCCAATCGTCTTTTGTTTCTATTTGCATTAGCTTTCGCCTCGGTAGCAGCAGCGTTTGCCTTGGCAGTTTCTCGATTCGTATTAGCTAGTTCTTGTCTGGCCACTCTCAGCTGATTCGACAATTCTTCGACGCGTCTTTTGGCCGCGTCCACTAATTCTTCTTTCTCCCTCATCGATCTTTGCGCACCGCCCGCGGCAGCCTGGGCATTCGCCGCGTTCGCTTTAGCCGTTTGCACCGCGTGCGTTAGCGTCTTTAACTGAATAAATAATGAAAGAAAAGTAAGGTGATCGGCTTCTTCGACGTACGTCAAGTACTACTTTTTTTTTTTTTTCATTTTCCTATGGTATTGAGTGTTGGGAATTGTGCCATTGTAAGGACGCGCATTGCGTACAGGAATAACGTAATGATTCATAAAGGATGCTGGTTGCTACGTGGCAATGGTATACAGATTGTTATTCGATAATAGTTAGAAATAAAGTTAGAAATTTTTTGAATGAAAAGCAATTAAATAGAATTTTTAATTTTTAGTGCTATGATATTTTGGAAGTTTTGCTCACCTGATCTTGAGATTGCCTTGCCGCTTGTAAAGCAGCATTCAGATTAGACTGTTCCCGCTCTAAGGAGGAAGATTCTTCTTGAACAACCGATTGAGCTTCTCTCACTTCCTCTTGCAATTGATCCACTATTAATTTCTTTCTCGTCAGCACGTCCTGTGCCGCTTTCGCGGCTTGCACAGCTTTCTCAGCAAGTTGCGTTTTTACCTATAAAATGGTACACAGTTCTCCGGGTATCCAGGCAAGCTTGGCCATTTTATCTTTTTCACTATTATTCAAGAATATAAGTACTTGACGAGAAGCTTGCTGACCAGCGATATTCTGAGCCTCCGAGGCTGCTTTAGCTTCCTGTGCTGCTTTTTGTGCAAGAACGATACTTTTCTCTGTGGTTTTCTTATGATTACCATTTGGATTACCGTTGTGACAATTTTGACCGTCGACGTATCGCACCTCCCTCTGATTCTGTCAAAAATATCGAAGCAACCTTAATCATAAATATTTTATTTCGTAAAATACAGAAGAAGAATGATAGTTATATGAAAGAATTAAGCTTACTAAATTAACTGGAAACTTGTGAACTCTTCCACAGTCAAAATATTCGAAGGTCAATAGTGCTACGAGGAATAGATTTATTTTGGTTAGGAAGACGAAATATGGAGATCGTAATTTATTCTTAACAAGTACTCACCGACGTAGAGAATGTAAAAGATGGACATTCTGATGTTCGACGAATTTAGGTAAATTCGAGATTGTAATTCGTATAAATCATTATATGGGTTTGTAAGGATGGTAGAAGAAAATTATTTGTAAATTATACGATGTACGATATCACATTGACAAAAGAAAGTATGTAATAATAATAATAATGGGGTACCAATAATTCTTAATTCGCTTGGAAAAAAATGTTCTGCTAAAAATATAATAAAATTTTACGTTAATTGCTTTTAATTGATCGCATAATTAATAAATTTTAATAGATATCAATTTCCATGATAATGAATTTAATACATGATTAATAAACACGATTAAAAACATTGTATGTTTCATTTGTAATTTATAGAAAAAAGGAGACAGCATGCATTAGCCGTTTATTCTCCATACCCCCAACCCCTCCGTAACAACTATACTATCGTTTCCTTAGAATACAGACCTATAAGAGGTTCGATGATCAAGTAAGTGGTATCAGTTAGTTGTTTTCTCGAGCCTGAAGAACACCGTCCCTTAAACGCCTGACCGCTTTCACTGTACGTGAGTATTAACAATCTTGCAACAACAAATTATTTACTCAACAATTTTTTCAAAATATTTTATTTAATATTTAATTAAATTACATTTCTATTATCTGCACGGAGTTATAAAATTAATAATTTATTTAAACAAATTCGGTGCATAATAAAAGCAAACTAAATTCTTTCTTTTTTAATTAATATCCGTTGTTGAAGTTTAACATTAATTTATACAAGTGTGAAAAATTAAGCTGAAGTAATTTTTATTATAATTCACTAAATGTAAAATTCCATTTTACATTAATTCTGAATTTAAAATTCTAAATATATGGTCATCGAGGCTTTCATCCTTAAAAATTCCATTTTAAAGTACAGTAGCCCCTCCATTTACGCGGGTAATTGGATCCACGAAAACAGGGCGTAAATGGAACCATGAAAAACCGTTTAAAATAAAGTAGATTAATTCCCTTAAATAAATTACCGAATTTGTGTTTTCACATAACGCATCGTGACGACGTTTGGTAGCTTAAGGGCGTTAAAGTGAATCCGCGTAAATGCATAAAATAAAATTATAATTACTTAAATTAAACAAAAAAATATATACAAAAATTACTTTGTTCTGGTTGAACGAGCATGGTTGTGACGCCGTGTGTAGAATCATACTCAACGGTTTAATTATGCATTTACATACACGCGTTGCTTTTTAGACCGTGACGGAACTGGAAATTTAGTTTTGTGCCGCAAAATTGCGACAGAATTGCAGCGGAAAGAGGGGCGATGTGCGTCATAAGTGATCTCCAAGAATTTGATCAATATCCTTTAAAGATTCTTAAACAATCATTCTAGTATAATAATTCTATCAATGATCATCTATTTCGTATTCACGGTTACAATTAACACAGATCTCGAGACAAAGAAAATCTTGAAATTGCGTTGTTTAAAGTTCACGGAAAACCTAACAGCACGTTACGGTAACCTTATTTAGATTCTATGACTAATACCTAGTAAAATGTGAAAGGTGCATTTGTAACAAGAATGCACGAAAACAGACGCAAGCATACGTTGGCTATTATCTGCATTAAGTTGCGGGGCGTGCTCCTTTCAATTTCAAATATGCGACCCACATATCTTTCTCCGCCTCTCTATCCCTACAATATCTGCCGAGTACAGAAACACTTTGACCCAGTGCGAACCTCATCGTTAAGAATTAATCAAATTTTCCAAATTTTCCTTACAATTTCCTCGTTCCAGATACAGAAGCTGAAACAATGAAGACATTCCTGATATTACTGGCATGCGTCTGCCTGTCGCACAGTGAGCCAGCGAAAAAAGAATCTCGTACCCGGCAAGTTGAGTACAAATACCAGTACGCTGGCGAGCCAGAGTTAGCGAGTCCTGTTTCCTACGCAGAGGCTGCTCCCGTTTTAGCATCAGGTCCGCTCTCTCATGGTCGCGGGCTTTCACATCCAGGTCTGAGCGTTGGAGGTCCTTTGGTCAGCATCGCTAAAGGCGCGGCCGAGCAGGCACACACGCAGCTGAGTAATCAGCAGACCGCTGCTGGCCAGGCTGCCTACGTCGCGAAAAATACTCTGGCTCAAGCGGCTGTCCAATCGGCCGCCACCGCGGCCGCAGCTCTCACCGGCAAGCAGATCGTGGTACAGGGATTGGAGCAGCAGTCGAAAGATCTGCACACGGCGGTAGATAACGAGAAGCTGCAACTGCAGCAAGCGGAGCGTGCCGCCGACGCGGCGAGAAGTAGCGCTAAGCAAGCTCTTCATCAAGTACAAGTGATCACCGCAGCTTTAAACGCCGCTCAGACTACGGCGGACCGGGCGGCGCAAGCTGCGGCGGAGGCCGAGGCTGAATTGGCCGCCCAGACCAGCATGGTCGGTCAAGCGAAGGCGAGGGCCGAATCGCTCGACGAACAACTATCCGCGGTTCGTTTAGATTACGAAAGCACCCAAGTAGCCGCTGAAAAAGCCGCCACAGCGGCAGCCGCTGCTCAGAACAACGCTGCGGCCGCAGCCGCCCACGTGGCTGACAGTGCCGCGAACTCTGCCCTCCTCGCCCACGAGCCCGTCGAGGCTGCACCGATTGCCAAACTGCCCGAACAACCTCTTCATCACGAATCTGCTGTTTTAGAATCTCCAGGAGCACTCCATCAATCCGCCCTTCTTTCGCCCAGTGCGCTCCACGAACCCAGCAGCCTCTTGGCATCCGGTGTACTCCACGATGCTGATGGCCTCCGCGGACCGAGCAGGCTTCACGACATTGCCGGCCTTCGCGCGTCTGACGTTCTCGAAGAAACTGGTGCTCTTCATTATCCCAGCAGCCTCAATCAACGTGCACAATTGTTGAGCTTAGCTAATGCTTTACCTGCTGACAGTTACGATGTCAAAGGTTACCGGTACTAGGTTCCTTGGTTGGACATTTTAACGGAATCTAGTTGTTGCCTCTTTTATTCAGAAGTAATGTCATTTTGTTATATTCCATCTATCAGACTGTGAAATAAAACATTGTTGAAATGGTATTCAATTCTTCCCTACAGGTACCTTCCTGTCTTCTTCTTCTCTGATCCTTGGATGATACAATTTGGAAATAATAATAACAGCGTATACAAAGGTTTCTTACATCTTTTATTAACACTGGTTCGTTATATAATATTCATCTTTTTTTAAATTTCATATTTGGTAAGTGTAATTAAACTAACAATACTATACTTAATATTGATCGCAATTTCTCAATCTCATCAGTCATTGCACCGGTTCAATTGTTAAATGTACACCTCCTTTTGCCATTAATACCAAAGATCCTTCCTTCATTTCCAAGGTAGTTGGTGTATTCGGTGCAAGTTTGAATTTACTTCTTAATAAGCTACTTATTATAGCAACTTTTGATTGTATCAGACCAAACCTTAATCCTGTAACAAAACAAAGTTATTATTTGTATCTTTTCTTCATCGAAAAGAATACTTGCCAATGCAAATCCTTGGTCCTTCGCCAAATGGTAAATAAGCATAGGGATGTCTGGTTTTGATATTTTCTTCGGAGAATCTCTCTGGATCAAATTTATCCGGATCGGGATATATGTCAGGATCTCGATGAAGACCGTATACTGGTATCATTACAGAAGTTCCCGTAGGTATACGAATATCAGTTGTCTCTATTTGTATCTCTTCTGTACAAATTCGATTTAGCATAACCAATGGAGGATACTTCCTAAGTGTTTCTGAAAAATAAGTTATGATACTTTTAATGATATTGGGAAAAAAAGATTTATGCAATCCTAATCCCATTATTTCTGTTACAAATTAGACACAATAAGAATTATTTATTGGTTATACGGTCTCTTTATATCGTGGTACATTTTGTTTTAATGGCGAGCTCGAAGGATCTCCCTCGGCACTTCCGGCTCTCCCGCTTCACTTCCGCTACAACTGAATCAGCTTCTAAATACAATATCTTAGAAATTAATTAATCAAATATATATGTGCGATAGGTCACTGAATTCGTCTTGAAACCCACTATCGAATGATCTGCTCAACGTGTATCTTTGTGTCTTCAAGAAATAATGGGACCGTTCGGAATATATAATTATATACAAACCAGAGATCACTTTATGAAGATAAGTCATTTCATTCACGGCATCGTAAGTTAATTCACCGTGCTTCTGAATAACTGTACGAATTTCCTCTCGAAGTTTGTCTTGCATATCTTGATGCTTCGCCAACTCGTACAAACAAAATGTGACCGTCGTCGAAGACGTTTCGAATCCGGCTAAATAAAAGACGTAAGCTTGTGCCGCAGCCTCAAGCATTGTTAATTTAGTCTCGGTTTTTTCTGAAAAAATTTAACAATCATAATTTCTCCTAAAAAGGAATCAAATTTTTCAATGAAATAACCGATAAATAATTACTGGTAACATCTTTTTCGTCCGAATCCTCATCAACATCGACGTATCCGTTCTTCATTAACTGCATTAATAAATTTAAGAAATCTTTCCTCTCAATGTTGTTCGCGTCTCTGTAGTTGACCGTGTCCTCGAACATTTTGATAAAAAAATTTGAAACACCCCTATCGGTGAACGGCATGGATAATTTATCTAATATATGAGGAGCCCATATAACAATAGCATTCCAAAATATATTCGGTTCGAACACTTTTTTACCCCAATAATTAAATTCATTGTTAGGATCTCGAAAACTGTTGACGTTTATTCCAAACGCCGCCGACATGATAATATCTATAGAATATCTGGAAATATTTATTTATAAAAACAGGCAAAGGCAAAGTGACAGAAGGATGATAAAAAATTGATTTTACTTTCCGTAAACGTCTTTCACATCGATGATCCCTCGAATTTTTCCTTGCTCATCCAAAAACTTCCCCAACCTGTCTGCACTTTCTTTCAGTATAAAAAACATTGTTTTAATTTTTCCCGAGGTGAACGTTGGCGTTAATTTAACCCGTAAAGTTCTCCATTTCTTTCCTGGCAATTGAAACAGTTGGCCGGAAAGCGGATCGGTTTTCTCATTGCAAAACACTCCACGATCGTGAAAATTCATGAAATCTTTTGTCAATACGATTCGAATTAAACTTGGATCGTTCACGACCAAAAATGGTTTTTGGAACATATATATGCCGAACGCGCGATGCTTTTTATTCCGATCATAGATGTCTTTGACATAATCAGCTGAAAATTGAAAATTTTTGAAAATTTCAAGAAACCTCCAAGTAGAGGAAAAACGAAATCTTTTTATTTACCTTGCGATTTTGTACCAAAAATAAGTGCCGTTATATTTCCAGTTGGAAAAGTAGGTTCCATATAAAATACCCCTTTTTTGCGCCAAAAATTGAAGATAAAAAATTTGTAATAAACATACAATGCGATCGTTCCGAAAATCACAACACTCACTATTTCCGGTACGAACCAAGTACTTAGCGACATTGTTAATCAAAATTTAAGAAACACTATAAACTATAAACATTTGCAAAGACGCGTCTTGCAAAAGTTCACTTCGTTCTCTGAATGTCCTATCTCATTAATAAAAGAGAATAGTTCTGCTCGCATTATATAAGAATTGTGACCAATTATTTTCTAATTCTTGTTAATTACATGAATAATAGTATTATACTATGCAATCAATATAAATGCAAGTTGTAGAGAATTACATAATAGAATAATTTTTAATAGTCATTCCTAAAATGTCATACACCTAACATTTTCTGTTATATTAGCGTTTTTTTATTGTTTTTTATTATTTTACTCTTCATGTAACTGCGTCATAGGATGATTTAGTTATATAAAAACCAGTTCCTAGAAATGGTTTTTGTAGTATGATATTAACATCGTGAATTATTCATACACATTGTACGTAATTGCAATAATGATTATTGTTTTGATTCTCATTAGCTCTAGTTGATTATTGTAAAAAGGTAGAAATTTATAAGCGACATCCAAATTAGCATAAATGTAGATCGTCTGCGTTGGTATTTTACCGGCACGCAATTTCAATTTGAATTTAGTTCCATTAGTACCACCTTTCGCTCCTAGATGACTATATCGCACCACTGATTCAATCCCTGTGGCTCGGGGATCAGAATACAGCCACGGTAACCCCTGCCTGTCGTAAGAGGCGACTAAAAGTGGGATGTAATGGAACGTGTAAGACGATATAGCAATGTCGAGGAAAATACGATAAGAAACGGAGGTAAAAATTTTTTAAAACACATGCGACGGTACAAAGTTCGAAACATTTTACATAGTGTTTATCAATAGTTTGGAGGATTAAAATCCAAATCTTCAAACGTGGTTCCATCACGGACCATCTGTATACGAAATTCCCTAGCATCCTTCTTCTCCTGGTAACTCACAGTATCTTTATCAAGTCGTGTTAAATTAGGCATCATAGCTAAAGCAATATGTCTGTAACCAGGTTCCTCTTCTTCTGCTGGCTCACCAACCGCAGGATTTTCCAAAATAATAAGTGTCTCCAATGCTGGTAGACAACTTAATTTCTCTAACTCTGAAAGTTTCGTCAGCTCGTTGTTTCGTAGATTCAAATAACTGAGCTTGCCACAACGCGAGTCAAAACCGTCTAAATTCACTAGCTTGTTACTCCTCAGGTGTAAGATCTTTAAGTTGGTCAATATTTCCAGTCCTTCCAACCTTTCAATATGATTTTCCGCTAGATACAAATGACTCAGTCCTGGGAATAATATCCCAATGGTTGTGGTTAACATGTTACCACGAAGCTCGAGAATCTTTAGGTTCGTCAAATCGTAAGGATTCAAAGTGACTTCTTCGATATTGTTGTAATTTAGTTCCAGGCATTCAAGAAGTTGATGGGAAATCCCCAAAGTGCTCTTTAGTTTGTTGTTGTTCAGGGTGAGCACCTGTGGCAAAATAAATACCCTAGTAACAGGAACGATTCACAGATGGGTTTATGGAAGAGAAATAATGATTCAGAAGGGCATGGAAGCTAAAAAATAGACCTGAAGGTAAGGCATAGGGTCCAGTTCAGCAGATTCTACCAAATTTTTGTCAGCTTTAATCATTAGAAGGTATGTCATCGAGGTTAGAACACCGAGAGCCTCGGTGGTCAATCTATTTCCGGAAACGTCCACGTATAGCACGTATTTGAACATGAGTATGATCTTTATATCCGTCAGTTTTTTATCAGAAGCATTCAGACCTAAATAAGCATAACCAAGTCCAGAATCACATTTGCCCAATGTGTGAAGACACTCTCCAGCTTCTGAGAATGTTAAGGCCCTTGTAGTGTCTTCAAAAATAGAGGAGGACTTTGGGGTTGAATATTCCTCCCTTTCGCCTTCCTCTTCATCGTGTTCTCCTTTTTCCATTGAATTTTATTATTTTATCGTCTGTTATTATTAAGGTATAAAATCAACTAGAGCTTTTATTAATTTGATGTTTGAGGTAGGAAGGTTCAAGTTTATTGTTCGTTTGTTTCTTTGAAAAAGTACAAATGGTTCTGTAGAAAATACAAATCGTGTATCAAAGATCGAAGGCTATTTTTTTCTTTGTACGGTGAAACTTAATTAAATTAATTCGCTTCAACGAGTTCTGATGCATCTGGACTCGTCCCATCTGAGTCTGTGATTCTCTTCTGTGGTTCGTTTCCGGTGCATGATATCGCGCAATTTTTTTAGAAGAATGAAATTGTCTCTCATGATTCGATCTTGCTTCTCTTTCTCCAATTGTAAGCCCTTCGCGTTGAAGAAAACGTGCGGTCTGTCTTTCGGAGGCTTCACGTCGATCGCGCACGTGGCATGCTTTACCTAATTAACACTACTAATTAGCTATTTACTCTTAAATCGAATTTGCACAAAATTACCTTCGAACGGTGTCGTTCATAGGCTTTGTACTTCCAACTGGACAGAGTGGAAGAATTTTTCCTCTGGTACGACATGGTTACTAGACTTGTTTTAAATGTTTACACGATATACATAGGTGACGCGATCGCCAAGTTTCTTTAGCAACGCTTTAGCAACGAGACTTTATCGATCTCAACCCAACTCCCTACGTTGTGTCTCGTCACTTTCACCCTTACAAATATGTGGCTCATTTTAACCCACCTAAAAATGTTTACTAATCAGCTGAAAGATTGAAATTTTATACAGAATTTAATTGAGGCACAGAACGTGTTTGAATTTCCGGTAGTTTCCAACGATCGAAATGTGCAGGGTTCCACAAGTCATTCGCACGTGTATGCGGTGTGTTCAACGTTAACCCCCACTACGATTTCTAACCCCTTCACGGACGTAACGCGCGTTACGATTGGCGAGTCTCCGGTCGAATCGCGCTCCGAGGTGGGCGTGGCCTAATAGGACGCCGGCTTTTTTTCACGTCGTCGCGACGCCGTTAAACGCGCGCGTGAAATTAATTTCACCGTGCTATGGTATTCATGGCGACGGAAACGACGACGTAGGCAAATTGAATTTCAGCAAGTTCGATGGTTTCCTTTGACAAAGAAATTTTGGCGCAACGCCAAACCCGGAATTTCTTTCTGTTCTTTTTTCTATTCGAGAATAGGATTTGTATTTGGTACCTTTAGCCAGGTAATTGGAAGTACACAGAGGTAAACTGTGCCAATAAATTTTTATTACCGGAGGGTAAGTCGTAGAATATCTCTCGTTTGTTTTCAGCTTTCCAGAAACGGTCAACTTATTCCCTGAAAGTAACCAGAGAAGTCCGTTAGAGAATATTGGGAATATTGCTGCCATAAAGCGAACGAACCATCCTCGGCTGTCAGACGAATCGTAAAAATAAGTCATAAAGCTGAAACTATAAACACTAGAATATTCTTGCGGAGGTCCTACGACTTACCTGCGACCAAATTCTAACTTCTTTTTCTGTCCTAACATTTATTACTTCGTTGCAATTGAATGCATTATATTATTTATAGGCTCTCGTGTTGATTTGCCAGCTTGGAAATTTCCATTATTGCTGTCGGCGCGAGACGGCTATGAAAGCGGAAGAGGGCTAAAAAAAAAGAAAAACGGATACACGGGTATCTATGGCTGGTGGTAATCGGGCTAAAGGGTCGTCGATCTTAATCGCGGATCCTCGACAATGATCCTCTCAAATGGATGAGCCCTTGGCACTCGACAGACACGATGAAGATCTCTTTTCTTCCCTCGAGGGGATACACGTTGTTACAGCGAACGAGGAGATCCGACTCGAAACAGGGAGACCCCATGACACGTATTTCATATATCTATGGGGGATCCAGCCAATCCCTGTATATCATATTATCCTTCTGCTTTTGCCTCGCCCATCCTTTTGATCCTGCATGGATTCGTTAAACAGGAATCGCTTTCAACAGCAGACCAGCTGACACGTAAAAGATTCTTTCGTTTCTCCTTTTGTTCTGCTTCTTTAATATGTTATAAATAAGCATTGGAATGGTTTCTTTGATAATTATATAGAAAAATTCCTTGCTTACCAATTTCGATGAAATTTGAATATGTTGTAAAACTTGATATTTTGAACAACCTTTTCCTATTCATCACGCAGAATATATTGTAAGAGTAGCAAACGTTTGTTACAAATATCTCGAAAACTAAAGCCGAGAGGCAGTGACATGTATAGAAAAGAGAATTTGTTCATAATATCAAGTTTTACAATATATTCAAATTTAATTAAAATCTTTTTCTATATAATTATTAGTCAACCCGTATCTAACAATTGAAAATTATGAGAAGGTGGCTAAAGCATTTAGACTTTCTGTCACTTTTGTACAGGCCAAACGGTAAGAATTATCGAAAAAATTCTTGCACCATTATGTTTAGTGGGTCAAAATCTCAACGAATGGCTGAAAAAAATTTTTTTACCACTTTCGGTCTGACAGGGATAGCTTTAGAGCGAATCTTGCTCTACTTTTACCTAGTTTTTTCTTTTGATTGTAGTCTTTCAGGCAATAGAAATAATTCATTTAAATAATATAAAATATTACATGTTATTCTCAATTAATTTAAAAGTACCCTTTCTAAAATGTTTAAAAACATAAACACGGATTGTATTCCACTTCTTTGTATAGAAAATCTAATAACGTCATTTGAAAGCCACCCTATAGCAACCCTCCATCCGATCAAGAGGGTAAATCGCGAGCGAGGGTCGTATGGGTGGTCCCTACTGCCTAAGAGCGGTGGGGGTACGAGAGGCGGGTCGGTAGGCGCGGCTCGAATCAGGACGAGGAAACTGTTAGCTGTGGCGGCAGAGTCCTTAGTCTCCACTGAGACGCCGCACGGCGCAGTTGAACGCGCGAAATTTCGTGCTCGATCGTTGCGAATTAGCTTCCTGTGTGAAATTACGTTGTTATCGTTTGTGTGTTGATCACAAGTTTCTCGTGTCATCGGTGAACCGACCGAGGACATTGCAAAATGATGCACACAATGAGCGAACACACCGGAGGAACCGGAGGGTTCGGTGTCAGCGTTCTACCCTTTGACGGAATGGGTTTGTTCGAGCAACAGCGTCCAAGGTTTCTCTTCAAGATGCCTCGAGTGGTTCCTGATCAAAAGGCAAAGTTCGAGACAGAGGAACTGTTCAGGAGATTGAGCAGAGAAAGTGAAGTAAGTCAATAAAATTGTGTCTTTTTATTTATTTAATCGAACAGAAGGAGGTTTTTAATTACACCATCCCCTACATTTTCTACGTAAGACTATAATTTTTTGTACATGCTTTAAAGAACATATGTAGATTAAACTCTGATATTAAGGTGGGAGGGCAACATTTGGTTCTTGTTTTAATCCTCTGTGAATCCGTGTAACTCTGAAGTAACATATCAAATTTGTGACTTATAAGTAGATAATTAAATTATAGAGTAACGGAGCGAATACTGTACTTCAGAGTTTAATATCCATTCAAGCAAACACTGAAATTTCGGGCTATAGAGGATTAATTTTTGCTTTTTTTTGCCAATGTGTATAATTTCCAAAATAAAATCGTTCATGTTTCCAATGACCATACCCTCAGGTTTATTTACATTACCCAGGGTATACAAATGCCGTCACGCAAGGGATTCAGTCGACACTCGGCATTCTGTTATGATAGATCGCTTCATAACATCGTTCTCTTTCCAACCTTTTACTGTTCGATATTCGGAAGACGTTATTTCCATTTATGATTCATCGAATCTCTTGGAAAGGTGATACATAAAAGTTTTTTCCATTGCTTTTCTACAGGTCAGATATACTGGTTACCGAGACAGACCAGTCGAGGAACGTCAGGTACGCTTTCAAAATGGTTGTCGAGATGGTTACACGGAGATCGCGTTCGCAGCAACCGGTACAAACCTTCAACTCGTTTTCGGCAACGCATCCGGGAACTACGCCGGTGACATCAACGACTGCGATTTTGAGAAAGAGCGCGGCAAGGTGAGCAAAAGTTTTCTTTTTCGAATGGTAAATCCCAGATGTATCGAGATCTTCGAATGTTCGCGAAAAAAATTCCAGGAAAAATTGCGAAATGATATTTCCGGATTGAAAAGATTTAGAATGGTAGTTAACGGTTGCAATGCTAATTGGACGATCACGGTTGGGCAAATAGGAAGGTCGTTAAACGGGTCGGTCCGGACGGGACGTCTAGTTTTTCGTGTCCTTGGCATCGTATGTCCCAGGACGTAGCCGTCGCCCCCACGAGCAATTTAGTATCCGTTTCTACCTCTCGAACAATGGTGTCACCGTGTCACACTTCTCGTTGGAACGAGACGCATCCGGTCCCAAAATTTCTCTCTCTGCGGGGGGTTAAGTAAGCTCATTAACGTACGATCGCACAGAAAGTCGATTCTATTAATAAAAGCTTTGCAAAAAGGCGATTCTTTGTATCGTCAGTCTTCATCGTATCATGTTTCCGCGATGTCTGGTTAAAGGTCCTTCACAGGACTCGATATCCTTGTACGCCGGCGCCGGCAGAGGGGCGACGTCTCGACGTCGCCATCGCGATCGATAGGAGCGTCTCGGATCCGCCATTTTCTACGCAACGCGTTCCAGAATTCGCAAACGCTTTTCGATCACCTTTTTTTAATTTCAAACTCTGTTTACAAATGTGGTAATCTTGTCTGTAATGAAAACACGATTGGTATTTAGAAATCGTTTAAAAGTGTTTAGGGTGTTTCGAAGATCCGGAGATCCTCCATTAGCAGCTACTAGAGCCAATTAGTGCGTCTCGAAATCCGTCAAACAAGTTTAGAGCCGGTGCCAGATGCCCGAAGGCTTCACTAGTCACCCGGTATAATAATGGCTCATAAATCTTTCTCTGTCTCTGTTGGGATCCTCCGAAGGGTGAACCAAAAGTCCTTTGCTACGGTCCTCCGGCACTTTTCAGCTTGAAAAGCACCGGACTTTGTATTTTAGGGCTTCTTTTAGAGAACTGTAAATCCTATATACATTGTATAATATTTACATTGATTCGCTTTCGATTCTGTTCGCTGCTAATTTTGTAATAATACCGATCCGATCCCTCCAAATCTCATTTATATTTCGAACGATTCATTGAGAGCATTCTAGATTCGCGTAGCTATCACAGAGAGTCGCGCTAACGATTCATTATTTTTCAACTGGTAGAAAAGAGTAGAGTGGTTCTGGTTGTTTACACGACGACCCGCGGCCAGCGTTTTGTTTTAATCGACAATGAACGATGGAAAGAGACGAAATAAAAAGGCGACGTGTGCATGGCCTGCACGTGTCTCACGGTATTGTCCTGCTCGTTGTTCCCCGTAGAGAGGAAATAATTAAGGGAGAGATTCGCGAGCATGATAGAGCTCGATAAAGGACCTACCGACTAAATGAAAAGGGTGCACCCGCCGGCACCCGATGCTTTTCGACCATCTTATCGACATCATCTTCGACTCCTTATGCCTGCTCTTTCTTGCTCTTTCTTCGTTAATTTCGATAGAGATTAGCCTTTTAATTAAAGGTTAATGAATTTGATATGGACAAAAAATATTATCTCACATAGAAATGAACTTTATAGAATAGAAGGAAACGAATAACTAAATAACTTTCATGTTTGCATTTGCTGCAGTAGACAAAGAGACCCGTTTGAAAGAAAGACAAAAGATGCCCTGACAAACTGACCGTATGTCCTTTCCGTCAGGATCACCGTTGACGAATGTTCTGGCCCATTGTGCCGGACTCGTATCGCAAAAAGGCAGCGTAGCAACACGCCTACCGAAAAAACAATAGAACCGTCGAAATAGCCGGTCGTTTGTCTCGTTGCATTTCACCCCTTTCCCGATTTTTCACCCCTTTAGTTCCACCAGGTCTCGACGTTACATCTTGTTTTTTTTCCTCTCATTTTACCCTCCTCTCTTCTATGTCCTTCTCGCTTCGACTCGCGACATGCAAATACGTTAACGAAAGGGTTGCGCGCGTTACAATTTTAAATATCACCGGCTATTATACACGCGATAATGGGTCACGCCCCTGGCGGACCAGAAAGAGAGAGGTGTGAAATGGATTTTTTGATGCTTTTTCTTGTCGCGTCGAAGCTGTTTCCCGCGTGAGAACCACGTTGGAAATAGATTGTCTCTTTAGCTTCTTGCTCCTTTTTTTTATGCCTAGGAGGTTTTATCCATTTGGTAATTAGCTGCTAATTAATACCGAGATCGAAGGCTTCTTCTTCTTCATGACGAGTTAATTTGTAATTAATCTTTTTTAGTTATGCTTACCATTTATGTAATCGTTGAATTGTTGATCGAATGGTGAAATGGTAATTCTACCTTACTCGAGAACCGCGTGCACAGCATACGTCCTTCGAGACTGCAAATTTCAGCGTACTTCCCCATTACGTGTCACGCGACGCTACGCGAATCATTCGATGATTTGTACGCAACACATGAAATTCTATAGTATCTCATTGACGTCAATCCGTCTACTTTGGAGGCTTGAACGACCAAGTTCCGCGGAAATGAGAATTTTCATTCGATTTTCCACGAAACGAACTATAAATTCGAAAACGTTGATCTAGAAGTTCTCTATTTGAAAAAAGGCGACAAACGATTCGATTATCGAGTCGATCGAGGTACCGGCGATTCCCGTGGCTCAATTATGATTTCACAAAGAGCATCATGCTGGGAGGTTACATTGTTACGTCGCGTCGACAACCAGCTGTAAGTTTCGATGGAAAAAAGAAGAGAAAAAGGGACGAGGCTGGTAACTGATTTCTCTTTCGACGCCTTCCCGTTTCAGGGTGTTCCGCTATTTCATTATTTGTAGCTCAAAATAACTGTTTTGTTAAATTATCGAAAAAGCAGAAATATAATGTAATGTGTTTCTTCAGCCCCGGATGGCGGACCATAGAGAGAGCGACAATTTCAATTTAATTTTATGTCTCATGTTATTTTCTTTTGTTTAAAAATTATACATTTAATTTTATATCCTTGTATATGTTTTGTAAATATGTAATCATCTTTTGTAACCCGAATATCTTTTGTTCCAAATAGAATTATAGAAAAATCGACTGGTTTTCCAGGGTCAGCTTAGATTCTGTAACAGTTCCTAAAGCACACAACGCGACCGGAAACGGGACCATTTGCCAGGAAATAAAATAACCCTCTTGAACCGGGCCAAGATAATTGCTCGTTTCGACTTTTTCGAAGAGCCGACGGTTCGGCCCTTCTCCCTTTCCGTTCCCTCTCGCCTCGCGTAAATTGTTGCCCGGTCAACGTCGTGTTCAGACCCGTAAAAACGAGCAGCTTTTAATGAGTTCGACAAAAAACTATTATATAAACGTTGAAATAACCTACAAACCCCTCTCACAGTTTTTCTTTTTTTTAAATTTATCAAGAATTAGTATCGAAAGCGGTAATAGAATATCGCCCGAAGATGAATGTCGAGTTCGCAATTTCGTTTCTCCTCGGAGCTTGTACCTTCCAATCTGCGTAATCGTTCTCTGAAAATAAGAAACGTTTACGGAGCTGCGAGTGGGCCGAGGGAGAGGAAACATGATTGAAAGTTGAAGGTGGATCGTCGGGCTTAATAGACCCCGTTGCATCGACATCACGAGCATCGTCGAGGGTTGGAGAAGCAGCAGAAAAAAGCTTGTAGCCTGAAGAACATCGGAGACTTATTGCAATTTAGAATTGAAAATTCTTTAGTTTGCTGCTTCGAATATTAACACGTTGAATGCCGAGCATCGCAAATTACACGCACCCCAATAATTAAAAGAAAACGGTAGAAAAATATTGTTATTATACTAATAATGTAAGGTACCAAATTGACATCTGAAATTTGAAAATTAATTATTCCTATTCTTAATAATTACAGCTTTAATATGTCTCATAAAAAATGCCTATTTTCACTGCGGCAGTCTCCTCTCTAAGTCTCGTAATGAAAAAAATGGACTTTCTCTACTTTCAGGTGCACCTTAGGTCGCGCCTGATCATGAACGGGGTGTGCGTATTATGGCGAGGATGGATCGACCTGGAGCGACTGGACGGTGTCG
This sequence comes from Osmia bicornis bicornis, assembly GCF_907164935.1. NCBI lineage: Eukaryota > Metazoa > Arthropoda > Insecta > Hymenoptera > Megachilidae > Osmia > Osmia bicornis. Next base: position 2,749,160 of record NC_060226.1, read on the forward strand.
GGTGTCTGGAATACGACGAGAAACGTGCCGCCGAAGAGGATGCTCTCCTTCGCGATCAATTGGAACGGTACAAGCAACGCGTTCGCGATTTCGACGAGAAGCAAAGAGCGTACAGAAGCGGCGCCGCTCAGCCGCCTCACTTGAACCACCACCATCATCACCATCATCACCATCACGGTCATCACGGACACCACGTGACCGGAACCGGAACTGGAACGCCGAGCACGATCGAGCCACATTTGACCCATCGACAGGATTCCGAGATGGAAGTGAGACAAAGAGTTTACTGAGGCAGTGAAAACTCTCGGAACTTTTTTCAGTTTCGACTGCTTCCTAATCACCTTCGAGCCGTTCACGAGCTGGCTGGAGGAAGCCACGAGAGAATCGCCGAGAGGAATCTCGACGAGGTTGCTGAAAGATTCAGGTCGTTCGGAGAGTAGTTCTTTCGGGTGCTTTTAGGACTTTCTTTTCGAACCTCTCTTGAGAAATTGTGTGAGTTGCAGTTACAGATAACTGCTCATGGTTGAATTAGGAATCTTGGACGATACAAGGTTTATGACAAATTTTGATTTTGATAATTGGTAATTATGTTGATTTTGCGTAATCGAGAAGGATTCATTATTTTCTCCAACCCCAAAGGCATGCTTGGAATTATTCGTCAGATTTCTCTGCCCATTAAAACGTATCATCCCCGACGACGACGAGTTTTATAATCCTACAAATACGTGTAAGGTATCCTCGAGATTAGGCTAGGTTTTAAGTTAAGCAGTTGGAATCGTTCAACGAGGACACGCGATAGATCTCTTCGAGCAGCAGCGACGAGGATCGTTTCTCTGCAAGGTGTTTGCTTTTGGACGAGATATTACGTTCTTTTTGTTCTTTGTATCAACTTTCTTTCAGGTACGGAGTAAGGGTGGAATAAGGTAAGAATGGACTTGAATGAAAACTCAGTCTAATTTGTTTCAGCTTGTTTAAAATACTTCTTTTTTATTATTGAAAATGATTCAGCTAACAAGTTGATAACAAATTACATATAATTCAAGTCTGTTCTCATCGAAATTATTGATTTGATCGTATATATACGTCCACGAAAGAAACGCGAGTTTGTCACTAACGAGACAGGAAATTGAAAAAGATAATTCATGAAAATAGTTACGTATATATACGATTTATCGCATAAATGAAACGGGGAATGTATTGCGTATGAGAGTTTTTCAGAAAGGGAAACGTGACGTGATTTCGAGCAATGACGTCAGTGTCCGGCGAGAGTAACGATGATTCACGAGAATGCATACGGAATTCCGTGAAATCGTCTACCGAGTTTTTTCGTTTCGTTTTTAGCACGGCTGACGATCTTTCTGTTGCATTGTACATATCTGTAAAGAGTTAGGTTAATTTAATAGCGGCCTCCGAGCTTCTTAGCGTGAATCACATCCGGGAAAAAGCCCATAGTATGTGGAAATCACGCTCCATCGATCTTCGCCGCACCGATTGTATAAAGCTGTTTATCGATTAAATATCATTTCCGTCGAATAACAAATGAAAATGAATTCCCTCCGTTTGAACATCCTCGTATTCCTTCTTTCATCAAAATTTCAAGCAAAGTACTCCACTTTGCGTTCAGAATATCCTGATTTATTTCTCACCGACGTTATCGTTGTCGTTTAAGAAATATTTTATTTTGGATAGGAGAATAGAGAATGGGAAGGCACGTGTTTCTGATTCTACACAAGATACTCAAAGTAGCGGGAATAGCATGGTTGATTAATGTTCTGTGAAAAGGTGACGAAACAGTTTCTATTCGAGACCGTGAACCTATTCTCGCATTGTCGTTTCACCGGTCAATGGAGACTGACTTAAATACGATTTCCCAAAGGGTTTCACGAAAACCATTTAACACTAGATCTACCAAGGGGGGTCAAAATGACTTGTTTGGCATTTCTTATAATCGTTATTCATTTTCAATAAATTTTTTCTAAAATTTTGTATCATTTTTTCTAAAATATGCAAATAACTAATTCTTTATAACTTTAATTCTTTATTCTTTCGAGATAAGTCATTTTGACCCCGAACGTAGGTAAACTAGTGATTTTTGAAGTTTCTCATATTATTTTTCTATAGTTCAAATACATTGTATAAAATTACCATAAGAGACATAATGACTTATTAATTTGAAAAACAAGTCATTTTGACCCCTCCGGTATACGTCAATCACCGGTTGTTCTAGTATTAAAAAATGTCCCACACTTTTAGTAAATTCGTAATTTTATCGAAGCATATAATCATCGTCGATTCGATGATTATTCTAAAAATTAAAAAAAAAGGTTTCCCTTCAACTCGATCGAACGATCGAAGAAATCACGAGCGATTTTCGACTACGGTGTGCGCGCATGCACACGTACAAACGCCTCGCGTATTTACAGAGCAAAGGGGAGCTACATCAGGGGGTTATTTTCTGGAATAATGCCGTGGGCGTTCGAGCGTTGAAACACAACGGTATCGTGGCAGTTGATCCTATCAAATGGGAATCGGCCGTGATCCGCCCCGGTAAATCTGCTTTTATTGTTTCAATTTAAACGCGTCGTAGATCGACATCGAATTCCTGAACATCAAATTGAATTTCGATATTTTATAATACATAGTTTCGAAGGTTGAAAGTGTGCGAGGAAAAGCGGAATAATTAGACGGCCATTGACTCTCGATGTAAGACGATAATGGGAACGTTGGAATTCTTATAAGAAGCCATATTTGCGGGGAAACGATACGGGGGAACAAGAACCCTTGCCATTTCCCACGAACAGTTCCTCGAGATGCCCGCGAAAGTAACGGATACTTGGATCGCGCCTTCGAAATTCCGATTTTCAGAATTTCTACATCGAAATTCTCCATTAGGGAAGCTTCGTTTCAGAAGCGATTGTACGTTAATAGCGTCGATATAATTTATTGGCCTGACTTTTCGCTGCATTATGCAAAATCCTGACACGGTACCCCGACGGTGGCACGGGACACTCGAGAGAAAAAAGACGCCGGGGGCAGGAGTCATCAATTACGATTGGAAATAAATCGAAGGCAGATGCGACGAGTACCTAACAGGCCCTTCCTGCTGCCTCGTCGACCTCTCGCCCTTCGACCCCCTACCGACAATACGACTCTGTTTTCAACAAATACAAAACGATACACGAGCACGACCACCCCCTTGCGTTCCGCGTTACAACCCTCCTCGAATTCCTCGAGGATACTTCACCTTTCTCTGCCGAATATGTTTCGGAAAATTTCCAAAAGCTGTCGTCAAACATACGAGTATCTCACTGGATTTATTTCTCAAGTGTTTTCTCTACCTGTTGACTGTTTGTAATCCGCAGGGTTTTTCGACATAATTTTCTTTTATCGTCATTTTCAAAGGAAACGCGTGGTTCCTGTGCTCCCTTTTTCGACATCTTAATAAAGACCTCGACGATTTCGTGATAAGTGTTTAAAACAGAATACCTCGTTTAAAATTGGACCAAATTATTCCAATAGGAATAATTAATTTGTCGTTTTAAAAAATTACAATTTATTGAAATCATGAAAGAAAATCGTGAAGGGTAATTTTTCATCTTCTTTATGTGAGCTTCTGAAAAAACCTCAAGTCATTAGGTCCAATTTTAAATGAGCTATTCTGTTTTAAACAGTGTCCAAACATTTTTTACACTGTATAACGAGGCACGATATCGTTTATCAGTAAACCACAGGAAGTTAGGCGCGAGCCGAGCGATAAGCATCCTTCACAGAGAACGTGAGAAAACAATTCCTTTACAAATTTTTCTTTCACAGTTAAATTAATTTTTTTTATTGAAAGCCTTTTTTGGCAACTAAATCAAGTCCATCGAGTCGAGAATCTAATTTCGTGCACAAAGCATTCGAGGCACGCTTTTTCCCTAAACACGAGAACTTGAAGAATCAGCCGTAAGGCACGAATCGAGCTCCTCTTTCAATCTCTACTTTTCACGCGCGTTACGTGGCGCGTGTTTTGACAGAAACGCATCTGCTCGGCTCCGTTTCTCTTTTTCGAGACGAGATTCATCCAACGAGGACCCTCGAATGAGAGACGGTGGTCGTTGAAGCGGAACTCGATCCGTTGTTGAAGAGAGGATCCGTCTGGAGGATTTGTAATCTTCTAATGATACGTCGCAGGTTGAAGATTACCGTGGCGGTCGCTTTGAGAGTGATTCCAATTTTTTCTTTTTTAAGAATCATTTCTCTTGCTATCCATGGAGTTACGTAAACGATTCGATCCTTTGTTTCGAGGACAATTTTTGGACACTCGATCGATTAATTTTGAAATATCATAAAATAGGAAACTAGCAAAGTTTCACTGCCACCTAGACCGATTTTCAAAAATCCTTCCCTGTTTGATCGTAACGTCAATATCGTCACGATCTCTTAACGCGATTGCTCGTTTCATTGCTTCTATCGCTTTACAACGAGCACATATGCCCGCATGCCTGATGCTCGACCCGAATGAGTTTCAAACACGTCGAACGAGTTAGCTCTTGTTCCACGTGGTGGGTCCTCGTAAAACACAGAAGGTAGCATGTCGCAAACAGTCGTCCGTCGAAACGATCGTTTTACGAAGTCCATCAAAAAGCTCTGTAGACTTCCCGAATATTCAAGATTTCTAAATTTATTTCAACCTCTGATACTTTACTCCTTCAATCTCTTCGTCCATTAATCACGATCCTTCATGCTTCTTACAGGATTAGTCTCTCTAATACACCGTGAAAGTTTAAAAAAGAAAATGTGAAGCGAATGGTGGGAACCAGAGAGAAAATGTGTTTTATCCCCGCGTAAACATTCTTCTTCATTCGCGTCGTAATTTGAAAACCCGGACGGACACTTTTACCCGCCTTAACGTTGAAATGAACCTCGCCGGTCCACGTGGGCGCGTTCGCATGCTCTCGGGATCCACGTCCCGTCGAGTTTTGTGTGCCAACAAGCTAAATGCGTTTCACGGATGGCCGCCTTCGATCAATGCGATCACTACCGGCTCGATTCGGCGAGTGCGTGCACTCGTAAGAACTTGTTCGTTCGAGCGGACAGAGACTAGTCGACGAGGATACTTGCTCGTTTTCACCTTCCCGGTGGGCGTCCGTCGGGGGGCAAGCGTTTCCTCGACTGCCAAGATAGCAACGCTATTTTATTGAGTGTCTTTAATCATCGTATTAATCGATTTGCAGAGTAATTTATTAATTTTCAGCGCTGTCGCTCGACTGGCAAGAGAAAATCGCGCAGAGAAAAAAATAAAGGATTCCAAATTTTTTAAGCTTCTATAGATTTAAAACAACACTGGTAATTTGTAAAAATTTTCTGTTACAAGTTCCGAGTAACATACCGTGAACGGGAGGCTCGTTAGTACCGCACGGAAGCACCTGCCCTGGCGATATCATAATTTATTAGAATAGGAGGGTAACGATTAGGTAATAAATAGCAGGAGAGGGTCATCCAGACCGTTCCATCCTTCTTCCTCTCTTTTCTACTCTTCCCGCGCCACGATTCGGGGGAGTGAATTAATAAAAAGACCCCTGGCTGCTCCTCGCCGCACAGATGTGGCCCCTCCGCGAATGGGGTGTTTCTTTTATTTTTATTGCTAAGGGTTAATAGAATAGTTTGCATTCTCTGAATGTCAGATTACAAAGGTATATTACTGTACTCTCCGTCTCCGTCGCTCTTTCTTCCGAATCACCCTGTTTTATTTCTTTAAACAGAAATCGTCCGAATCGAAGATGTTGGACGGTTTCAGGGTTGATTAATAACCTAACACTTCTGCGACACGGGGATGATGAGACTTTTTACAGAGATACCTCGACGGGGATGGGACAAGAGGGGTGAACAGAGTCTCTCCGCGTGAGATCGCAAATTCAAAAATCCCTGCGCCCATTAATCCTCCCTTTCCTCCGTGTCATTCTACGGAAAGGAAACGTTTAAACGAGTTCTAAACGCGTTGACGCAACCCGGACTTCTTAAACAACCCCTGCAAAGTTTCATCGAAATTACCAAATGTTGTAGCTTTTTAAGGATGAACGTTTCGAACGAATTTCACGGAGTCGTCGTGAAATCGACCGGAAGTCCTCTGGTTGCTCAATTTTCCGCAACGACACCGTCACCTGGTTAGCTCGACACCGAGGCGTAAAGGGTTGCCCAGTCGATCGGAAGAATCGAAGGGGTGAGAAAAGAGTATTCGTCTTCGAACCCCTTAACCATCGAAAATTTCGGATAAAAGGCGAAGAATTTTTCTACCGTTCTCAATTTTTCCATTCGTTCCATCGTTGTAAGTTTATCGAGGAAGAAAATCATCGAATTTTCAATTCCCCGATCAACCCTATTTGCAAAATTAACCCGCTTTTTTTTTCTTTACACCGGGAGGAATAAATTACCACCCTTGGCGTGTTTCGTTCCGTTCACCTGCGACGAGCAATTACATGAGCGTCACATGGCGAACGTTTCGCCCGGCGTATTTAAATCACGCCCCCGGTTAAATGCAAAACAAGAAGAAGGGCGTTGAAATGGTCGCGAGAAAACCATAAATCAAGATATAAGCGCACGTGCGACCACTCGACGTGCGAAACCGAAGGAAAACTATTAACCCCGTTACACGGATCCCTTTCAATTTTAATGGGTCCGATTTGCGATGAACTTTGCATACGACGTGTTAATGATGAAATTTCGAAAAACAGAGTAGAAAGATAAAGCGGACAGGTTTATTAGGATACCAAGGGGTGGATGTTATTACACGGTCGCATATTTACGAGGTTGTACCAAGCCGTGATTAGCATGTCACCTAATTCGGCGTATCCGGCGGACGAGTCCGCTCCTGGACATTTATTTAAATTTTACGCTCTTCCCCGGTGCAGATGCGCGAAGGGAGCTCGCCTCGCCAAGATCCGTGAAATCGCTCACCCTTTCGGGGACAAAGGAGCTCGTACGTTTGCTCTCTAATTGGCTCCTCGTGAATCCTTTGAGATATTCATTATTTTTATCATCCGATCTCTGAGAATGTTATTAAAAAAAAAAATTCTGAAATTCGATATTGGAATTGTTGAATGTCCTCGCGAATACGACTAACAGCGTGGTTCGTTTAATCGAATACGTTCATCGGATGAACCACCCTCAATGAGATAGCGTTGAAAATCTCAAGGATTCCGAGCGATCCAGCACCCTCGATACCGCGGGGCTTACTCTCGCATACTCAGGTGTCCGCTCCCATAGTCCTGATCCAGTGCCCAGGGATGTTTAAGTGTTTGACGTTCGCATTACCAGGAAATCCACTCGTCTACCTCGAAGACCATCGGAGGAAGAAGAATCACGCGCGATATAGATGAATAACGAAGCTCTGGTAAACAAGCAGCGATGAATAGAATATTTCGAAAATCTGAACAAGAGATGAATACTTCTTCAAAGTATATGTAATGTATGTTGAGATCTTTCGTACACTGCTAGTTTATATAGAATTACATTATACACTGGTGGAATTAATTCTGGACACTTTGAATAAAAATATTCTTTATTTCTTATTTGTGCAGAAAATGTTTATTCTGCTATGCTAAATTGATACCGTAATATTTTTATTGTAATCTGTAAAAAATTATTTTAAAAAATCTAAACTGTGTTTAAATCTCAACCTCCTTTGATGTGTTGAAATTTTAATTTTTATTATGTATTAAAAGTTTGCATGTAAATGGTGTTTTCACTGATTTTTTTATATAAACGACGCCTTAAAATTAGAAAACAGTGATTAGAATATAAAATATAAATGATTATTATATTAAGTAAAAATTTAAAAGTGTCCAGAATTAATTCTACTAGTGTATTTCTTACTTTTTAAAGAAAAGAGTCAACAACTGTATACGTTCATCAATTATTTCATAAAAAAACTAGCTGCGAAAGAGAAGAGAGAAATAAATATCGTGGATCGCAGAGCAATCCCCGTGAAAAAAAATAAAAGTAGAAAGACGACATCGAAGTTCACGGGACCCTCATATGAAATCCACGCACGGCTTATCCCGGCTTATTCCAGCTTATCCCAATCATTTCTACCCTGTTCCTCTCCTTCCTGGTGCCAATTACGTCAAATCAACGTCACGGGACAATAAGTACGTAGGACGCGTGCGTATTGCAGGTAGCAAGACGTCGAAGGTGAGCGAACGAACACACGAGGGGTGGTGGCCCTTTTTTAATTTCCTGCTTCTCACCCATGGATCGAGAATTTAAAAGGAATTAAAATCACCGGAGATGATTAAATTTTATTTTACTTGTAATCGAGATTGCAACTTATCGAGAAATTGATTTATGCAAATTAGCATGGAATCGTTTGCAAATTGATAGCGATCTCTGCGAAAGTTTTCGGAGTTAAGCATCGATACGGAGACTTTAAACAAGCTCCCTTGGCGTATCGAAATCGTATTCAAAGCGAGCAGAACGATTTGCATATCGCCGTGTCACGAGCGACCCTTGTTCTACGCCAGCCAAGGAACATCTGCATCATAAAGAACGCGGTGCAAAGTGGATTACCGTAATGGATAGCTCGCGATCGGGCTCACGATACCGTAATCGTCGATCTGTTCAGCCAGTGTGAAACGACATACGTTTCTCAGATATTTCACTAAACGAAATCTTCTTAAATCCCCGCTCGCTTCTACCCAACTTCTCAATTATCAAAATAGAAAAATTGAATTATAGATCCTATAATTATGCAACCCTCGGAATCGTCCTCTTCTTCAGCTTTAAGAACCCATTTCTCCAAGTACAAATCAAACACCGGTTCAATTCCAAACGGCAAACAATACGTACGCACATTGTTCGTCGAAAATCAAAAGTAGAAAGAACCGTCGATGAGGGTCATAGTTGCGTATCCTTTTGCACCGGGCACCATACGAATCTAATTGGCACTAATTTCCCGGACCTGTTCCAACTACGGGAGAAACGCAAACAAGGAACAACACAGGGATACGCTCGATCGCTCGTACAATATTGACCCTCGTCGGGTGTTACGAAAGAGAGAGAGAAACGAACGAATGGAACATAATACCTCCACCCCCGCATGGCAAACGAACTGCCAAAGCGTTCCATTCATTCCGCTAGGGAACCACCATGAGTATTGACAGCCGGTCATTAGAAGCACCGATGAAATACAGACCTGCCTGTCCATCGTGTACTTACACACGTTTCTACAGGATCTCTTCAAAGCAGTGCCCACTGGACGATTAGAGATCAATGATTTCAAGAATTCATCATGTGCTAAATGGTAATACTTCGGGTAATGGTTGCGAATTTATTTGGACGAATTTTCAGGGTTCCACTCGATCATTACCCGAAATTTTGTACGCACCTCCGTTTTTGGATTGAAATTAAAAGCAGCAGCTTTGAAGCATTCTGTAGCGAACCACCCACGCCCGGTAGCCCATTGCGGACCCGCTCGATCGGACCGTAACCCCCGTAACGCGATACGCTGTACAGCTACCTGAGCCCCCGAATTTATACGTTCGTCGAACGTCTCTTCCCGTCCATGGAACGGTTCGGGGCTCACGGGAAACGTCAGCCTGCCTTTTCGACTCTTGACTTTGACTGACATCCGTATTGGCCGGATCGAAAGGTTGCTTCGACGGGACAGTCGCGAGATTGGACGTTCACGGGGGTTTATCGTGCTCCTAGTCCCATCTGCTTGAATTTCGAACGAAGGGTGGAAATCAGATTGTTGATTATAATACGGGAATTAGAGGAAAAATAACCTATTGTCGTCGTCTAAGGATTATTAGACAGATATGTCTACTTAAGAAATTCTTGAATGTTACATTTTTATTTATAAAGATCGAACCGCATTCCAACGTAAAGGGATAGGGATTCAGGGTCGAAGCTGAAGCTTCCTGAATGCACCGTGTCAGGATAATAGAGACGTCGACGCTTTTCACGTACGTGACGTGTAATTAAACGCAGTCGCAACGATTCTAAGAGTCGCGTGGATCCTAGATCCCCCGTGATGCTGGCAATTACCGAGGGCTTAGGACACCGGAGGGCTAAGGTCGGCCCGTTCACAGAGGAAACCGCCCCCCCGTCCACCACCCCCTGCTGCAACTGAATGCCCGTCGATCCAGCCGGCGACACGTGTCCCACTGCTCCCGAAATATTCATATCCTGCCTCTGAAAATACGTGTCCGGAATGGTTCGTGAGTATGTATAATAATGCAAAAATTTCTAGGGTAGAGATGAAGAAATCGAATCGATGAGATTCTATTTTTTTTTTTAATGTGATAGTTTAAGACTCAGGGGTTTATGATTCATGTTACACGCAATGATTACTGACGTTTAGCTTCTCTATGACGGCTCATTGAATATGAGGTTTCTACTGGTGCACCGTCATGCTTAGTATCGGATTATGGCCACTCGACTATGACCATCCTCGCCTTGCTGCACCCGCAACGACCACTCGCAAAATTTAATATCATTATAATTCAATGAGAAATTGCAAAATTTCAGTACTGCCTATTTGAAATTTTTCTCTTTTTGCAAGAGAAAATGCAATTCGTAAAGTTAACGGTGCACGTCCGGATGAACGTTCGAGAGCCATCTCCGATTGTCTTTGCGGTCTCTTCGAGCCCGCGAATATTCCAACAGCGACCACAGAATTCTGACCACACGATCGTGATGTTTCGCTCTTTTTTAGTCCCTCCAGACTGGCGGGATGCAAAACATTATACAACCACGTATTGCGAAATATTCTTCGGTTTCTCTCTCTTTCTTCCTTTCTTCAAAGCAAAGTGCTTTTAGAAATTTCATACCCGAATCGTTATTTGTATTAAAATTTTGCATCTGACGCTAAGAAATATAGAGGTTCACGTTTGTAAAAGAGCAACGAGGAAGGCTCTTTTTCCTCCTTTACCGTTTTATAATCTGCGAACAAGAATACCGAAAGGGGTGCCCTTATTGTACGACATAATTTACTGTCTGCAAACAGACGGGGCGTCGATGTAAAACATGTGCAAACACGGCTCGGATTATACCCGATGCAACGTCCTTCTCTCGTTTTCTCGGTGTCGTTTTCGATTGAATGCCCGTGGAATAGGGATTTATTTCGAGCCGTGTAAAATGACTCGAGTTGAATTGAGTCGTATACCTACTCGTTGCAAGAGAAAGGCGTGTTGATAGAGGCTGTTCCTTTTTACTAACTGTTCAAAGAACCAGTCTCTGTGAAACGATCTAGCTTTTCAATTTCTTTGATATAAAATAGTACACGATATTCAGTATACTCTTGGCTGGTTTTAGATCGCCTAATCATTCATTAAAAAATTAATGCAAAGGGTTAGGATCGATTCTGGACGGCGGACCATGGGGAGAGCCCTGTTTTTAATTTAATTCGGTACTTTATATTATTTTCATTTTCTACATTTTACACTGTACACATATGTTTTATAAGTTTTGGGTCTCAATTGACCCAGACTCGGCTGTTGAAGGATTAATCGAGAAAATTGCTAGCTTGAAAATAATTTCGCGAGAAGAGCAACGATCGATACCCTGTTCGCCGAGTCTCCTCTTCGTCTCCTCCCTGGTATCCATGGAGATATAGCAATGGCCGACGAAGGACGTCGCGGCGCCTGCGTCCGCGTTCGTTGTAATTGAATTTTCGGCTCGACCCACCGAGAAAAAAAACAGGGACGCCTACTCTTCTTTCATTTACGTCCTAACGAAGGTACTCTAGATAAATCCTTTCTCGTTTCTTAAAAATGTCCATAATGGCAACTGTTCGCTCGGGAACGTTCCAACGATATTTGACGTTTCACACCCCATAATGGTAGGAGAGAGGCGCGAGTGCGTTCAGGAACATTAATAAAAATTTCACTGCTCGATGCCCACGGACTATGGATCCTCACGCGCTGGAAGAGCCAGGTAACTCTTTCGATCTGGAAAGGGCACCCCTGATCTTTCTGGGCCGTCGCTCAGCAGGACACCGTTGCGTTGCCTCCCCTTTTATTTTGATTTATTCGACGTTAACTCGCTTTGACACCCTTACACCCGTGCCTTTCAATAACACTTTCTATTCTTTCTATATATACTCTGTTGTAAAATAGAATCTTTCAATTATCAAGGAACTGTCCTTCACTTTCATCAAAGTGACATTTTACTACTTTATTAATTATTTTGATATATTGAAGGGAAATCTATTCTGATCTAAAGGGTTGGGGAAACAAAAATCGATCGGGAAGCGTGACGGCACTTTTTGCCGATAAAGATGGAAATTCGCGATGCACCCCAGTGGGAGCGGAAAGGGTAACACATGTCGATGCGACAGTTAAGATAGAAGGAACGATGGGGTTGGATTCGGCCGATTTTTACCCCAAAAGCGAGGTTTTGTGTCGCCGGGTCATAAATCAAGGGGCGTAAAATCAATTACCACTTATCGAACCCCGTGACACAAGAGAAATTCTGAACCTGTCGCTTCTACAAACCATTCTTTCTATCAAATAATAATAAAAAAGAAAGAAAATTGAGTTGTACGAAGTATACCAAATGAGTTTGTCCCTTTTTCTGAAAAACAACCCCCGATGCATTCTCTGAAATTCTTGCAATTTTGCGACCGATGATTGAAGAAATAAATCAAACGTTAACAATAGAAGATGGATCATTCGAAGGGATTTTGTCATTTTCAAAGGAAGCCGATCGTTTCGGACCTCTCCGGAGAGGATCTTCGATTTTTATCTTCCGTCAGCCGCATCGGATGCTTTCTTCTTTTTCTCCTTGAACTGCTCCAGCTCGAACGGATCGGTTCTAGTAAAAAGAAAGGAAGAAGAGGAGGGAAACGAAGCGTGGCGTCTCGAGATGATGCTCCATCGATTTCTACCGATTCCTTCGTGGTAAAACACGAGTCTTCTCGCTGTTCCCTGTCTCTCGATCGCTCTTCAGATTTCTGTTCCTCTGAGGAAGAATCTTACGCATAAAAATGTAACGGTGTTGCAAATATATATGCAACATGGGCGGTGATAATTGCGAAAAGGGGTGGACAAACGTATATTTAGAGCATCCACGTACAAGTCCATTATTACACGCTCTGGTAACCGAGGGCTGTTTGCCTTTCCCATGTACGGAATAATCCAGGATTCGGGGCCGACTTGTCGCACGTATCCCGAAACGGGTAAATAAACGACCTCCCGTCAGCCATCCTCTGGAATCGGCTTAAATTCACCGTCCAACTGACGTATTGACGTCGGAGACGTGTGAAAGGGGTGACATTTCGAATATTTCCCAAAACAGCTTCTCCAACGTTGAGGAGGACAAACTTTCTTGGAGAAAAATGAAACAAAATCAAGGAAGAATAAAAGATTCTTATTTCATAGCAAGGACGACAATGGAGGGAGATTCAGATATTACAAATCAATTCGAGGCTATAAATACAAAAGTACCGTCGGACGTCGTAGATCAAGAGGATCCTGTCGGCAAACAGGATAGCGTTACAGATTCCTTAAAGGAGATCCTAGGCTAGTGAATACCGGCGAACAGAAGGAGAGAGGGATAGAATGGGCTGAATCAGAGCCGGGTACGGAATCAGAGGATTAGCCGAGCTGAATACCTTCTCCGTGGTTTCCTTTCGCGTCCTTCCTGCTCCGAGCACCTTCCAAACTCGCAGGATCAAAAGGTGAACGGCCCAGAAAAGGAAACTAATCCGTACGATATATGTAGAACGGCGTTTCGCGTGTCTACCTTTTTTACTGCTCCCGTTTCGTCAAATCCTGACGGTGTTATGAGATCTGGATCGCGTGGGAGGGTCCTGTTTACACCTAGGTAATTTGGGATATTCTATGAGTCGTGAAATCGAGCACCCATTAACGGGGCAGGTCTACCTTCGCGTTGTTTAATGAAGAGGGGTTGGATTGGAAATTTTAGAATTCGGATTTCGGAATTTGAAGTATTAGAATTTTGGAATATTAATATTTGAAATGTGGAAATTTGGAATTTTGGGACGTTAAGGGCCCCATCCATACTTTTAGGGAAACCAGCTCTACCTCACCCCCTACCTATTTACACCACTGCTCTTCAAGCAATAATTGCAGTTTCAAGTCGTATCGATCACCGAAAAGGCGATCGCGAGGAGCTCCTCGTATGAATGAACAGGAAAGAGAAGCGATATGAAAGAGATTCTCAGAAAGGCGCTAACGCGAGCCGGGGTCTTTCGTGTCCTCTGAATGGACCTCGATGCGTCAACGTTACGTTTCAATCTTGCTGAGGGACGAAAGTGAGAGAGAGAGGAAAAATAAGAAACGGTTCGAAAAGTGTCCAGCAGGTAGAGAGAGGAGGTCCTTTTAATACCATTTCGTGCCATTTACACCTCGAGAAGCAAGTTCGGGTAGATCGAAGGGGGTTCCCTCCCTGTTGGATCTTAGCTGTCGTTCATTGTCGAATCCTGCCTATACACGATGGCCATTGACGAAAAACGACTTCCCGTCACGCCATTGCTCGCCAGCTCCTCTTCCTTTCATTGCTCTCACTTTCTCGAGACGTTGCTGCCGCTCTAAGGTGAATGGTAAATAAAAAAGGACCGTTTCTTGCTCGAGAAACATGATTTCTCAGCTACTGACCGGTGAACAGGTAGCTGGAACGATTGTCCCACTGGCTGAAATGAATTCCGCTCAATTTCTCGAATCAGCTTTGAAAATTTACGATGAAAACCTGGATTCTCTGCTGCCATTTTAACGGGTTCGATATTTCTGAGTCCCACGACATCAACCTTTCAACCGAAGACGACGAGTTGCCCTTTTGCTAAGTTACCTCCCTAATTAAATGATTCGGGTGTTGAACGAATAAATAATCCGAGGTGAAAGCACTCGACTTTGAACGAGCAATTTTTCGGAAACTCGTCAACGTGTCCGGTACGAATATGATCGATGGACATTCGTGATCCTTGATCCGTGTAATTCGCATGCGTAAAGAGGATACGAAAGGTCTCATTGTCCGGCTGTCGGTTTCTTTAACGACAGCTCTGACGGATCTGTCGGTGGTTTGCGCATTTTTCGAAAGCAAAATAACCGCTGTCTCTTTTCTTCATCGACGGGAAAATGGCTAGTGGCACGATTCCAGGCCGATGCAAATGTCGGTTCCGCTTCTGTTACGCGTTTCACTGGGAAGAACGCGACTTTTTGTATCATTGAAAAATACCGGGATGCAGGCATTGATTTGACGCGCAAGGGAGAGCTATGATTCGCCCGTGAACAACCGGATCATCGTTTCCAACCTTTGCCCTCTTTTATTTTCTTCCCCAGGTGCTCTTTTCCTCTCTTCTCTTCTCAACTGAGATCCCTTTGTTTGTTTGCTTCGCTAATAGTTGCGTCTCTGAATGGCTCACTTCCGCTTTTCGATTGGCCATCAAATATAAATTTACACATCTTATAAATATCACCTAAAATTTGTATAAAAAGACCGACTACTTTAGCGAGATTATCTTTTGAAATGAAAGATAAAAAAGAAATAGTACAAAGGACACGAAACAGAGTTTCGGTCGGGGAGCTCGTAAAATCGCGATCCCCGTCGGTCGAGTTTTTCGAGTCTAATGGAATATGATGTCAAGTTCGCTACGGCGCTTGCGCTGTAAATCTCGATGAATTATCGTCCTTTAAATGACTGTGAAATTAGCGGTTTAGCGAACCGTGGCTCGAGATTCTCTATGCGCCTCGTAACTGTCTTCTAGGTGCTAAATTTTCAGGCGAACCCTTCTCCTGGCTGATGCTCCTTTCATTGTCTTCCGTCTAACATAAAGTATCTATATTTTACACTGTTGAAAAATTTTCCCGCCAATTCGAATCAAGGCAACAGGCTGAAATAATGTTTCAATTCGCTTTGAAACACTGTTTTCGATTGAAAGACCGTTAATTCGTCGTCATTCTGTCGCGATTCAGCCCGTCAGCGGGATCGACGGGTGGTCCGTAAGGAGGGCCCAAAAGTGGAAGGGTTACCGGAGTGGCTACGCGGAGGTTCGCTCCGAATCGATGGGACCCAGCGTGACGCGAAAATAACCAAATGTCAACAGTGTCGCGCGTCAACGGGGTTCTTGATCGAATTACACGGGCGGGGGTAAATTTACAAGGTGCTTCCCGGGGCGCTGCCTTTTCTGTCGATTAAGTTCGCGCAGCTGCGTCGTCCACCGGAACGCGAAACTGTTTCGATTGAACTATGTAGTTGAAAAAAAAAGAAAAAAATGAAGGTGGAAATTTTAGTCCTTCCAAGCCATTCAACGAACGACACAGGGCGACACTGACCGCGCCTACTTCACTGGTAATTTTCGCTATCTCCCTAATTTCACGGACTGGACGTTGGTCAAGATTGACCCTATCTATTGGTGCGCACGTTCAATGAAGAAAATTACACAGTCCATTCAATCGGTTTGTTGCTCATTTTGCTCCACTATTATGAACTGAAATGATAAAATCCAAAATTTTCCTTACGATTGATCGTTGAACGCGATCGTTGCTCGAGTTCCAAATGAATGGAACCTCCGGCTAGGAGTCGTTAACTCGTTTTTAGACGAGTAATTTTAGAAGCTAGAGGATTTCTTTCCCGGTAGCGGACGGGAATGTCGCGGAAATCGGGCGTCGTTTCCCACAAGCGGAAGAAGCCGGGAGTTTAATCGGTTGCCTCGGGAGCACCAGCAGACATCAGAGACGTCTGGCAGAAGAAACAAACACGGTCGAGCTTACGACGCCTTTTATTATCAGCGTAAGCGCGGTTTTATTACGACGAAAAACTGTTTCGACCGGCCGGCGGGTGAACGGAGCAGAACGGAACCGACGCTTTGATTAGTGCCGACGCGACGCGTCCTCGCGGCTTCTGTCGACGAGACAAGGGAGGCATAATCGATCAAAATTCGCGTAGGCGTCTCCTCCGTTAGCCTGGGTTCGTTGCTCTCTTGGATTCCATAAAACGTTTCATCGTTTTTCATCTTCCAGTTTCTTTGACACGGTAGCATCAAAGAAATAATTTCAAGAAGCATTAATGACCCTGGAAAAATCATAGCCGGTTACCCTATAAATCCCGATACCGAGATTATTATAGGAAACCTCGGTTCTCCTTCGTCGAACGAAAAGAGTGCATGACGACGATCTTTTCATGAACCCGCCCCCGAGAGCAGAACGAATCGGAAGCGATTAAATTCTCCATCGCGAGTCACGCTCGTTGAAAAAGAAATAGGCTAAAATTCAATATAAAACGCGTAAGCCAAAGTTTCTCTATCCTTTCGTCCCTTCCGACCGAGAGAAGAAGACGGAGTTTGGAAACAGAGAAGATTTCCATGGGAGGGTGCATCACCTGGTAGGACCATCGATCACCGTGTACGAAGAAGGGTGCGAGGGAGGGTTTGAGCGAAAGGGACGAGTATCCACAATTTGTCCTCGTCACGTTGAACGGTACACTCGTAGACACGCGAAACGGTAGGGAAAGGGGTTGCGACGCAGCCGGTTATAACCTTGTTACGTCGACTATATATTATCTACGTCTACCTAACGTTAACGGGGAAGCTCCATTAACTCCTCGTCGCAGGATATTAACGTTTTGTATATTGTTCGGGGGTACACAGCCGTCGACGGGCGGGAAGAAAGGGCTCGTAAAGCGCAGCCGGTGTTCCTCACCACCCACGTGTGCGTCCTTTTCCCTTTTTCTTCTTGGTTTTCATATATGATATAAAAGAGGATTCAAATTTTCTAATTGTACTGAAAAATTATCGGCCAGCTCGTTGTCTGTTATAAATTCAAATGCAAACGAAAGGGTTTGTTTCACACCCTTCCGCGAGCTTTTCAACGGAGAGAGAAAAGAAGTTGTCAGGGCTCATCAAGTTAGCTGGCAATCTGAAGGGCCAGCTAGTCGCGGGTCGACATAAGGGCAGGCGATAAGCTGGTAGCCAGCTTTATTTCCCTAATTCTCATTTTAATCAGGCGATGCCGTGTTCGTGCCGGCTCCGGCATTGTCTTCGCACTTTTGTGCCACCGGGGGCTGAATAGACCCCTTCCGAAACTCGGTAATCAGCCGTTACGCGCCTTTCAATTACACCCACGTTGAACCGTTTAAATGGCAATGAGAGAGGGGGATAGCGCCGTCTTTGGATACTTTTTTTTCTCCATCGTTCGTAGTCGTTTGAATAAATTTTCGGTGTTACATTTTGGAAAGAGAAACCGATCGGGATCCATCGATCACTCGTTTGACTTTCCACGCATGCTAGATGCCGGAAATAGAAAATAGTCGATCCCTGTTTGCGCAAGCTGACCCTTCAGCACCTCTCCACGGAGGTTACCGAAGAGTTCTGAAGAGGTCCTCGAAGGATCGAGCGGCACAGATGTTTATTTTGACGCGACGAGCCACCTCAGGAGTCACGAGTCGAGTGAAGTGCCTTTTTACCATCCTATCGCCTTTACCCGCCCCGTGAAAATACTGAGGAAACGACTTAATTTTCTATTTAATGATTTATCTCTAATTCATATTTATTTTTAGGTGTCCTGAAGAAGAGGACACGACGAGCCACCTCAGGAATCACGAGTCGAGTGAAGTGCCTTTCTACGGCCTAATTTTCTATTTTATGATTTATTTCTAATTCATATTTATTTTTAGGTATCCTGAAGAAGAGGACGCGACGAGCCACCTCAGGAATCACGAGTCGAGTGAAGTGCCTTTCTACGGCTTAATTTTCTATTTAATTATTTATTTCTAATTTATGTTTATTTTTAGGTGTCCTGAAAAAGAGGACGCGACGAGCCACCTCAGGAGTCACGAGTCAAGTGAAGAAGTGCCTTTCTACCATCCTATCGCCTTTACTCGCCATGAAAATACCGAAGAAACAACTTAATTTTCTATTCAATGATTTATTTCTAATTTATATTTATTTTCAGATATCCTGAAGAAGAGGACACTGAGCTAAAAATGAGGATAGAAAATCGGAAGGAGTTTCCTTGAAGAAACTTGATTACTCGGTAAAACCACATAAAAGGAACTTGGTGTACGCCACAAAGATTCTCCTTATATCCGTCTCCTTTCTCTTTGGGGAATTACAAGCAAAATTTCATTTCACTAAGAATTTTTTTTTGTAATTTTCTTGAAGGTCTGAGACGGAGTATCAGAGAAAAGGAAAAAGTAAGCAACACGTTCCATTGGCTTTTTTATTTCGAATTAATTGCCACATTAAGATTAGCCAACAGCCTAACAGTGAGTAATACGTGTTTCACGACTGAAAGAAATTTTTATTTCGTTACATTTTCATAAATGCATAACTCGTTTGCGACACGATCCTCGTGCGTCATTCCCGTACAGTTGGAATTAATTTAGGATTCTTTGAAATTTGTCTCGTTAGCTGAATCATACGTCTGGCAAAAGGATAAACAAAGGAAATATTGAAATTTGATATTAAATAACATAGGAAAGTGTGTTAGCGAGTTTCAAAGTAACCAGAGACAAAGAAGGTTCGCCAAAAAGTTGACTCTACTCCGTTCGCAAGGAAACATCCTGGCTCCTCTCGCCTCTTCGTCCTCGATCCCGAAGAGGATGAAGAAAGAGGTGAGAGACAGAGAGGTCTGTCGAGTTTTTTCTTCCACCGGTATCGATTCAAGACGGCGTATAATTCGATATCGATACCGTAATTCAATATCTAAGAGGCACACGCAAGGTCTCGTCGCATTGATCACGTTGCTGTTCAGGATATCGTCGGTGGCAGGACGATAACGGTTTCGCCTTGTACGGATGCTGGATCGCTGGAGCGACATTCGCGGTGTCACGGAACATTATTTTCAATGTGACCATCGTTCTAAATGCGGCTGATCGCTGTTGAAGTTTCACCAGCGAGAAAACTGTACCGTTTCCTCGCCTTTCTGAGCAGAACAAATCCTACCCGGTCTTATGTTCTATCATTCTACTCTCGACTTTGGAATATTGAAATGTTGCGATAATTTAATTTAACTTTACAGGTTATTACAATCAAAACGTTGAAGTTTCATCAGCGAGAAAACTGTACCGTTTCCTTGCCTTTCTGAGCAGAATCTACCCCGTCTTATGTTCTATTATTCTACTTTCGTTCTATTTCGACTTTGGAATATTGAAATGTTGCGATAATTCAATTTAAATTCACAGATTATTATAATAAAAAGAATAATTTGTAAGCACTGCAGGTTAGTCCAAGTAGCCAGATGAAGGGAAACGAATTTCTTCCACTTCTAACGAGCACGTGCTGTACGCGCGTCTGCCAGCTGCAAATATCGTGCAAGAGGTCCAACGAAATCCACGGGTGCAAATGGAGAACACGGGATCCATCTGGCGTGTGCGTGACCTCCTTGAATTATCCTGACTCCTGTCTCCTCTTTAACTCTTACAACTTACCAGCTAGCCTCCACTTTCGACGTTTCCTATTTCGTCCTTCTCGCACACTTCTTCCACCCTGATTGACGTCCACGGACGTTATTCGCCATTTGGCGAGGCATTTTAATCAGCCGTTCCTTTGTCATTTAAATATAGAAGGCAATTTCCGCTGAGAAATTTCTAAAAAATTCCCAAAATCCATCTTCTATTTTTAGAAACCCTTGAAATAGCCAGGACCGATCTCACTTTCTCTTCGATACTCGACAAAAGGCTAGATGATATCGATTAACTATACGTTTCCTTCTTCGCCTTTCTTTGTCCCCTTTTCATATTCGCGCCCTCCGCGTTCAATTTCACGTACACCCTGTAGATCGAGCAGAAAGGGAGGGTAGTTTCCACCCTAACTGATGGCCAATCGTAGCTCGTGCACGCCCAGTGACGTCACTCTTGCCACCGTGCACTGTAATTAGCCAATCCCATCGCTGGGTGGCCGGTACCCAACCCCCTGACACGATTATATTTACGAGCCAATGATTTCTGCACACGCTATTCGACCCCCTTCGTACCTCTACACATGTGTGTGTGTCTAAAATTGCAAAAGACAGGAACGGTAACAATGGTCCCTCCTTTTATTCTTCTTTTTTTAAGCATCCAGTTTCCATCCCTCTACCCTTAGTTTGTCTTTTAGACATATAGAGTAACGTATACAGAGTTATTGACGTATGCGTTTCTTAACCCTCCATGGACGACGGACCATGGAGAGAGCGTTCGTTTCATTTCCTGTATTAAACGTACATTCGTTATTTTCACGGTGTTCAGACTGTCCTTGGATATAAATTTCCACCCCTGTGAAGTTCACAAAGAAAGCTGAAAGAAAAAAGTAGAGATAGAAAAATTGAATGAGCTTCCTTCTTGAAGAAGATCTCGAGAAGATAGCGATTACGCGTAGAGTAGGATAGCAGAAGACGAAAATGAAGAGAATGGCTCCGAGATCGGTAAAAAAAGAAAAAAATACAGGGAGTACAATATCATCGATTCTCGGGCGTAGGTGTGCGTTCGGGTATCGCTTTCTACAGTTTAGGGATAATCCGCTTACGCAGGCCTGACCTGTCATCGTCCTCGGTGGCATTGTCGGCGGCGTTTTGAGAGAAAACAGTATTTTCGACGCTCGAGGTGGCGACAAGAACAGGGCTTAACGTCACAACAACGACGATCCGGCTTCCTCTTTTCGCGTGGGAGGATCCTCGGTGCACCTGATGCAACGCGGGATGCGTTTGAGGTATCGAGAGAAATTTAAAAATTCCAATCGGGAACAAAAGGAGGTCGTTACCGCGATAACATATTCGTTGGGATGATTTTTCTGATCGATGAAGGGGTTGCCGAGGACGGCCACCCCTCTCGGCCCTATAATCCCATGAATACATAATCCAGATGCAAACAGCCGGCACGCGTGTCTCGTTTTAGAACCGCCGTGATATTTCACGGATTACGAATATTTGCGCTTCAGTTTCACGGTATCTCGATCGGTTCCTCCGTCACGGCGCGACTTCTTTTCTCTCGTTCGCCTATCTAACTCTGTTAAACGAAAAAAAAAAAAAAAACGAATCGAACAAGTTGATGGATGAGTTCCACCGTCGATCTAATCTGATGACGTGAATAAAAAGGCGTAGTAGAATTTTCCGCGTCATCTAGATGGACCATGATGGATTTTCTGTACATCTCGAAAGGAGGAGGGGAAAAATGAATGCGAACAGTACTTCAAAAATTTTGTAATAGAATTATTATTTTCTTAGTTTCTTTCGTGGCTGATTCCTTAAACTCTAGGACCGATTAGTTCGGACGAGAAACGACACATGGGAACGAAATGAACATTTAAGTAGGTCGGAATAAAGAGAAGCTCGATAACTTACATTTCAATCATCACGAATGAAAATTCAAAAAAGTTTGTCGTTCGTGCATCGAAACTTATATTACATATTAAAAAAAAAAATGATACTAATCTAAAATTATTCCAATTTTTGATCATTAATTACTTGAATGACTAATGATATGAAATTTATTAGTCTAATTTTAAATGATCTAAAAATATACATATTATTAGTTGATCAAGTAAAGCAGTCGTTTGAATTATTCATAATAGAGTCTATTACTATCGGGTGCCGTCGTTAGAAATATAGTCATGAAATATCAGTTCAGTCGGAAATAGAATAAAATTGAGTCTTGAAACGCGTTCATCGTTAAAAAGTAAACGAAAATATATTTTATTCGTTCCTTGCTCGTTCTCAGCAGACCTTTAATCCTTTGCACTGGTGCGATCGCAAATAGTACGAGAAATAGTACGATTATTATGTATAATTATATATATATATATAGAAAATATTGTTATCATTATTTACATTAAACGTACAAAACTAGAACGTTCTAGCTGATGATTATTAATAATAGGCGTACAATAGAATCTTTGATCTTTAGTCGATCATTAATTGTGTATGCATAATGTTTATTTCAATTAACATTAGGGTAATTATTATCGTTAGTCGATGATAATTGTGTCTTTTCGTCAGTGAACCCCTTGACGTTAGGATAATTCTAATTTTTGTTAATTTCATGGGGAAAGTAAAAGCAGAACATTAATTGCAAATAACTGTAAATGTACTAATTTGTTTATTACCCAACGTTGAGGGGTTAAAAAAAGAAAATTAAAATAAAAACATACAGGAAAACAAAAAAGATTCTAAGAGATAAACTGGCACGATGAAATAATAAAATTAATTAGGTACTTTCTCATTTGTCATAAAACTGCTATTAAACTTTGTATATTACAAAATCAACCACTCGATATACAACAACTTAAGATAATTCTTTATTTATCTAACAACAATAGATAAATTAATTTGTTGAAGAAAATGAAAAAGTACCATTAAAAAATAATAAAGAAATTACATTAAATACGACTTCACTTCTAATTACGATCGTAAAGCTCTACGATATTGTGATGTGTTACAATTAATTGAGCGCAGGCAGCTCGTAGTATTTGTTCGTTAAGAGTGCAAAGGCTTAAACAATGAAGGCGTTATACGTATATATGTACAGATTAAAAATCGAACGATCGCGGGAAATTGGATCGTTTCATCGATTTTTCAGTTGAACTTTATTCAACACCTTAGCTGCGAAAGTGTATCTTCTTCTTGGATACGATCAATTACAAGTCAATTGTAATTGCAATCAAAGGAACTTTACTATAAAGTTCCAAGTTTTGAATAAAAAAAAAAAGAAAGGAAACCTTTCTTTCGAATTCTGATATAAAGTTAATTTTATATCGCCGCGATTATATTTTAATTTTAAAAAACAGTAGAAAAATCAACCTTACACGGTCTCTTCTTGGGAAGAATTCCTTTACAAATTCACAATGATATGTAAAAAAACATTTGAAATATAAAAATCCATTCGGGTCGCAGCTAATGTGTCAGAGACGCATCCAAAAGTGGATGATTAAAAGGAATATTATACAGGATATTTTAAAACACCATGAAAATTAAATTCTTCGTAAAAAAACAAATCGAAAAGCCCTTTACCGTTTTTCGATAGGATGCTTCGTTTTCGAGATATAAGTGATTAAAGATCGAGTACTCGATTTCCGGTTCAGGGCACCCCGGAAGTGGAGTATCCAATCTTTAATCGCTTATATCTCGAAAACGAAGCATCCTATCGAAAAACGGTAAAGGGCTTTTCGATTTGTTTTCTTGCGAGGAATCTATATTTTTAATGGCGCATCTTTTTGAGACACTCTGTATAGTCACACTCACTCTCGCGGCTCTCTCGCACTTTCTCTCCCTTACAAAAATACGTTGGACGGAACCGACGACGAGTCTCCTCGTGCTCTTATGTATTTTTCTCTCAGTTTTTTCTCATTTGTTAACTCGTTCACTACCAGCGCTGTCATTTAAATAATCGACGATACTTGTCAGGCCATGCACTTCGTTATACTATCTTTTATATTCTACGATGAGCTTTGAAATGAAACTTTGTGAAAATGATAGGTAGCGAACGTGTCAAATGAAATGTCCTCTCTTCCATCGAGAATTCAGCGGGATCGAAGAGCAAACTTAACTATCTTTATCAAAATTTTGATCTACTTCTTTTTTTCTTCCAGTAGATAAAGATACTGGCAACGCAACAGGATTATTGGAGTCTACAAAAAATATTCTTTTGTTTCACTGTAAAGGCAATTTACTTGATCGCATGGTATAAAAACATATTGTTGATAAAATTCATCTCTTTTCCTTACAAAAGTATACATTTTAGAGTTCCGTTTATCTTTCAAATCGATTCGATGAATGTTTTGAAAAAGGACAGAGCGCCATCAATTTCGTCGCGGTTTCTAAAAAAATACTGTTTCGAAAAATACTCGATGGTCGAACGATTAAAAACAACCGCCGATTAAATGCATCCACTCGATTCCGCTTAATCTAAAACGCAAGTTCGAGAAAACCGTGTTTCGCTTAATCCTACGGCAGCCTATCTTTCCTCTGATCCCGAAAAATTGTCATTGGAACACGAAAAAGGCTTCAGAGATGCACGAAAAAAAAAGAAAAAACGAAGATTCAAATGTAACGTTCGCATATAATGATTATCGAAGCATCAAAGACCCGGCTCAAAGAAAATTTCCAAAGTTTAGAGTCAAACGACAACGACACATTCATTCGTACATCCTCTATCGTAAGACTTTGTTCGATTAAATTGCAATTTATAGGGGTTTTATCGACTATGAAATCTCTTGTAATTCGGAAGAATAAAGACGGAAAGGGAGGGAAAAAATATCAGCCAACATTGCGCGAAAAGGAGACGAGAATGCGACGAGGGGAGCGAGAAACGTTGTGCGCGTGGAACGATCGATTCGTCCCGCACTCGAACAAGGAAAATTCTAAATGATCCTTGGATCTGATCAAAAAACCTTCTACCTATCCCGTGAAAAACGCTTCTGGACAAAATTTAGCCTCAGGTCGGTCACTGTGTGCCGCAATGTTTAAACGTTATGGTTATCGCACGCGGTACCGCGTGAACGGACATTCTCCTCGTCTCCTTTTCCAAAATAATCCGAGCATCAAAAAAACCAGTCTTCCTGTTCTCGGCTCTCGAAAATCTTCGCCTTCGTGCGATATTTAAGGATTTTAGCAAAACGTACCTTAAAGTACCATTATTTTTGTCGTTTTTCTTTTTTACCCTTTCTTTTAACTTTTTTTATTAATGAACGGACGCAAATGGCTGTTGCAAAAATACAATTTGTTATTTCTCATCTTTCCGTAATAAGTCTAGAAAAAGTGTGTTACTACCTAATACTTCTTAATTAACACGCTTCGTCATCGCCGTGTTATAATTACGCGGGATTGGCAAGAAGGCCGTCGAAAAAGCCACCGGTTTCATATCTTTCCCGCGAACGCGAGAATTGTTTCGTTTTAGAAGAAAAATTTCGTCGCGAACTTTGGTAAAAAACATTCACTTCCGGCATGCATCACCGCTAAAAATTCTTGGAACACTTAGAAAACCATTAAATAAAATAATTTTCTATGTTTATATATTTCTAATTTCTCAAATTTTCATTGTATACCTGCTACTTCGAAATGTGAACTACAATCATTATTAATTATTATAAAATTTTCCTCAATTTTATATAAAATTCATCAAGTGTCCCAAATCTTCTGAGCACCGATGCACGTGCTTCTATTTGTGTATATATAATATAAGGCAATATATTATATAAATATATACGATACTTTACAATATTTACTGTGCCTGATCAGCGTCTCGATCGACGAAACTTTTCTCTCAGAAATTTATCCGTTCCCTCGGGAACACGGTATCTCCACCCCGGTGAATACAGGGCGGGCCAACACTCGCGACAAGGTCTTGCATCGAGTCCATGCGACAAATGTTAATTACATTCCCTATTATCGTTCAACCAGCTTATTTAGGAGTGCAAACGCTTGAACAACGAAGGCATTACGTATATGTATATATGTACAGTTAAAAATCGGTTGATAGCCGAACGACTCTGAATCGTCAACACCTCGAGTTACACTCCTAAAATATCTCTCTCCACGGGTCGTTCTCATCGGGTTACTTTAGTTTCACGTTTCTTATACCGACGATCGTAGACCAGTGGACGAAACGAGACGAGGGAAGAAGGTAGGAGGGACCATCCTCGACGAGACGATCCGTTATTCCGTCTAACAGGATGAAGCAATTCGAAAGCACGATGTTCCCTCCTGGTCGACGACCATCCGCTTCTATCTTGAACTGCCTCGAATTTTTGTCAGGTAACGACCAACCCGCTGGTCGAATTCTCGAAACGTTTCAACCGTGGTCACTCGAGGCTTCGTATCAAAACGGCCAGCTCCCGATAAGAGGCTCCTAATTTACCGGAGGTCGACTGTTTCTTCAGCAGGATGTTCCTAATGCTGGAGAGCTTCTCGTAGCAGGATAGACATTTGTGATAGCTATCGATAAAACGAGAATCGAAATGATCTCTTCTTATTCCATAAACTTAATTTTAAACAAATTTATATTTACCGTTCCTCTCGCGACACGTCCACGCCGATCGTGTGAAGCGGCGCCTCCACGTTTGATTTAATCACCGAGGCGAAATTTCGCAGGATCAGTCTCAACGCCGAGGAGCCCGCCGTTATGTACCTGAAACAATTACAAAGAGGATTAAATTAACGCCGTAAGAAATGAAGGAAAAAGTAATTAGGACAACCGGCTATGAATCACGATTCGAAGAGGAGAGAATGGAGAAAGCACGAGAGCAGGCGGAGGAGCTAGGTCGTTGGTGAACACCCACCGGTACGTGTCACGGCTAGTTTGTTCCAAAACGTGTTATTAGCCCATTATGACGCCAATAAATAACGAAAGGCACGAAAGGCTTGCCCGGACGATTCGACACGCTCGCTTTCGGCGAGCGATAAAGGGTTCGCGCGGGCTCCCGTTCGAATCGGCGAGACGAATCGTGCGAGCCGCCTCGTAAATGTTCCACAGTAACATTCGCTTCGAAACGGTGAGCCTTGTGAACATTTTGTAACGGGCCTGACAGAGTACAGAAGTTTCTCACCGACTCGCGTTAAAATATTGATATTATAAAAAAGAATTTTTGTATGATTTTTGAAATTCATGGCATGGAAAGCGAGTTTTCCATTGTTAAGAAAGGGATCGATGAACGTGGAAACGAGGAGGAAAACGACCCTCCATGTTGGCACGCGACATCCGATCGAATATTCATCGGTGTGCTCCTCCTTTCGTTTTTTTTTTCTCACGAGCCAACCACCTTCGACCAGGACGAAAGACCGTGACGAACGAACCGTGAAAACGGCGACTAGTTGTATGCAAACTGTACTCTGCGTTATGCCGGCCGTGATGTGTATATTTAGCTGGCAATTTGCTGGATGGATTCACCCTTTCGCCGGTTGTCCAACCGTGACTCGAGAGTACCATAATCGACCTCGATGATAAGTAGCTGTGATTACAAGTTATACTTTGATGCGATCGTTGAGTTACAAGGGAATTAAACAGAGTCTCGTTCACCAGTCCAATAATTAATTACCTTAAAAAAGAAATTCGAGAATTAGTGATCTAAAACGTCTTCTATCTCTAAATGAAATTCGTTGATTCATCAATCTTCATCATTGTATGTACTTCAGTGAACTTTCCTTGAAAATTACAGGTCAATTTCACGACCCACGAAAGCGTAGGATGTTTCTTTTAGTTTCAACAGGAAAGGCAGGAAAAGGGGGGCAAACGAACGGCAGCTGTCGAGCGAGCAACAATTAATCCAAATTCGCTTTTATGGCAACAACAGTGTACCAATAAAGACGGCGATGAATGTTTTACAAATGCTCCAGCTTCGAATGAGCATAAAACACCTGTAACTAATTATCGGGATTTAGTAACTTTGCATTTATAATTTTGCCATGATTCTCATCTTCTAAATGCTTCCAATTAGAACACATGTTCTTGATAGTAATCTCAGCTACTGGTACAACGTCAGTTTTTTTCTTTTGCCTTCTAATAATAGCGGTGACAAACGAGGAATGAAGAGAAGCGAGTAGACGATGATCGTGGCAATAACTGTATGCGTGACGAATGAAACGGCAATTTTCCAGACTACTAAACTCGACGTTCTAAACGAATACGCTATTATTAGATCGGCCAGCAGCGATATCGACTAAATCCTTCAATTAATACAGAAAGAAAGTATCAGATTTAATCGGATCGAGCGACGTTACAGAGAATAATCGCGAGAAATTCCATGGAATTACACGTTTAAGATGAAACGTTAATTTAATAGCAGCCTATGCGAGTTTCTTATTTGATCGCAGTTGCTTGAAGTTATATCGACAAGGCACGATCCCGTGGACGTTAATGGGCCCGTACAATTTACAATGCGCATTGTGTGCGTCATCGGAGGAAGAAATGCACACGTGAAAGGAAATGCTCGTTCTTCTGTCACGACAGCAACAGCTTATAACTGAGCACCGGTTAATTGCACCGTGTCCAACATCAGTCTCGCGTGCACCGTTCAATTTTCCTCCTTGTTCCGTGGAACTGTGTTATCTGAGAACAATTGTACTGTCACTTGAAACGATTCGGAGAATCGACAGATAACTTCCTTCTTCTAAAATGAAAACATTGTCCGAAAAAGAGGACGAACAAATAAAAAGAGTATAAAGGATGAGAAGAGCGAATCGGGCTTTCCTGAATCAACAAAGAATGCGTCACAGTCGCATACAGCTTCCTACGCGATCATTAATATTCATGATCGGCTGTCAGACGAGAAAGAAGTGGATCTGTCCATGAAGAGCGTCAACATATGCGTTCGCGTGTCCCTTCGAACGATACCGAGTACACGCGACAACGAGGAATCCAAGCTCGAATTTGCATCTGCCACTGTCTTCCATTGTCTTGGCTAATTTCGCGAACCCCTCGTTCCTTGCAGTCCTCTTCGCCTCGTGTTTCCCCCGTTCGTCGAATTAGCCATTCCCATACCGTCGGCCGCGTGAAGTGACGCGACCCCACTTGAAACACCCTGTTTGCATTCGAGAACCTCACCCCTCGGCCGTGAAAGGGGTGGCTCGAATTTTCCCCGATTCACGTACAGTGTTGAGTTTCAGTGAGGTAACGTTACACACTATCGCCTAGTGTATCGTGTTGAAAACAAAGACTTCACTTACATTTCGTATTTACTTTGAAGTAGCTCCCCGATTGGTGTAAGCAACGCGTTACACAGATCCAAGTTCCACATTGCTCTGGAAAAATGAAAGAATAGCGAGAATGTAAAAGTGAAATTCTATCGCATTGTATTGTAAAATGATTTCACTTACGGTTTTAAGGTCAATATTCCCAACAGATCAACGATAACTGCAAGATCGTTCATTGCCACAGCCGATTCAACCGCGGCCTGAAAGTTTCGTATTCTCTCTTAATATTGTACTAATTTATCAATTGATGATTCGATGAAAAAATTAGGGATTACCTTATGGTCTTTATTGTGCCAGAGAGAGTAGATGATTTGTAAGGAACGATGACGACTCGTAAGAACAGCCATCATTGGCTCGTGACCCCTCATCATACTGTTGAGTACCTCAGCTTCTGACATTTCATTGAGGACTCCCATTTGAGGGTAACCCAAACCCGCTGAGCTTGCGAAATGATTCTGTTAAGAATAATACAATTACGTTTAGTATGTTTTATAATGAATCAGCTTCTCGAAGTTGAGAATGTCTCACCGGTAGGAAAGCCTCGACGTCTAAACCATAGGGCTTGTCGGTATTTATAGGGACAAATTCTTCTTTCTCTGTGGTCTCGATGCTTGGCCTCAATTGAGGCGTACGGATTTCTACCTTAGGATTCGGGGCCACTTGAGCTTTGTTTGATTTCTTTGTGACGAACGTGGTAGCTGTGGTCGCGTTGCGCGGCGTTGAGGTAGGAAAGTTTCTGTTCAGAGAAGTCGACCTAGATTGCGCAGAGTTTGGCCTGTTCAACGCTGGGTCAGAGGGACTGTGCCTTATATTATTAATTCTGTAAAAATAATGAAAACACATCTTTCACAGCTTCCAATGTTAGACGATGTAAAATAAAATGATGCAGAAAATTAGAAGAGAATTACTGTGTATACTTACTGTACCGGATAATCGCTTTCGTAACCCTGTTCTCCGTCTCTACAACTACTCTGTCTTTTCAAATAGTGCTTAGGAGAATCCGGGCTAGGTACTCTATTCTTTATTTTACCATCGTCCATTACTGGAAGAACAGCAGCCATTGGTGCCACGCGTGGCGTCAGTGTAGAATTTGATCTCTGTGGACCCAAAGGTGGTGGAAGTGTTCCGATGTCACTGGTTGTAGTAGTTTTCTTTCCAGGAAAAGGCGTGATGCTCTGTCTGAGAGGAGGTATAGAAGCGAGGGTTTTCGACGTTCTGCCAAGGCCGTTGTTCGTTTGAAGATTCGCTTTTATTTGACTCGTCGAGGTGATCGCGTTCCTTTGAACGGGTGGAGATGATTTTATCGGTTGAACACGTACTGGTACGGGTTTCGTTAATGATAACGTTGGCGCAGGTGGAGGCGGAGACGATGGCGATAACATTGGAGGCACCTCCTCTGAATCCATCACGTTTATGTTCGACATTGAGGTAGAAAGATTTTGTAATATCTGTGGCTGTGTGGGATCTGAAAAATGAATGTATATCGTATACTGTACAAAGCAATATCGTGCACGGATATGTATATTTGTAAATTGAAGTCCATGCAATTTTGGTGTAGAAGAAGGAAAAAGACGGAAAGAACTCACCTATATCTTGAGGCTCCTCGAAAGCCTCAGGTTCTGGGGGTGGAGTGCGAGACACTGAAACATATCGTGCACAGCATGCTCATTCACAAACCATACAGCACAACATTCAACTTTTAGATGCATTTGTATTTTCAGACTTGTGATTAGAGGTGGGTAATTAAGGGTTAGAACAAAACAGGATACGAGTATGTTACAATGCACAGATCTTGCAACAAAGGACAAATTATAGAATTGTATGATATTTACGCGCTCTGTTTGGTTGGAAAACTTCATCGTATTCGGTAACGTTGGGTGTATCGGTGAAAGATGCTTCATCCTCTGGATCAGTTCCAGACTTATCCGCCTCTTCTATAGTTCGCACATCTACTCTATATGAAAAATTGAACAATTATATACAGAAAAAGGATAGAATTTAATGTACAATTTATTGTAAAACTTACGTATGTTTCTTCAATCCCGGTGGTCTTTCTCTAGAAAAGCTTTTCCTTAGCGAATTCCCGTGACTAAATGGGGAACCGGATGCTGACACTCCTCCCAATGGAGCAATTTTGTTTAAATCGCATACGTATAGGACGATATTTGCAGTGTGAAAACTTGCACCGATCTGGAAATTTAATACATATACATTTACGGTTTGATACATCAGTTTTCATCATCAAACATGTCCTTACCAGTTGCTTCTGGGCTATAGCTATATCATGTACTTTTCCCCAACCAGTTGGAACAGAATCTAATGTTCTACCTGGTTCCCAGCCATAGACCTTTAACACATCATGGCAACCAGCAAAGAGACATTCTCCACCTTGACTGAAATATAGGCACCTAAAAAACAAGACATTAATAATACAAAAAGGAAAACAATGATATATTAAAAATTCATTAACAGTTACCTAATTGCTGAGGAGTGACTTTGTTCTGTGGAAGATACAAGTTGAAATGATTCCAAGTCCCAAAAATGAACTGTTCTATCCGCGCTACCACTAGCTAATAGGAATTCATGGGGATGAAATTCTACTGTCGTCGCTGGTCCTCTGTGTTCGGAGAATTCTCTAAGTTGTCTGCCAGCCCTTAAGTCCCACAGCTAATTCGGAAAGAAGTTAATTAGAGCATCTAATTTCATTAGTACTAAAGTAACACTGCTATAATCATTACCTTAACCATTCCTTCCTCTCCTGCACTAGCAATCCATTGGCCATCAGGACTAAATTTTAAACTGTTCACCATCCTATTGTGCCCTTTATACGTAAATATACATCCTTTTCTTCTAATGTCCCAAAGTTTGATAGCAGTATCTAAACTTCCCGATGCCAATAGCTCTCCATAAGGATGAAAATCCATGCACCTTATACCAGCTTTGTGCCCTGTTAATGTACGAGCTAATTTGGCATGTTCCAAATCCCAAATTTTCAATGCCCCTGTCTGTGAACCAGCGCATACTAAATCTTCTGTTTGCCCAAATCTTACGCATTCTATCGGTGTGGTGTGACCGCTCAGGCTCTGAAAGGATTAATTGCAACAGCGTGAAGAATAAATTACATGTAAGCAACTGTATGTTAACATTGAGACATGAGAATATACCATAATACAATTCTGCTTCCCAACTGCCCATAGATTCACCTTCTTGTCATCACCGCCAGTGACCAAAACGCGTCCAGATTTGTGGCCTAATGCTAGACAATTGACGTTGGCTGAGTGGGCAACAAAATCCTCTGCAGAAAATGAAACGCATGATTACAGAATGATCTGAACATAACGTCAACTTTCAGTGACATCATAAAGACAATGAATATTCCATTGAACGAAGGTTATGACCATAATAGGAAAATGGAAATGACCAATTTATCCATTGAATCCGGTGAATTGATTTGTAAACAGGAATTGTTTACTGATATCGGAGAAGAAAGCGGCAGAACGTAATCCGTTGGATGAACACCGTGCACCGATGTATTCAAATAAATCGTGTACCTACGATACAAAACGAGACAATCACTTACGGAGTTTCCATGATCTCTTCGTGGACGAAGCCATATTCCGGGACCACAGGATTGCGTTGTGCACTGACTTATTTGGCAACGACAACAATTTGAGATTTCAACTTGCGGATGCACAATTTTTTTTTCCTTGAATTCGTGGGTAACATTTTTACTTTGTGTTTATTGCTTAATAAAAAGACGATCGTTCAACGGGGCGGCAGCATCTTGCCGCGGTGTGGTCCTGAAGGCAGTCCTTTCCTTGAATTTTCTGTCCGTTTTCTGAAACCGTTCGTACCACCTCTTCGTCGTATCTCATTTCTTGAATCTGCCTGTCCGTGGGTAGCGCGAACTAACGTGACGTTGAGAAATATCGAAGTTCTCTGTTTCCATCGAGATCACGTTCCAATTGATCGCGCCAGATGTCACCAGCTCTCCGGTCAATTGAATTTCACCGCAGCAAGTGTCAGATGCTGTTGCTCGTTGAAATAAAAAAACCATTTGATAAATCGCTATCGGGAACTGTACCGTGACTTATTAATCATGTTGTCGGTATATACCGTATTATTACGTGAAATTTATGTGTTACGTTATGAATGACATAATGATAGTTCATGACGTACGTGTAAACATTTAACAGTGAGGTTATAGTCTCCCTGTCTGCTCATCGTATACCGAAAATGTCCTCACTGTTATTTTCACATGTACTTGCAAGTAGAAGTAAAAAATTATTTTCTTCCAAGATATTCAACAGACATTATGTAGAATATGTGCAAGGACAGTCACCAGAACCTAAAGTTAGAGAATACTTTTATTATATAGATCACCAAGGCATGGTATAATTTATTCTTTTATTAGACCTATTATGCTTGATACATGAAAGCATTCAGGATGATTAAACTACATTATATTTGCTTTCTGAATTTATAGTTGTTCTTGGATGATGCTCGGATGAAAAATTTTACATCTTGTTTTAAAGGTTTGCAGAAATAAAAAAAACAATCTGTTATATATATCAATTCATGTATCATAAGATATATCATTCTAGATAAAAAGTTTTTGGCATTCTTTTTCAAGCGCTTGAAAAAAAATGACACTAGCAGATACAGAGAGGATTTTCCTTATGTTTCTCTTTGTGGTATAGAAAGGAATTTTGTCAGATGCGATGATTTACCAATAGTCTTCACAAAAGTTATTCAACTGGAAGATGAAAAAACAAAAGATAATAAAGATTGGTTTGGTTATGCTCATGCGGAAGAATTATTAATGGTACAGTATTGAACTAAGTAGCCTTTTTTAAGGTAAATGGAATGGAACAATTTACAAAGAAAAAAACAATTACAGGTTCCATTTCAACCAGAAAAATTACATATGAATGTTCATTCAGGAAGAGTTTATCATCCTGCACCGGAAAGAGTAGGGGGAATTGGTCTAGTAAGATCAAAACTTGCAATTGAGTTTAGTTCATTGTTCAATTTTGAAAAAGGAGAAGAACATAGTCCAACTCACTTTAATTGGAAAGGTAAAAGATATTCCCTTAATACAGAGTGGTGTAAGAACAAAATAGCACAAACTATAAAATAAAAATAAACTTTATTTTTTATTAAAAAAGAAAACAAAGTATATTATATAAACAACTTTCATAAAATGTACATATATTTTAGTCAATAACAAAGATTGTATATTTTTCGCTATATAATAAATTACGTTAAGGTATAGATGAAATATCAAAAATCCTAGCTGTGGAATCATCAGATGTTGTCAGGGCTTTTTCTCCGTTTCTGAAAACATATTTGTTACGTTATTATTATGAATAGAGAAATATTTATAATTATTTCTACTTACTCAGATATATATAGATCAAGAATGTCCGCCGTATGACCCGTAAACGATCGTATACATTCACCACTTTTTCCATCGAAACACCTAAGAATACCATCTAATCCTGTTGAAAACAGGATAGAAGTGTTTCCCTTCCATAAAATCTTCGATACACCGCTTTCTTGTTCTATTTTTTGTCTAAGTACCTATATAGTTTTAATAGAAATCACTGGTTTAAGATTTCAGATAAAGCTGTATTAAGATCGAAGAAAGTAGCAGTACCTGTTTTGAGATATCCCAGATAAAGATTTCTCCATTAACAGTTCCAGTTGCAGCAACTTGAAATGTAGGATCTTTGCAGAAAGCTGCTGTTTCTACCCAATTGCTCTCATTGTTTCTTTCACTATTTTCAGCTTCCGGATCAGCATTTCCAATGTTATCATTACTATTAAGGCTTTGCAGAACAGATATTATCTAGAATTTTTAATGATTTTATTTTAATACTGGTTGATACAAAAATCTTTATTTTTATTACCTTGCCAGTAGTTGATGTGCTAATTATTGTTTTTCCATCTACAGCTGCAGAAAGTATTAGATTGTTGTCTGAATGGCAATCAACAGCAGTTATAGTAGAAGTATGACCCAATACAGAGGAGATAGATGACAACACAGAACCTGACTTTAAATCTATAACTCCAATAACTCCATCCTCATAACCTACTGCAACACGTTTACCTGAAACACAAACATGTCCAGTTTCAATTAAGTTACAATACCTAAGATTCGAGAGAACGCTGTAAGGATGAGTACCATCTGGAAATATTGCACCAGTCTCTGCCCTACATCCAAATCCTTGAAAAACCTTGCAGTCTCCATCAGGAATTTTCCACATGTATACTTCTCCATCAACAGACCCCCCTAGCAAAACATTTGCAGCCATATGCCACTTCATCCACTGGAATAATGTAAGTAATTTTACATTTGATTAATATTCATAATCGCATAGCATGAAATCATAGGAAATATGTAATGAACCAACTGTTGCATCTCCCATGTTGTAATCCCAAACTCTAGCTTTATCCGACATTCTCCAAACTTGTATCATACCACTCATATCCCCAGTAGCCAAATACGATTCATCATGATTAAATTCTGAAAAGATAATACTATCTTTGTGACCGATGCAGTCAAGAATGATCTCTCCAGACAATGTATCCCACACATAAGCTTTGTCTTCTTCTCCTCCTGTAGCGGCTAACTTTCCATTTTTGGTCAGAGAACCGCAAAAGACAGAACCTAAAATTTTGTTAACTAAACTATAATCTTTGATTAATATCAATATTAATATAATTGGAACAATATTAACCACGTTTATGACCGGTAAACACATAAGTAGCATCTCCCTCTTCTGGAGGATCTTCTTCCATTCCATCTTCATGTTCAATTTCTCTTGTATCATATGCATCTATTACTTCTTCTACATCACCTAAGTATATCAGATCTTCTTCATCTTCCATCTGATTACTCATGTCTGGAGAGGATGGTGGTGTGTCCTTATGCATGATTTACTCTAAGAACTTAATAAAGCGTGCAACAGGTCATGTTTTAATATAATTATGGATATATTTGAGTAGGAGACATAGAAAAGTAAATAAAACATCGATGATAATGATTTATCGTGTTCTTCACATGCAAATGATGTAATTCGTTGAATCTTTACCTTTTCTTAAACAATAAGATTTATGCTTGAAATATATTGTTCGAAACACTGGAAATTCAAACGCCCGTCAACACACTCAGATATTCTGAACCAGTGACTACAGATCCCACAAGATTGGACATGCCTTTGTTTTCAAAGGGTCTTGAATTTGTGTGTTTAAATTAAAGCTTTAAATAAACTCTGAGGACATTTTTCTTATGTGTTCGAGGTCATAAAATCATTTGACGGCCTCGGAAATACCTAAAAGTTCGTCAAAAAACGAAATTTTTGCTTTTGTTAGTTCCACATTTTCGCCGCTAGATGGACGCCAATTTTGTGGCCGATGAAATGCATATTATTTCTATTTTTTTACATGTGTAAACCTGTGTTATTTTGTTCTATTAATAAAAAAAAAAAACAATACTACAACAATATAGTATGAAAAAAAAAGCATTGTTACATTGTTCTTTATTATTTGACAAAGAACAATTGAAGTAATAGGAAAAGGCAGAATTAGTTTTTTAAATTTACTTCTATTTATTAATACCATTTACAATGACAGCAATATTAGGTGCTGGTATATCAGGTTTATCAGCTGCATATTATGCTCTTAATAATCCAAAAATAACTTCCTTAGTTGTATTAGAAGCCTCAAATCGTGTAGGTGGATGGATACATTCCTTGAAACAACCTGATGGAACAATATTTGAGAAAGGTCCACGAGTTTTAAGGGCTGATTCTCTTGATACATTAAATTTAATAGAGGAATTGGGATTATCAGATAAAATTATTCATATTAAGTCTGGCCATCCAGCAGCTGAAAACCGATATATTTATTCAGATAATGCATTACATTGTTTACCCAATAATTTTAAGGGGTTGATCACCAAAAATACACTATTAAATCACTCATTGATGAGTATTTTGTTGAACGATATTAGGACAAAAAAAGTTTCTAAAGATGATGAAAGTATATATGATTTCATACATAGAAGATTTGGTGAAGGTGTAACAGAAAAACTAATTGCTCCAGTAATGTGTGGAATCTATGGGGGTGATATACATAAATTGAGCGCAAAATCTTGTATAAATAGTTTATTTGAAGCAGAACAAACCCATGGTTCTATAATTAAAGGTCTTATATATAACAGATATAGTAATATTGCTCAAGAATTATTTAAAAAAAGAACTGATCCAACTATAAAATCAAATTATACACCTTCACTATTATTACAAAGAGCTAGAAAAGAAAAGTGGCGCAATTGGGCACTTGAAGGAGGTTTGGAACAATTACCTCAAGCAATTGCCAAAAATATAATTAAACGTGGAGTAGATATAAAAATGCAACATAACTGTGAGAAATTAATATTTAACAAAGATTATGTAGAATTAATTGTAAATGGAAAAAGTGAAAAATATTCTCAAATTATTTCAAGTTTGCCCGCAAAAAAATTAGCTACTTTAATACAAGAGCAACATCCAGAATTGTCTAAAGAATTATGCAGCATACCTGCAATAACAATGGTTGTAGTTAATCTCCAATATTCTGAAACTGTTTCACCTATTAACGCATTTGGATTTCTTGTTCCACCAAAAGAGCAAATTCCCATTCTAGGTGTGATATTTGATTCATGTATTGTTCCTCAGAACTCTAAAATGACAGTATGTATAAAAATAAATATTTATTATATAATCTTTTTCCCTATACAATTTTTACATTACTTGATCCAATTTGTTATTTCTTTAACTATATTTGAATACATTCACTTTTGCAATGACACAAAATGATCCTTAATATCTAAACATAAATCTTTTATAATTACATGTTGGACTAAAAAAGCTTCTTAACACTGAATATTTACAATTTTTTCAATCCAGGTACTGACAGTAATGATGGGAGGGGCATGGTTTGAAAAGTACTTTAGTGAATGTTCATCAGAAGAACATTTAAGAGCTGTAGCAGTCAAATATGTGAATAAAATCTTGGGCATTGATGAAGATCCCAAGGCATTTAACACCTCCATTTTGAGAGATTGTATTCCACAGTACACAGTAGGTCATGCACAACGACTAAGTCGTATCCGCAAATATATCTCCGCGCATAAAATTCCTTTAACGTTATGTGGTTCTTCATACGATGCTTTAGCAGTCCCTTCTGTTATTCTGTCAGCAAAAAAAGCTGTTTCTAATATCTATTAGTATATATAATAGATTTATAAAATTTAAATTCCAGCTTTATCAAGCAAACATTATAATGATTTTTGCTATAATAAAAAAATAAACATGCATAAAAATAATGTAATAAATAGCTAAGAAGCCAAGATCGTCGAAAGTGTAAGCTGTAAGTAAACCTAAATCAAAACATGCAATTGAAACAGCACTCTGCAAAATAACAGAAGAATATTGGTAATTAAGGGAGAAACTATTTTAATGCTGACAAATAAATAGTAGCGCAATAGATACATAAAATAACGTTTTATATAAATAATTATAAAAAACAGTTATCCTAAATTATAATTTCTTAAATAACTAATTAAATAAATTATTTAAAAATTTGTATTGCTAATACAATATTTGTTCACATGTATAAATGTGTATATATGTTTTTATTTACATTTAAAACGGTAAGCTACTTATAAAATAAAATATATAATAAAAATATGAAGCTATTAGTATATATAAATATAATACTATACAAAGTTTAAAATGAAAAGAATTAAAATGAAATCTTAAATAGTAATGAAATTATTATTTAAAAATACAATTTAACATTATTATTCATACGCATTTAATTATGTACTTTAAGTATGTAGAAAAGCATGAAGTACTAAAATGCAGCACACAAGCACATAGCATTCCACATTTAGTATAAACTTTTAATGTGCAACTACCTCAAAGATAGTATTATATAAAAATCAACAAAATATTTCTGAATATTAGATAGTTCGTTTATGATTGAACAAGTTTTGTTACAAAAGTGTTTTTAAAATAAACTTTATAAAAAATACAAATAAAGAAACAATAAAGAATATGAGATTAATCTCTAATAAAACAAAATATTCAAGCAAAATAAAAATTATGTCATATGCTTTAGATACTGATAAAACATCAAAAGAATTTACTGATTAACAGTACCTGCATATTTAACTTCATCGAATGCTTTTCTAGCTTTCTTTAATTCTTCATTCATTGTTAATAAATCTTTTACCCTTGCATATTTTCTTGGATCCTTTCTTACTGTAAAACAAAGATTTTATATATTAATTGAAGTTTCAAAGAAATATAAATGTAAAGTATGTTCTAGATAAATCATTATTAATAATACCTAAGAATACAATATCTTCTACTTGGACCCGACCAGTACGTCCAATTTCCATTGCCCTATGTGTCATCTCAGTAATAAACTCAATAACCAGATCTTCTAATAAATCTACACTTTCTGTGTAAGGATTTTGATCATCTCCAAAACCATACATCATACAGCGCAATTCCTTTGAAAATAATCGTTTCCTACCGCCAGGTAATGTTCCACCAATCGGAATCTCAGCCTCCTCATCTTCGAACTATAATAATTAAATAATTGTTTATAATTTTCAATGATAACTGTTTTTTACCAACAAAGTTTTGGTATTTCAAAAATGAATGTTTAATTAAACAAGGTCCAAATATATTTTTAGAATAAGGTTATACGTTCATGTAAAAAAAATCATGAAATACTTTAATTAATTACATTTAAAAAATTAATTTAATCACCTGTTCAAAACCTTCTTCTGTCGTCATACTTTAATGCAACTTTTTTGAATTTTACAGATATAAGAAATGTATTCGATGAAAACGAACAACTGAAATTATTCAATTAATTTTTACAATTCTCATCAGTAAGATTGTGATATATACATATATACCGCAGTTCACCAGAGTCCATAACTCCGAAAAGACCAATTTTCGTCCTTCGCGCATCTCCAGTACGCATCTTTGCCCTGATTGGCGATACTCCCAAACGAAGTGGAAAGCGATTAGCAGAGAACTTGCTGCTTTCCCCCACCATCTTCCAACCTGCGCATCGCAGTTATGGATTCTGGTGAACTGCGGATTGCATTTTTCAGGAGAGAATAGTATCATTCCGCGCAGTTCGACTGAGCTCAAAAGTTCCCCCACCATTAGAGGTGGTTTACTTCCCATTGCATCCGCCATATACATGGTGGGTAAAATATACTAATATAGGAACGGCTTATTATAAGACCTCTTTTTAGCAATAGCATGGTGAAGACGGGTTGACCCCTGTGGCTCGGGGGGATTAGAATACGGCCACGGTATCCCCTGCCTGTCGTAAGAGGCGACTAAAAGGGGACACACACACACACACACACAGGCTCAAGCAAAAAATTGTAAAAGTATGGCAAATGTATGAAACAATGTAAAATGCAAAAAGGGAATAAGATTTGAAAAAAGGTACGCAAAGCGCGCGAGGTCGAAAATGTTCGTTGGGCAAAAGGGGACAGTAAAAGTCCTCAAAGTACGCCGCCCGGAGGAAACGGGATGTAAAAATGCATCCTTTTTTCCGAACCGGGGAAAATTAAAGTAAAGTAAAGTTATTATAAGACAAAGGTAGTGAATCATAATTCATAAGTTTATGATCATCGGATATACTTTCTGCCCAGCGTGCCCCACGTCATACAGCCGTACGGCGCATGCGTGTTACCTTGGTAGGGGAGCGTGGCAGAACCAATCAGAGCCAACATGCGCAAACAAAACCAAAATTCGTTCATCCGATGGTACTATTCTCTTGTAACAAATACAATACTTCAAGTAAGATGATCAAAGCTAAGAAAGATATTTATGAAAAATAATAAATATCTTCGGATTTAAAAAGGTATTGGTTACAAGATTGACGAACTATGTCGGCAGCGATTCCTACAGCAAAAACTTGGAAAGAAACCAATCGTTTATTGAAAGAGCAACGAAAGAAATGGCGCGAAGAGAGGTTAGCAAAGAAATTTAAGAAAGAAGAAGCTGAAAAAGAATTACAGAACGATGAAACAAAGCCTATTGAACAATGTTTTGAGAAGAAAGATATTTCGACTGTGAGTATTGCTGTTCCTGGATCAATTTTGGAGAATGCTCAATCGCCGGAGTTACGAACGTATCTTGCAGGACAGATAGCACGCGCAGCATGCGTTTACAAAATAGACGAAATTGTTGTTTTTGATGACAAAGGAGAAATTACTGAAAATGAAAAGAAGAAAGTCCGAAATGACGAGGTATTAGGTGAAAGAAGAATTGCCTGTTTACAGCTGGCTAGAATATTGCAATATCTTGAATGCCCACAATATCTAAGAAAGTACTTTTTTCCAATACATAAAGACTTACAATATGCTGGAGTTTTAAATCCTTTGGATGCTCCACATCATTTGCGTCAATCAGATGTATCTTTATATAGAGAAGGAGTGGTTACAAATAAACCAGTTAAAGGTGATAAAGGTTGTTTTGTTAATGTTGGATTATTGAGTGATGTCCATGCAGACAAAGTCTTAACTTCTGGATTGAGAGTCACTGTAAAAATACCACCAGATCAGCTAAATCCCAAAAAATTGAGAGGAATTATTGTATCTCCTGATATTCCAAGGTCGGATACTGGTATATATTGGGGATATAATGTTAGGCTAGCAAATAATCTCACAGAAGTATTAACGCAAGGTCCTTACAAGGATGGATATGATTTGACTATTGGAACTTCAGACAAAGGAAAATCTATTGATGATATAGAAGCTAAAAGTATAAAATACCATCATGCTTTGATAGTATTTGGTGGATTGTCTGGATTAGAAGCAGCATTAGAAAGTGATCCTAATTTGAATGTGGATGACCCATCTTTGATATTTGATAAATATTTTAATACTTGTCCTGAGCAAGGCTCAAGAACAATTAGAACAGAAGAAGCTATTTTAATTACTTTAGCAGAATTAAGGATAAAATTATCTGCTAAAGTTTCTCCACTGTCAAATCCTCAATATAATGGTTTTGTTGGTAACTGAATTATCAGTAAATGCAATGAATGTAAGTAACAATATATCAAATTAACAATTTTTATTTTTTCCCCTAAATATTGTATACAGTTGTAAAAAAATACATAATATGTTAATTTTATATTCCATTAACATTATTTTATTTTCTATTTTCAGCTATTCTGCAATGCACAATTCACTGTGTCTCTTAAAGTTTTTATAACTTTTGCTTGATCAGAAGATCCAATTACAGCTGTTCCAGAAACGATCATGTTTGCACCAGCCTAAAACAGTACATTATATACATTTAAAATTTCTTTAGATTACAATATCATGTTAAGTTAAATTTTAATATTCATACTTTTGCACATGTATCAATAGTAGCTGGTCCAACACCACCATCTACTTCTATATCTAATGTAGGATAATTTTTCCTTAGCCACGATACTTTTTCCATCATTGAGTCCATGAATTTTTGTCCACCAAAACCTGGTTCAACAGTCATAATTAACACCATATCTGCTAGATCAACATACTCCACAACTGTATCTGCTGGAGTTCCAGGTTTAAGTGCTACTCCAACCTTATTGTAAGAGAAGATAATTATTAAATAGAGAAAACCATAGAATTATTAAATAAGTAGTTGTATAGATTACATACTTTCATTCCTGCTTCTCTTACTTTTCTACAAACTAATGGAACATCCTTTACAGGTTCCACATGAAATGTGTACTGGTCGACACCAGCATCAGCCATAGGTTCTATCCACTGAAATAAGAAGATATATTTTTTTATATGTATTAGAACATGAATATTAGGTCGCTATAATTACTCATAATTTTAAGTTCTTCAATTCAAAAAGTTAGGATGAAACATACCTGGTCTGGATTCGAAACCATCATATGTGTTTCAAAAAAGATATCTTTTACTTTGCTACGGAGACATTTTACCAATGGATGGCCGAAAGTAAGGTTAGGTACGAAATGTCCATCCATAACATCTAAATGTAAATAATCAGCACCATTATTAACTAATTTTTGCGATTCTTCCGCAAGTTGTGCCAAATCGGCATTTAAAATCGAGGGCCCAATTTTCGCTGTCAATTTGTTCGGCATTTTTAATAGAAATATTCTATAGCGCGTACCACGTGTTGGCAGTTAAAATGATAATGCATTATCGAATGTCCTAATGATCTTAGTTACAAGGTCATTGGATTTGCATTATACTTGCTAAATTAAGTGATAGATAATTTAAATTTCTCAGAAAAGAATTTGATGATCAAAAAAATTAAGTAATAGGGAAGTAATGAATAAATAATTTATAAATATTATAGAAAATTAAATGTATTTATATGCAAAAACAACGCAAGTTAACTGAACAATATATTACAATAATTAATGTAACAAATGAGTAAATTGATAAGGGAAAGTAAATGATTAAAATCAAAAAGCAATTTCTTTTTTACTAGGTTTTATTATTGAGTGGAAGACACACTAAATTATTTAGACAAAATTAAATAATAGGAAATAAATATATTGAAAATTTATAAATATTGTACGAAAGGACACATATTTATTTATACGTAAAAATAAAGCGAGTTAACTGAACAATATATTACGATAATAAAAAAGAAAAAAAAAACAAAATAATGGCAGATTAAACTAATTAAGATAATAGTAATAATTAATACTAGTAAATAATAAGCGAAGTAATAATCGAAGCCAAAAGGGCAACAATTTCACCAGGTTATTTATGATTTAATAACTATATACTCTTAATATTAAA
This sequence comes from Osmia bicornis bicornis, assembly GCF_907164935.1. Taxonomy (NCBI): domain Eukaryota; kingdom Metazoa; phylum Arthropoda; class Insecta; order Hymenoptera; family Megachilidae; genus Osmia; species Osmia bicornis. The sequence continues at coordinate 2,793,623 of NC_060226.1, forward strand.
TGAAGTATCCTTCATTACATTTGCCTATAAGATCGGCTCTCATTGTACATATACAATAAATAAATAATTCGTTTAAACTATACGAAACATCGCTATGAAGAGGTACCGCAATATATAGATTAAATATATATATTAAATATTTAAAACAGCTTAAAATTGCTATTTTAAAAACACTTAAAATAATAATTCTAATGAAATATAAAATTCTTTGGCATCCTAAAATGGTTTATAAAATTTTAAGTATAAAATAGTCCGTTGAATTTCATTAACAGTAACTTAACGAAGCGTGGTTAATTCTCGGGCACGATGCCGAGTTGTCAATACTAAAGAAATACGATAATTCTTTTGTATAAAATTATCCACAGTGCGTATACTGAAATAATACCATTGAATGATAACGAACGCCGAAACTTTGCGCTAAAGACTATTTTTATACAATATGCCTTGCACGTTATACAATGAAAAGGAGATCAATCGGAGCAATTGAGGCTTAGTTTTTTCATGATTCTTCAGTTCGTCCGATGAACTTCCTTTTCAGGCTGAAAATTAAGAAAAGGCCTAAATTTAAAATCCATCATCAATATTAAAAAAGAAAAATCTAGTATTTTTCAACTGTTTGATGATAATAAGATAAATACATTGTTGAAACTTACGCGCAAAGGGTAGAGGAATGTGCTGACGACTTGTTGACGATGTCCGGATTTAGCTTGACAAGTGTAACCACCCATATCTTCCCATAAGAGTTCTTCTATCAATAGATCACCACTGTCCAACAGTCTGTGTCGCAAATTCGTTGATAGACTTAGAGGTACATTAAAATTATCCAACCAAGTGATCTCTGGCGTTGGTTTCCCACTTGCCCTGCACGGTAGCACTACGGTTGCTCCTATGTTAGCTACCAATGTGGGTGAATAAAGGGTGATCGTTGGGTCACTTTCAGAGCTGCAATTAACACTACCTCCTTCGCCTATAATAAACAAATTTTTCATAATTTAGATGGATCATTTCTTCCAATATATGAAAGTCCTTCATTTTTAAATTTGAGTGGGCCATGATTAACTTAGCCGCCATTGTTCAAGGACCGATGGTGCACTATTGAATGTCGAAAAATTTAAGTAGTTTAAAAATTGAAAAAAGAAATTAGTTATCAAAACTCAATATTAAATTCAATTCAACTAATAGAATTGCATAAGTTGAGGGGTACAATTATTCTAAATGAATCCTTATCGAAATGTACGAAGTATATAAATTATAAAGGACGGACATATTTAAATGATTGACGGTTAATTGTTAATTGTATTCCACTTACTGTTAACCCGCAGCCTCGTAGGAGTGGATATCTTCACCTCTCTCGCTGAAACCGACGCACAGTAGATCAATCCAGCATCATCCGGAGTAACACACTCTATCACGAGCTTCGAATTAATTCGAGCCACTCCTTTCCACTCCTCGGACGGATCGTACAAAGAATGTGTGCTGGTTTTGACATAGTCGACGAGCTACCGCAAAAAGGTAAATTTTGAATTAATAATTTGTTCGTTCTCTTATTTCTATCATAACTATATTCACACTAGAACAACAGGTGTTTCATGTATGTCTATTTTGAAATTAAAAAGAAAATATATATATTCAAAATAATCATTTTAAGGGTTTAGTTGTTCTAGCGTCTTCTAGATATTCACTTGTTCATTGCTGCCACTTCCTGTGAACCAGAAGATTTCCGGTGGCGGGCTGCCGCTTGCTTTGCATTCCAACTCTACCCTGCTCCTGTATCAAAGAAAATAGTAATAAATATTAATATTGTCTATTACATTCAAATTTTTGTAGAATTTTGTGTAGGATATTTACCCCACGGTTGTCTCAATGCCGTTCACCGGGTGCTGGGTGACTTTGGTCCAGGGTTCTACAGGCTGAAAAATCAAATTAAACTTTACTTATCATTCTAAAATAAATTTCTATCAATTTTGTATGTTCTATAGATATTCATTGTGACACCAGCACAACCAAAGTCATTTATTTTATTAAAAAAGGGATTTGTGATGGGGGTCAGGGCACCCCTATACTATGAGGGCCAGAGTAGCTCCAGGACCGAAGTAAGATTTCTGTAGCCTCGAAGCTTTCGTAAAAAGAGCAAAGGTAAAAAGAATTTCATTGAATATTTTTGGACCTAGTAAATGGAAGGCTTATAACGGAGTCTCCTGCAAAGTGGGGCCCAAGGCTGTAGCCTCTCTCAGACCTCTCCTTAATTCGGCACTGGATGGATCCGGTCCCTCTAAAATGCGGACTGCACCCCACAACCCCATAAAAAATCATCAAAATAACTAAACAACACCCCGTCTATGTATATCAATTTATTTTCAATTCATTTGAAAGTAGATATACCATATCTAACTGTTCTGATGTTAAAGAAATCTGTTTTCTGATAAGATCAAAAAAAATCTTTCCATTCCCGTTACCTTGATCTCGGAAGATCGTGACCCGTATTCCGACAATGGTGTCAAAAAATTCGAACTATGGTCCACCATTTGCCTGCCTATGCTCCTACGTTCGGCGGCTCGTTCGACGGCATGTCTGGGCAGGAACGAAAAGGGATGGCCCGAAACTACCGTATAGAACAACCCGGTAATGCAGATTAGATTGATCAGCATCGAACACGATCGCATCTGAAATCATAAACGGTATCCATCGTGAATGAGTGAAAGATGATTGTAACACGGTTACGGGATAACGATGTTACATCAAAGTACCGATTGAACCATCGCGAAAGGACGTTGTGCAATGATTGAATCAGAGCGAAGTTTAGGGACATTAACGTGACGCTCTTTTCGTAGAAACGAGGACCGATTGAATATATAACAACGCGGATTTAATTGTCCGGTTAGGTGCGCGCGATTTATAATATCGATTCATTCGACCTTCCTCGGGGATACGAATAAACACAATTGGCAACAATGAAATTAAACTCTTGAGAACGCGACGATAATTAAATATCTTCGGTAATAACGAATACAACACACATTCCATTCTTTCTCTTTCTCATCATCGGCACCGTATTACGAATTAATTACATTCAACAATTCCTTCAGATAATACATTCAATAACATTCTGATTAACCGTACATGTTTGTTTTCCCGCGTTACTATTCGTGATTCGACAGACTTTCGTTAGAGCGACGTGATTTAAAGAGAATCCGTACCGATATCGTTCGGAAACGGAAGGATTTCCAAGAAAGAGTACGAGATCGATGCCGAAAGTTAAGGAATGCCAAACTCTTTCCCGAGTCGATGATTTTTTTCAACGAAACAAGTTTTTCAAGTGCATCTCGTCGACGAAAGTATTTAAGTGTATGCGTGTGGATTGGTCGCATGGCCTGCTCGTTAAACTGGGCATCGAAATCACCGAATTAAAGATTTCCTTATCTATTGTCACTATCGTCGCGTAGGAAATACCTGGATACCTTCGGCGCGCGTCGTTCGTGACGGTGTTTAAAGTGTGCGTCGGGTGCGCGAAGAATGTCTGATCACTCGAATGCCGCCGCTTTTTATTTTAATCTCTGTCCTCACGATTCCTCCTCTTCGACACGTTCGTTAAAGAGTTTTATGGCCCGAACGTGCTTAGCCGTGCCGATTGACTTGGGTTTCATTCTTTTTCTTTTTATTTTTCCAAACAAACGTATCGCACGGAATCTCGCGAACAAAATTTAGAATGCTACAGAGCATTTTATCTGTTAACGGTCGTCTGGTCTCGTCTCGGCTCGTTTCGCTTTCATTTTCTCCTCTCCCTTTTTTTCGTTTCTTTTGCGTTTCACGGAGAGGAAGGAAGGTCACGCGTACCGTTTAAAGAAAGATTAAGTAACTTGTCGGTTAACGAGGCAGCATGTTTGGAAATGAATTCGCGCTCGCGTTAATGAACACATATGCGGTGCAAAAAAATAAGGGAGAATCTGGGAACGATATAGGATGGCGAACGGCCGCGGTATGGTACGGTTACGTTCGGTCTGCTGTGAGTATCACCATTTTTTGTTGCAAATACGCATACAGAGACGTCCCGTGGAGAGTTAAAAGTGATCTCAACTTCCGAGATATATTGGACGGCTTTTATCTCCTCATAATGAGACGAGTAATTCCTTCGATGTTTCAAATGTAATCCCAACGAGAGGTGTCTATATTTAACCAATTACGGAAAGGAACGTTTGTTAACTTATCTGTATAATAATTAGTTGCGTAAGCAGAACGAATCGTGGTTATTATATAAATCGAAACCGACAAGGTACAATCGAACAACATTTTATCGGGAACATTTAAAAGCGTGCAAATCTCGTTGTGAAAATAGTACGTAACTACTTGAAGCTTCTCTTTTTACTTTTTGATAATAATAAATCTAACAGTAATTAAACGTAATTTTATCCACTTTGTGAGATACAAATAATCATGATTTTTTTTCCTCTTTGAATGTAAAATTAGACTTAAACGTTTGAATGGTTTTATAATAAACCTCGTATTGACTACGATATTAAACGAAGTTAATTATGAAAAGATAGAAACGTTTCGTTTAGTGCCAGTAGAATAATTATAAGGATTAATCGTGTTGCATTAAGATAATTCTTCGGTTTGAAGCGAAGACGTAAGCAATGTATTATTTTTTTACACCGATCCATTATAAACTTATGAATGGTGTTTAATTTCTATAAAATAGGCGGATATGTTATTCTCTTAGAATACTATTTTAAATACCTTGAAACTGAAAAATCTTCAAACCTCTTACAGGAAATATAAATATAACTTTGTGAGAAAGACCAGGCAATTTTAATTTAGGTGCGGCAAAAATCTGAAACACAGAAGCCGAAAATTCAAGAATGTTGCTTGCAATTGTTACTCGTTAATATATATTCCGACTAAAAATAGAATGCACTTCTTGGAAGATTAAAAATCCGTTACATTCTACACCGTTATATTCCATCATTTACATTACAATTTATAACAATGTTATTTTAATTATTACCATCAAGCAATTGGTATTTATTAATCTTACTTTTTTTTTTTTTAAATTAAGTCTACACGTGACTCGACACGATGCTTACGTACAGAAGAATTAATTTCGTCTTTCGTAGAATAATTCGATGATCTTTACTTACCTTGGTCGATTCGAAATCACGACGGATAATTATCACAGGTTGATAAAATTCGCAGAAATATTAATCCTGGTACCGCTATGAGATATAACTTTTGATAAAGATACTCGCGCCGGAGATGATTTCTAGGAGCGCACATCACGGGAGGAGGTTTCGAACCGAATGATGCAACTTCTTATACAATCTTCGCATCTTCCCTATGATCTCGCGCCCTCTTTCCGCGGAGCCCTTTAACGTGTCTTAATCTAGAGATGATATCGAGGAGACCATAAACCGCGATAAGAAAATATGCAGTGTCAAACGTGATACATCAAAGGAACGAACGTTTTCGTTTCACCGCGGAACACTTTCTTTTCTCTCGTCTTAAACGAGTCGTGACTTTAGAAATATATCAGGTCGAGACGGCGTCCAAGAGGTCTATTATAATCAGTTGAAAGCGTCGTTAAACGTAGCGAAATTATTTGATGACTCAACTTTTATCACTTATCAAACACCATGAAACATTGTTTGATCAGAGAGACTAATATCTGATATCTCTTTGTCAACATTAGAACGATCAAAATGACGGGTTTCAGATTTCTTTTCTTTTTTTTTTTTCTTCTTTTTAGGAATTTTGTTGAAACTGCGTGTCGATCTGTGATTTAAAAATCGGTATAGATCCTACGTCGGTTCCTCTAGTGTTGAAATATCGAACTTACCATGTCTTCTGGGACTATCGGTTACTGGTGAAAACGAAAGGCAGGATTCACTAATAATCGTCAGTTTGGCAGCGGCGAATAAAAATACTGACTGAGTGTCGAGGAACAGTTATTGACACATTTATATATTTCGAATGTAGCGATGGGCGCCCTCGCTTATCCCCGATTGGACGACATAGTTAGGAGTAGGGCAGTAAAAACCACACCAAACAATTGAATTCATTATCCGCGCGTCTCGTTTGTGCACACGTAATAGTACCCAATTTACTTCCACCCTCATCTATGCTCATCGATTTTTACTTCGAAAGAACTGTCAGGATAATTAGTTTTATTGAAACTGGTCATAGCAGGAAGGAGACGTTCGCAATTACCCCCCAACGAGCACCTTCTCCGTTTGGATACCGAAACGTTCGGCTGTCTAAACTTTCATACTGGTCCCCCCTGATCCCCTCTCAGTTTGTCGCCGAGTATTTCTAATTGAAATCCCCAGGAATGTGTGAAAACAAACAATTATACGACACGAACAATAAATTGGAAGAATACTGTAACAAATTGATCTTATTACATTAGGAGACACGCTGATGACTTATCGTTGAACCCACATTCATAGTGCGGCTTTTTTAACTTCTTTTCGGAGTTATCGTACGACGTTTAAGTCTAGCCAGTTCCATTAACTCGAATAGAGCATCCATATGTACTGTTTTAATTCATGTATTTGTAATTTAACATATTTGTTACCTTTTTCGTTTTATTGTATAGTATTTTACTCGTCTGATGCTTTATCAAATAATAAATGAATCAAATATTCTTTAGATTAGACAAATTTTCATTTTGAAATATTGGTAACATAAAGTATAGATTTTATTATAATTTATGGTTCTTGAAATGTATCTGTTTTAAAAAAAGAAGTATAAATATTAATATGTAGCAAAGAAAAAGAAATAGTAATGTTGAAAATTTGTTTGGCAGACATTTGTAATAATATATTTTACAACCATCATCTATTATTTTCATTAGTTTTTCACTTGTTCGATTTGATTACCTGCTGTGGTAATCTGAAATCACGAATCACAATCAGTGGATATTTTATCATCGAGGTTGACTGAAGAAAAGTGGTACTATTCTCAATCTATTGCATTATTTACTATTAAAAGAAAAAAAGTTTGATGTTCAAAGGAACTTTAATAAATTACTATTGTAAATAAAAGTGATGGAATAAATGAAAAATTTGGAAGAACAACTCAAATGGTAAAACATTAATAATATAAACTTTATTTACATAAGTTTCTTACGATATACATTATTTTATTTATACATTTAATATTACATATAAAATAATACAAAAACAATTCGTGATTTATTTTAAAGATTTCGTTTGGATTTTGTGAAGTAACTTGGTCGTGATATTAAAGTCCTTTCTCAAATTTTTCAAATTTGTATCCATTTCTTTTGTACTGTTCAGTATATCCTGCAAAGCCTGTAAAAAGGAAAGTATTATATTCAATTCTTAGTACAAAAATGTAGATTTTTTAGCGGTAAACATAACCTCTAACCATTCTTATATTTTGATAAAGGATTTTGATACTTTTATCTTCATGGCCTTTTGGATGGTCATAAAAGGATGCATCAGATTGATCACTCGACATATTTGATTATTTTCTTACGCTTGTTTTTGTACAAGAAATTTCACCCGCTCTTTTTTGAGATCAACTCTTGTTTCCCTCCTATTATACGATATAAATTCCCTAGATAATGAATCGAATTTTAAGGGTTCCCTAGAGAAAATGGCGTTGGTGCGGAAGGAAGGCCCCACTATTCCCTATTCCCTATAATATTTGAAAAAGAATTATAATAAACAGATTTTACATCCCTGTGGCTTGGGGATCAGAATACGGCCACGGTAACCCCTGCCTGTCGTAAGAGGCGACTAAAAGGGGGATGTAATGCAGCGAGAATTAATGCTCGAGAAAAGTATGATATGAGAAATCTACTGTACTGACTGTAAAGTTGTTTTGGGCATATAAGTAGAGTAAGACAATATCTGGGAGAGAACCTTTAATAAACGAATAAACAGACATTAATGTCTTTTATTATGCAAAAATAGGAGGTTCTAGGTTGTATTCTCCCCAGGTTCTTCCAAAGCTCTCCCGGCTCTCTGTAAAATCTATGATGTGAGATTTTTCCCTTTATAGCTTACATTGCACTAAAACGAGACTATCCGCGGAGTTATTTTCTTAGTTCATGATATTGATTCTTTACAGTTTCGAACAAATTTGTAAGAGAGCGCTAGAAACTCGTGCCTGCTTCGTATTCATTTGACTTTCTAAGGAACGATTAGTTCAAATTGTTATTATGATTAAAATTGTTAAGAATGTTAAATTAGGTTACTTATAAAATGATATTATATGCGTATGAAGTTTACCGTTAGATATTAAAATAACTTTCGTCAGCATGGAAATTGACATATTAATGTGACGCATGAAACAACCAATTAAGAATGAATGTGTAAGTTAGAGTTTAAATTGTTATCAATCATTGTATGTGTCTGGTGTTTAATAATGTATCGTACTTCATATATATATACATTGTATTAAATATTTTATACTATTACAGGGTTTGAGAATATTGTTTTAGATCTTCATTTGGTAATCATAATGCAGAAAGAATGTCATCTTTTGCAGAAACTTGTTACATTCTAGTTACAGTTGTTAATACATATTATTGAAATGATTTAATAAGTTTTCCTAGTATGTTCATATAGAATCTATAATTTAAGATATTTGCGAAACCATTATGATGGAAGCACAAACAGATGTTTCTGTTTTGCGATCACCAGTCAATTTAAGACATATGCATACTGGAAACGTTTTTTATACACCTTTAACTTCATTTGCTGGTATGTACATATATAAAATATAGTTATATTTTCTCCATGAATGGTTACTATGATCATAAATTCATAAAAGTTCAATATCATAAATATTTATTGGTTATTTTTTTTAATTGTTTTAAATTTGTTGTAATTTCTGTAATTGTTACAGAAATGTGGTATCAAATATTTTTATGGGCTCTATTTTCTTCAATTTTTGTTCATACCATAGCTGGTGCAATTTGCTTTGCCACATTGAGACAACATAAATATGGAAAGTATGTATGTTATTATATTATAATATAATAACTTTATATGATTGATAACAAATTAAAGAGATAGTAATTGAAAATTATTTGTGCATTTTAGTAATATTAAATTAAGTTTCCTTGTGTATTTACTGTTTTAGAATAGTTAGTAAAGTAACTAAATAAATTTTGATTTAAAGATTCTTCCCATTGCTGATTATAATAATGGGTGTATTATTGCCACTAACATCAGGAGTTCTTAGCTCTGCTGCTGTTGCTTTTGTATACAGAGCATCTCGATATCCACTGCCACCATTGTATGCATTATTTTGGGGTATTGGACAGACTGCTTTAGCAGGATGTGTCGGATTTACCAGAATATTAGCAACTTTGTAATATGAAACACTGTTTGCAAATGAATGGTGCACAAGATGTATTGTTATTCAGAAATGTATGTAATGTATTCCAAACATTATTGACATTTTAAATCAGGTGAATATTTTATCGGTATTATTTGGTATTAGTAATAGAAGAGAATATAAGAAAATTTGTACATTTATGAATGTATGATATTGTACAAATGTAATGAAAATTATAATTAAAATAATATTCATGTTAATAGCTATTCCAAGTCAATTCAAACATTTATAAATGTTATTTATTAATTATATAAAATGTATAATCTGTTTAAAATTATTACTACAATTTTTGATTATAATTTTCTAACCACTAAATATCTTTATTTCTTAATATAATTTATTGCAAAATATAGTATAAATTTGTTGAATATATTTTTATACAGATAGATAATACTTTATATTTATGTACATTTATATGCATTCATTGTTATGGTTTATCAACTTTTAAATGTTGTTTATAATTATTTGCAATATTTTTTATTTCTATCAATCCAACTTCTAGTTCTTTCTGAATATCAGCTTTTGTAGTTTCATCCGAAGAAGTTAAATTTTTTAGCACCATATCTGTAACATAAACAATAATTTAATAATATAGGTTATGTAAATAATATTAATTAAGAAAGATGTTTAAATTATAAATTATTTCATACCATGATATTTGGATAGTATTTCCATTGTTGAAGGTACTAAATGTGTGTGAAGAAATGAAAGAACTGTGGATACATGTCTTCCAGACATGTATAAAACATTTTGTGTTACTGCAGTGAATAGTATACTTGTAACTAAATGCAATGCCAGTGCAGGATCATGTGTAGCATTAAGTTCCTCTAGTAATGCTTCCCTATGACCCCAAATAAATGGTCTTTCTTTCTTTTTATCATACTTTTTTAATACTAAACAACAAGTTGCCATTGCTGGTTCTACAAAATTTAAAAAATCATCTAGAGAATTTCCAGCAACTGATTTGTGTATGTTGGTTAAAGGTTCTTTAACATCTTCAGGCAAATCTAATAACATCTTTTGTCTTGTTTCTGTGGTAATATTGTCAGGGAATTGAAGCATATTTTGTTGTGCAGCTAATTTAAATAATTCATTTACAAATTCAGTACCAACAGATTTTAGTAAGTACTTTGTTAAAGCAGGCTGATCTGTCTTATCCATATGTTTAATACCCTTGTCAAATATTTTGATATTTGTTATTAAAACATTAAGACGTTCTTCAACTACACTTAAATTAGTAGTTTTATTATTTTGTGCTAGCTGATCTGCAATATGTATGGCATGATTATTTATTTTCGGTTGCAAATATGATGCCAGTTCTTCGACTAAATCATCAATAATCGATAAATTATCATCTTTCATGATTTCATTTGTTATATCTTCGATAGAAACTAATTTGTGTTCTATCCTTCCAGGCATGACTTTTACATTTTCATCGTCAGAATCAATTTCACGAGTTTTTCCTGGTAAATATTTCTTTTTAGTCGCTTTCGTTTTTGTTTCTCTTCCTTGATTACCACCACCGGCTTTACCACTTGTCGCCTTCTTTCGACGTTCTTCTTTCTTACTTCCCCTATTTTCAAGTATTAAGTCTACTGATTTATTTTTAATCCTATTTTCTGCTATCGTTTGAAACCATTGCCCACTTGCTACTGCTTCCCTAGCTTTAGTTTCCGCAATGGTCTCAAACGATTTACTTAATGATTGTAAAAATGCATCAGATGCTACTACAGTTTTCGCAAATACATGTGTATTATTACTATTCATCTTTTTTTCTGCAATTTTAAGAAGCATTTCCATATCTTTATCAGTAAATACAGATGGCAGAAGAGGACTGATATCAATAAATGATCCACTGGCAACAGCTTCTTCAATATTTGCGTCTACCTGATCCATAATATTGGTACCCACAGCAACAGAGTCTAAGAAGATTATATTTTCATTTGGAAAATGACGTTTCACGAAGTTTGGTGGATCTGATATTCCAAGACGAGTAAGTGCATCATACTCTGGTAATGGATAAAAAAAAACGAATATATAAATTTCAAATATTCTCATATCATGAAAATTATTTCATTATAAGGTATAATACCCACCTAAATAACCATTTTGTTTATAAAAGTTATCTACCCATTCACTTTGACTTTTGGAATATATAGTTGGTATATAAAGACTATTTGTTCCCTGTTTTCCTGCTATCACACCAGGTATTTGTTTCATCTCTTGTAAGCTATCCAGGATTGCTGTTGATAATAAAGAAACACATATATCAACATTTTAAGGACATTATTGAAATTGATACTATTCACTTACAATAGAATATTCTTTCTGAAACAGAACATTGTCCTAGAATTGCAGATAGCGGTGTAGGCTTTGTAATAGCAGATAATGCTCCTCTTATTTTAGCTTTGTTTCTAGCTATAAAACTTTCTGTGTAAAAAACTCTGATATCTTGTGTGTCTTGTTTGCCAAGTATCGTCTTTCCCAGTTCTTTTTCAATCAGTGATTGCAAAAATTCAGCTGGCAAGTCATAGTATATTGTTAACTCTGCTACATTGATACAACCATGTTGTGCTAGTTTGTCATTGATTTCTTCAGCAATTCTGTTCGTGTAACTTTTATCAATAAGTTGGCCAAGTATTATTTTCAGGCCTTTACTGTGCTTTTCTATTTCAGTTGCCACTTTAGATACTTGGGATAGGTTGACATTGAGAATTTGTGCCAGGTCAACCAAATTGATTCTTCCACCATGGATATATAATTCATTCTTAATTTCCTTTCCAAGATGTTGTGGTGTAACATATTCCTTACCATCATTGGTAAATATCACATCCAGTAATTTACTTTCTATTAATTTTGTTACAATTTCTATGCAGTTACGCTCTGACAACCTGTATAAAATAATTATGATTATAAAATTATTGCAAGTAAAAATTGTAACATAAATATGTTATATCAGTTAAAGTAGTAAAATCATGAATTAATTTCTGTTCGTTTGACATCATAAAAATTGCAATTTCATTCTACAGCTGTTTTAAATTATTTTACAGTAAATGTCATTGAAGATGATAAGTTGCTAAACAAAAAAGAAGAGGACAACAGATGTTTATTTTCTATGGAAGTAGATCATACTTTTGTAGTGTAGAACTGAGTTGGGCTTTTTGGAAATCAGCTGCCAATCTTTTAACTTCATCCCAATCTACGGTACTCATTTTAAAACGTTAAAATTTTACTGCCAAGTTGTACTGGACACTGGTTAAACAATTGCCAGAAAAAAGATAGGTGTACCGATTGTAGCATTTGCAGGGACATCTAGCTTATTAGTAGCGAACTATAGTATTATCACTCTTCAGGAATGTGAACTTGGAATTCATGATAACATTTCATTCCAAATGTTTGTTTTTAAACTTAGTTATATACGTGATAACAATATTAAGAAATAGGTATAGATATTGAAATATAAATGAAGAAGTTGATTATGTTATTATGAAACAAAAGGTAATCTGTTCTCCGTTTGAATATTCAAAATTCAGTGCTGCCTAACAATAAATATATAGGGTAGAAACCGTAGAACTACTGTTAGCAGGGATTTTTATTGAAACACATTCTAGGATAATTTCTAAGGTTTTTAATGTTTTACACGTGTCCTGTACATAAGTATATAAATATGTATATTATTACTTAAAAATAACTGGAGTAAACAAAATGCAATATCTTTATTGTGAAAAATCAAATACTAAGATTATCTACCTCAAAATTCGTGCTATGAGATAACAATATTACGATATATAAGGTTAGACTGTGCATGTTACATTATTGATTAAATTTTGTTTTATTGTCTGATTGTTTATCGTTTTTATTCAATTATATGTTTAATAATGTATATAATTAGTAATACTGATTTTATACATTACTAATTTTTCATTAGGAAATTCGTGAAAATATGTGATCAGTGAACTTATTGTTTGTATAATAAGTTTTTTAGCTTGTGTAACACTGCAATAAAACCATGGGAGAATAAAATACATTTAAAAATGATAATATGAATGAATGGTGTGGTTTCAATAAATATGGTTTGTTATAAATATTATAATTGATCATCTATATATTCAAGTTTAGCAGAAAATCATATTTATATGGATATATTATGATGTTACTTGGAAGCACCTTGCATGAGAATTATGATAACAATCATTATAAATTAGCTGTAAGTGTTAAAAATGAAATGATTTTAAATTGTACTATCACAACTTATAAATGTTTGTAAAGTTATTGTAATCCAAATACTATTATTGGCATACAAATACTTATATATTACACATTTATTTTAGTTTGACAATATATTAATTAATTATTGTATTATACGTTAATTAGATATGAAGAATACGTACATTTTCGACGACAAAAATTTATTTTCTCGTCGGAATAAAAGATTAGTTTTTAGAAATCGAAAAAATATGTACCAAGCTTATTTTAAGTTAGTCGCGAAAAATTCCAAAAATGGAAGTAGAAGGTCGTGAACCTTTTATAAAATGAATGGAAGTTTAAGATGCAAGGTACAGAGCCCATTGAGGTCCATTAAAACTTCTTTCTCAAACTTCGCCTTAATTGTGTCTAAAAATTTTACCAACTGCATCCGAATGTTTGTTCTGGAAGTTCGTCGTAGGTACCAATGGTGAAAGAAGTTTTAATTTACTACACTTTGAAAGTTTCGTTTCTTACATGACTATTTTGCGACTTTTAGATTTTTCATTGTTCTATAACTCTAAAATAGTAAAAGATAGAAAACAATATCATTAAGAGAAATTAAATGATGTAAAATGGAGGATCACAGGATACATGCATCGGTACCGGAAGTGGAGGCGTTCCAAAGATTTTAAGGTCAATTATATTTTTTTAAATGGAATTGTATATTTTGTTAAATGTAAATCGCTGCATTTTATTATTCTTTACAAAGAAGTATTAGGGTAGAATAGTTCAAAAGATATTCTAGGGAAGGCCCCGGGACCTTTTGCGAACACACCGGGACCCCCCACCCCTGGTGCATTGGTGTCCCAATCTCGGGGGGAGGGTCTAGCATTTAAGGGGCCCCAGCCACGGCCCCCTGCGGCCGCGTGATCGATGTTGGGGGCACCCGCCTCTCCCCGGTCTTCCTCTTCTCGTCGAGAGACACTTAGGTTTTTCCTGTCCCTCCCTAAGATATCTTTTGAACTAATCAATTTTCGAGCAAAGTATCTTAATATTTTTTTATAGAGAATAATAAGATGCTGTGTAACTCTACTACATAGTAAGTGAAATAAGATTGGTTCAACGATGCACATCGAAGCTCCCATGTCCTCTTCGTCCATCGCTTTCACGTTTGCTCGCTCGGTGGCTCGTTGGGCGCGTTAGTCCTCTTCTTAACGCGGAACTTTCGACCTCTCATATGCTGGCGAATAACGGAGCTAGTTTAGTTTATGCTCGACTCTGTCGTCGGTCGGATCAGTGGAGGGATCAGTGTTTGTCGGTGAAGAAGAGAACCGACTAGACGGGACGCGCGGGACTCACGATATCTTCGTGAAGAGTAATCTGAACGAACTGGTAAATTCGATCGACCATTTTCAATTTCCGTTCGTGTACATTCCACGATCTTCCTCTATGTTTACATTGCCGTTCCTTGTACCGAGTGGTGAATTTTTCTGCTATCATTTATATTCCTTATTCGGAGTTAGACGGAATAAGAACTTGACCTTCAGCCATGAACTCCACGAACCACTTTTCGGCGATGATTCATTCTCGTGGGTCGTTCAATGGTCTCCACGCGACGACGCACTGCCGGTAGTGTTGACGGAGATTAAAACCGTGTGGGATTAGAAAAGGAGTATTAGAGTAGACCGAGCTACGACAGCAGCGTGAGTGCAACGCATTGTGCTTTTTTTTTTTTCACGACAAATGACATAGAATTCTTTTGATAATGAACTTACGTTGCGCACATGTATAATACTGTCGGTGGTATTGTTTTTAAAAATGTCACCACCGTCATCGAAATACTCATTACCGTATCGCTATCAGCGTTACATGTACGTGGCGTTTTCGATCTTCTATATTTGTTCTGTAATCTATAAAGTAATATAATACATAAACGATGTGGACAGTCTGAAATGATATAATTTATTAAAAAAATTATGTACGATCGATGAATACTTTCATAAATGATTTGAGAAAATTAACACTTATTGCCATTTTTAATGATTTATTTAACGACTATTTTATTTTTACAACTATATTCCACTTTTTAGCCAATTTATGTTAAACAATTGCTATTCTCAGAATCACATGTCAGAGTAGGTTGTTTACCATATGGGGGGTGGAGGCTTATCAAAGGGGTAACATTTTAGGAATTCCGTAAAGCAAGAGTGTGTAGCGTTGATTTGCTATATTACTGTCATATTATAATCTTTTTGTTATTTTTGAGATGCTAAATTATTGATTTATGGAGAAGGAAAGAATTAATTTTTTCGATCTGAAATTCCTCCGCAATATCCAAGGATAAGATGAATTTTGATGATTCGCTCATTACCATTAAAAAAAAATCACAAATTACGATAAAATTAATAAATTACTTTCATTATTTTAATACATGATAAAATTGATCATCAGTACCACATTGTTAATTAAATTTGTAATTTTATTTTCCTTATTTATAAACAATAATACAAATCTTTGGTTTCCAATTTCAACAAATTAAAAATATTTCAAGTCTTTAAATTACAAATTAAGATAAAATGAAAGAAAAATACATTTATGATTTTATAATTTGGTAAAATTGATATCGGTACCAAATTTTTAATTATAGCAGTACGGTAATAGAATGCTGTAATACTATTATATCAGAATGAACCGCTGAAAAAGAATTTTGTCGCGTTTGAAACCGTGCAAAGGCTTCCTTTTCCGCATTGATAGAATTTGTTATCAATGATATCCAATGTGCGACGTGCGAGAAGGTTAATCGGTGGTTAATCGACACAAGAGACAAGCTTGATACACATACTTTGCGTGCTTCGGTCACTCAATTTGAATGCAGATTAGTGTCAAGGTTAAAAGAAAACGATTCCTTTTTTTCCAGCAAAGAATTTGTGTAAATTGTTGATTAAACAAATGCACATTTTATAAACACGATGTGTAATCCGCGAAATTATTAACGTTAAAGATTTTTATTTATATTATATAACAAGAGCAGATAATTTAAATGCAGGTTTAATTAGTTAAATAAAATTAGCATCTTTCGTTGAATGATTGCTGTCTCGCTTTCTTCAAATAACTTCCAAGAAAATCCATCATTTCTATGCCTGCAATTTCATTTTATGTAATAGTTATTAATTCTTTCCTTTTGATGATGATTCTCTTTAATTAAGACGATTCGTTTAACTTCAATCGATTTAATAAAATGTTGCTCTTTGTTGATCCAGGTTTAAAAATCAGTTGCAATTGATTGACATTATCAATGATCTCTTTCTCATTAAATTTCTTTTCCTAAGAACTTGAATGACTTATTTATTTTCCATGGTAATTTTAATGAAATTATAATACTATAATTTTTATTTTTTAATCTGAATAGCTTAGGATAGTTAATTGTGAACGATCACGATAGTCAAATTGTTCGTTTAAAATATAATATAAATTGGCAAAAAGGCGAAGTCAATGAACCTTTCCGCTTGAATGCAAACATAAAGGTGTTCGTCCCCTACGTTTAGAATTAAACAGACGTACGTACATCACTTTTGATCATTACAAATTAGAATACAAATACAAGCAAGTCTCGACCGTTTAATGTTCTTCTTACTAGTTAGAAGTTGCTTTGACACTTCGTTACCACGGTGCATCATCTCGCTGGTGTTGCGGTCGAAATTTGAAACGTTTTCAAAGTTGAAACGTAAAATGTAACGTTTGCACATTTTCGTTCCTACGTCAATCGAGAATCATTGTTTCATCA
Organism: Osmia bicornis bicornis; assembly: GCF_907164935.1. Taxonomy (NCBI): domain Eukaryota; kingdom Metazoa; phylum Arthropoda; class Insecta; order Hymenoptera; family Megachilidae; genus Osmia; species Osmia bicornis. The sequence goes on from NC_060226.1 coordinate 2,810,961, forward strand.
CTCGTTATTATATCATGCGGGAAAGACGCAAATCAAAATAAATTAAGTTAATGAACGACACAAGTCCAAAACCCGTTTGAAATTTGAAATTTGAAGATGCTCCATTCAATCGTATTCAATTCTTCCTCACTTCTATTATTTTAAAGCTACAGATTAGTCTATTTGCATGAGATACCAAACACTCATTCAGTCGAGGATGATTTTTTTATCAAACATATATGGTCTAAAAGAATAACAGGAAAATTAGCAAAATAATTTGATCATCCAAAAGAATTTTAAAGTCGTTAATTCGGTTATTCGATTGTATTCAATTTTGTAGTGCCGATTACTAATGACCCCCACAACGTTCAATGTATTAAGGATTAAATCGTTTCATTCTTCAATTTAAACTCTACACTTGTTACTTTTAATTAATATAATATTAATATTATTTCAAATTTCCTTTCCTATTTTCTACCTGTTGAAACTAATATAATATTGATACTACTTAGAGTTAAAAACTTTTTTTTAAATTATTCATTTTTAATTAATTTGTGGTATTAATTATCGCGTCCATCAGCACCTTATAACATTTTCGTCTAAGAAGTATTATGATTATCCAATTAGTAATTGAGAAGGTGCAAATAATTACATGACTCACTGTATGTAACAAATTAGTAAAACATATGTAGGTGGAGTGTTCAGGGTTTATGATACGATTAAAATCAAACGGTATTGATAACTGTATTAGTCGTATTTAAATACCATCAGTGGATGAAATTTCATACTAGATGTACACTTATTAGGTTCTCTGCATATCTTGATATCAAGTTTAGTATTACTCGAGAAAAAATCAGCTTTATCTTGTTTTTTTATGATGAGGAGACACAAATCTTTTATATATAGTTTGGGTAAAATTAAATTTTTATTGAAAATATTACAAAAATTTTTGTTTAGCTTGACTAGTTAACTCTTGAACCGGTAGAGTCTGTTTAATTTTTAAACGAAATAGTTTGATATATTGGAAAAATAATTTTTAAAGGAACAGTGTAAAATGTAGAAAATGAAAATAGTATGGAGTACTTAATGAAATTAAATTAAATTAAAATTGGGGTTCTCTCCATGGTAATTATAAACAATTTAGTAAAATAAATAAGTATTCATTTACAATGCTATATTGATGATTGATGAAGTATTTATTTAAATTTTAAATAGGAAATAATAAAAATAAAAATTTATGATTACAATAAATATAGCAAAATATAAAATTACAAAAATTATTAATTCTACTGTTAAAATGTTAAAATGAGAAATATGTCGTTACATACGCCACTGCTTTTGATATACTGGCCCTTGTCGTCGTGTTACAAGCACGTATATGCATGCATGCACACTTGATGCACATTTATCAGCACGTGATAAGGCGTGCGAATTGTTTAACACTATGTATATACCATTCTAATAGTAAAACTCTGGTAGTGCTTCGTTTTCTTTACTATGAACTTAATAAAAATGTAACTGTAATGCAACAAATTTTAATTTGTATAATAATTTATTTAAATTCTATTTAGTCCTCTTTTTACACATGTATGTTGATAATATAAAAATTGCAGCTTAAATTAGTAACATTTGTAACACTTATCTTGATTATTTTATCAAATTACAGTGGTACCTCTTAATCCGTTCCTGATGTTTGGACTTATACCAAATGGGACCTTGTATGATCAGTCAGTTAATAATACATCAATTCCGAATATAATTGATTATTAATTTAATTTTTCCTCTGAGATAATTATTGAAAAATGACGCAAAATTCACAGAAAAAATGTATCTCGTATACCAAAGCAGACGTATACCAAGGTACCACTGTATTATTTGAGTTGGTATTGCACTCAAGCCAGGAATAATCCCTTAGCCTAAACACAAACGGCGGCAGCCGTGTCGAAGCGCGGCGACAGTTTCATTCGTTCTTGAGCCTTCCTCGAGTCAACACATATTAAATAGAGTTCCAAAGCGAATAGTTAAATTTTTTTCGAGAAAAATAAATAAAATTAATAATATAAATAACTGCCTCAATCAATAACACATTTTCTACTATAAACAAAACAATTTTCTTCGTTTGGATGACCGTGTACTAGGGTCTGAAAGGACTCGTCTATCGTTTGATTAATTAATTATCCTTTCATTCGAAGCGGCAGTTGCGTATCGAACGACAGACAGATCGAAGGTGTTATAGTCGAAGGATTAACTGGAAATCCGTTTATCCTGAAAAACTCTCAGCAAAGAAGCTTTAACTAAACCTCTTCCCTTTTTTTTCTCCGTTCCGTTTACAGAACAGAAACATCCCGGTAGTCGCATTCGAGCCGATCGAGAACGATGACGAACGCCGAGAATACAGAATCGAAAAGAAATCCTGACGGGGTGTCTAATGCCTCGAACGAGATTACCGATCACCGCCCTTTGAACGAGGACACGCAGGATGGTCATCGACTCGAAGAGAACTCGAATTCGAGTACCGAAGGGAATCCCTTGTTGGATTCCGATCGAAAGAATTCATCGATTAAAGTTGACGTCCCGATCAAGTTGAAGAGGGATGACAGGGATGAAGAGGATCGAGCGTCGATGAATACATCCAGAAAGGACCCAGAAGCAGATGATCGAAACGTGAACGTTCCACCTGACGGTGGTCTTCGAGCGTGGATGGTCATGATCGGCAGTTTCGTGATCAATGGTGTACTTTTTAGCGTCATTAATACCTACTCGTTGATTTATGTGGAGTTGCAGAAGAGGTTGTTGGAGTCGGGAGAGACGGCAGCGTCATCGAAGGCTGGTGAGTTATGTAATTTGATTATTAGTATTTAATTATTTGTCTGAGATACAGAAGGTACGAAATATTTCAGAGAAACTTAGGTATAAGTTAGGTCTTCAGTTAACGCTTTTAGTATGGATGTCGTCATAAGATGGCATAAGGATCGTTTCACGTGCCTTACTTGTCCGTGTTTTTTACTCGGGACAGCAGGAGGTTTTAGGGTAGGTTCCCCCTAGGCTCTCCCTTGATTTTCTTTATGCTTTCTCTCGGTTCTTCCTATGTTCTCCAAAAACTTTCCATAGACTCTCTCTAGACTTTCCTTAGGTCAGGCCTGTCCAAGTAGGGGAATTTACTTGAACGCTGCTCCTTCAAGTAAGATGGGACCGAGGAGACAATACCGTCGCTAGGAAAGACGGAGAGACGGTAGCCGGAACCGTCCCATCTTACTTGAAGGAGCAGCGTTGGAAGGAGACCCAAAACATGTGTTCCAGGAGTAAATTTCTCTACTTGGACAGGCCTGCCTTAGGGCATAGATTCACCCTGGGCCCTAGGTTTTTTCTAGGCTTTTCCTAGACTGGTCCTAAGCTTTTCTTACACTCTCCTCAGGCCCTAGGCTATCCCTTCATTCTTCTATGATTCTATCAAAATCAAAGACAAATATTGGGAGGTTGTACACGATAGTGAGCTTATCATATCAATGCTAACACCTTGACTATCGTTGGGGGCCCCTAATGACTGACGCCTCAAATATATAACGTAACCAATAAGTAACCCTAGAATAACCTCGTATATAACCATTCACTCCTGAGGTAAAATACATTATTTCTGAGAAATTTTCTGTATAGAAATATTTTTATTATAATTGTATATTTTCAATATTTTCTAACTGATATACTTAACAATTCCTCTTCCAGATCTTTTAAGAAAAAGAAATAAATTTTTGAATAGCACAATACTTTGGCAAAATGAAATAATGGATCGCTTCGTAATCTGACCATTTTATTATTATAATTCTTCTCAAGTGTACACGAAGAAGATAAGACTCTTCTTTGCGAGGTCATTGTGACGATAAAATTATCATTGTCTAATGTTTTTCCTATTAATCGTTTGTACCAGACATCGTGCTTGAGCAATTCTTTTCTGTATTAGACCGTGAATGATAAACTTGCAGCTGCTCCTATTTGTTCCATTATTCGCCAACTATTTAAACAACGAAATATTGATTGTTGCATAACTGAGGACATTCACACGTTATGCCTCCCCTGGGTCAGCCTTCCGAGATAATACGTTCAACAAAAGACGCACGCTGTTATCCCTGTGTTTCAGAGAACGTTCAATTACTGTACGCGCTCGTTTTGTATCATTATACGACAACTCTAATTAGAATCGTCGGGAGAATGGGGGATCCACGGGTTATTGAGTTTCATGTATTTTAACGAATCAATGATTTACGGCGAAATGAAATATAATATTCGACAGTGGAATTTGTTAGGTCGTTTTGTAGCAAATGATAGATTTCGAAACATAGAAAGTTAATTATCATTTGATGACATAAAAGTATCGTTAAATAGCGTTCATGGTATATCGATTTGAAGCTTAAGGTTTAATGAAAATGGCTGTTTAAATATTTCATTAATATTGTTAATATAAAATGGCTAGTTCTTTGTTGGAATAAACAGTGAATTAATCAGTTTATAGCTTAATATTGATTAATTAATATCTAATTTCCAATCGTTCATTTGTCGAAACGATACAGATTTATTTATGAATAATCTAGTTTTTTATTTTGATTTAAAATAATTTTTAAATTATGTCAGAATTTAGTTGTTCTAAAATTAGTCATTCTTTGTTCTAATTGACAATCAACCACTTGAGACAAGAAGAAAATAATGTACTTTAATTTTTATTTCTTCTAAATAGAAGATATAATTGTAGTTGTGAAATCATTCCTGTAAAAATAATTTTTGTGTAACTGGAACTTTTTTTCTTTACCTTGATGCATTGACCTTTTCTGTACCGAACTAGCAACGTGTGTGATAAGATAACAATTTGATTTGAATAAGTTTGATAAAAGAGAGATATGTACAGTTTAACAACCGGTATTTGTAAATATAATTTTTGACATAAAATGTCTTTATCACTGATGATTCTACTAACTGGAGAAGGAAAAATGATTTATTGTTGATTCAGCTTCAGATAAAATTAACTTCCTAAAAATACAAAATTTACAAAGAAACTTTAAAGGAGAACTTGAAGTGTATAATATTTTATAATTTCTTCAATGTTTCTCTGTTTTTGTTAATAATGTATAGTAAATCAAACAAATAATCTTTTTCAAGTTTAAAAGAATAAATCATTGTTCAGCGCAGTCAACGAACCGCGTTATCTTACTATTTTTAATATCTACAATTCTTCTTTTGATAATGAATTATCATATATTTTCGCTGCATATCGTTAAACTGTCTAGATTTCATTCACTTAATTAGTCTTTCAATTTTTCTCATTGAAATTTTCATTTAATTAATGAAATATTCGCACGGAAAATGAATATAGAATTTTAACAATTAATAGCAAGCACTTTAATATCATAGAATATAATTGCTCTTCTTAATTAACTGATGGCCTAAATTCGTTCGCGTTTCAGAAATGAGTTCTGCGCATCGATGTTCCCTAAGACTTAATCATTGTTAAATGCACCGTGAAATAATTACTTCGGGTTGCGTATCAATTAAATCGATCGATCAGCCTAATCATCCGCGGAGTCAATGCCCTGCACAACCTGGATCTGAATTAATCGACAATTACATGGGTATTAATAGTAACGAGGGTCAAATAATATTAATCTAGGGGTAGTTACTCTTTAAAGTAGAACTAGGTCTTTGCTAAACAATAAACGAACTCTCTGAACGACGTTTTAAGATTGTGTACGATTATGAGACTCTTACATTGTGCATTTAATATGACATTTGTTCGAGTTCCCTTACTTGATATCGTTGAACCTTTCATTTTCGTTTAATTGAAGGATCATTAAGAATCATCATTTATCTCAGAGTGTTCTTTAGCAGCATTCTTTAGCTTCATAATGAAAAGCAACATTGAACCAACGATACTGTTCTTCTTAGAAAATTGTTATTCGTATAAATATTAAGAAGAGATGATTAAAAATTCAAACTGTATATTATTTTATAACTATAACGGACCATGGAGAGAACCACAATTTTAATTTAATTTTGTACTTTACATTATTTTCATTTTCTAAATCTTATACTGTTATTTTCATTGAAAAATTATTTTCTTCGGTATATTTTATATAAAATTAATTTTCTGACAGAATGGCTCCATTGGTTCAATTTCTCTTTCATTTGATCTGTATGAAAGTTGAATAAAAATTCGAAGCTATAACTAATATCAAGATCAAAGTAAACGTATCGATGGAACCACTACCTAAATTTTTGTTCGGGTATTTCAATATCAGAATATCTTCTGCTATACAAACGTTCCATTACTCAAACCGTATCCCGTTCTCTTCTGAAAATGGAAATGTTCATTTTCGATTTTTCATTTATACGTATGTACATTTCCTTTCTATCAATTTTCACGATTATCGAGAAATGAAACGTTTGACAGCTCGACGATTGATATTTGCGGCGAGAAAAGTTGTCGAAAATTATCAAAGATCTTTGCATTCTCTTTTAGCTTTGGTAGGGTCGTTAACGATCGGTACTACATTCTTCTTATCGCCAATTTCTGGCATTCTCACTGATAAAATTGGGATTCAGATGACCACGTTTCTGGGCGGTGCTCTCGCATCCGGTGGCATGTTTCTCTCATCAATATTTTCTAGCGAGGTAAATACATCAATTTATTTTTATCAACAATTTTTCCTTTCTTTCTTGAATTTCTCCGATGATTTTCACGATGAAATATCATTTTGACGTAATAATGTGGTAATCGCGTTATTGTAACCGACTCGAGTTATTTCTAGAATCGCTGTGCTTCAGGTGTCATTGCTCTATTTGACGTACGGAGTTATGTACGGGCTTGGTGCGAGTCTTGCCTACACACCGAGCCTAGCGATCTTGGGACATTATTTTAAAAGATATCTGGGCTTGGTCAACGGGATCGTTACGGCTGGCAGCTCGATATTTACCACCCTCATGCCGTACCTCATGGAGATCATACTCCGCCGTTTCGGTCTTGAGGGAACTTTAAGATTTCTGGCTATGCTTACCGCGATCGTGATGGCCTGCGCCATCCTCTTCAAACCGATTCCTCGTAAGTCTAAATTATCATTATTCACTTGTTCATTTTGTTTATAGTAGAAATTGTATTATTAGAACTTTCGTTGCTCGAATATTCTGGTATCTGTATAATTTATCATTCAAGTACTTATTTTTGTTAATTTGTACGATGTAAATATTTTTCTTTTTCGTTATTAGTGATATTTAAATTGTTAATTATTATTACGAGGGCCATAATAGGAGTATTCATTTTAACCCTCGAACGGCGGACCATGGAGAGAACCCGAATTTTAATCTATTGTATTTCATATTATTTTCATTTTCTAAATTTTACATTGTTCCTTTAATAATTATTTTTTCGTTTGAAAATTATACATTTAATACTTGTACATATTTTGTAAGTTTCGATTACGATTGACCCTGGCTTCGCTGTTCAAGGGTTAATAATTTTGTGATAATTATGAGGATTGTCGAGTAATATTTTTCTATAATTATTTTTTTAGTTAATTCTGTGTCCAGGGTGGAATCAAAGTCGAAATCAAGCTTCCAGAGTTGTCTGAAGCAAATGATTAACGTTTCTATTTGGAGAAAAAAACGATACGTGGTATGGGCTAGCTCTATTCCCCTTGCTCTGTTTGGGTTAGTATTATCATAATAATTTTTATTTAATAATTTACCATTAATAAATGGTCATTGATTAACATTCAAACGATCCAGCTCTCGCTTAACGCTCTCTAAAAATATCAACCAGTGTAAGATCCTGAGTATCAGAAATTTAATTTAATTTAATTTAATTTAATTTAAAACGTGTCACTCGGTTTGCTTCCGGTCCTCGGTCCTCTGAGGTAGTCTCAAGTTATTTCAAACGCGTTAAAACGATTTTCACCGTTACAAAAGGTGTCAACAAGCAGTAGTAAGCACGGTTGCGAAAGTGAACCTTGTTTCTCAACAACAATCAAGTTACAGGGCGTGTAATTCAAGCCGTCGTGAAAGAAACAACCGCGGCGAAAGCGTATGAAACTAGCAGGATATAAAGTGACACGGCTTTTCAGATCAATGAGAATGTGTTTCTTCCAGGTACTTTGTGCCGTACGTTCACATTGGAAAATTTGTTGCGACGGTGTTTAAAGATTCCGATGGAAAATTGCCAATCATGTGCATCGGTATCACATCCGGCATCGGTCGATTAGTTTTTGGATACATTGCTGATTTACCGAGGGTGAACAGAATATTGTTGCAACAGGTTGGAATATTTTTTCATTTCTCTATAAATTTACAACTTCAATTATTAATATATTGATTGCCACCTGGGTCGTCGGTGAATGACACTTAGAATTTTTAAAAGATTCTTTTATTTCTTTAATTTTTTAGATATCCTTCCTTAGCATTGGCGTTCTTACAATGCTCCTTCCCGTCACACCTTCGTTTCTTGTATTATTACTCATTTCCTTGGCCATGGGATTATTCGATGGATGCTTCATATCCCTTTTGGGCCCTATTGCATTTGATATCTGTGGTCGAGAAGGAGCAACCCAAGCCATTGGATTCCTATTAGGCATGTGTTCGGTACCCTTAACAGTGGGCCCTCCAATTGCTGGTCTTCTCTATGATCAAACTGGTAATTATTTATCTTTTACTTTGCACTCTTTTCTGGAAAAAATAATTTTTATTTATAAATGAAATAAAGAATAATGAAGTAAAAAATGTAGCATCTATTTTTGAATACTAACTTCAATCATAAGAATTTCAAGATTTCTTTTCTCATTATTATCGCAGCAAATATAGGTGACGTTTGTTTAATGATTTTTCTTTTTCTTTTATTTGTATAGGTAGCTACGATCTGCCCTTCTTTTTAGCTGGTATCCCACCAATAGTAGGTGCGTTAACGATGTTCCTAATAAAGTTCGTTAAGGAAGAGGATCCGAAACCCGTTAGAGGGAATACGGAGGATAAAGCTGCCTGTCAGAATGGTCGGTAAACAGGTATTTGTACATCATTCACATCTAACTAACAGAGTTTGTTTCTCCATGTGGTATCGAAAACACACACGTGCGTGTCGGTTTTGTAAACTGTATTCACGAAGGCGGTTGAAACTTTCCACGGAAAGCTTTTCAGATAAAATATAAACACGAATTTCGTCTGCTGTCAAAGGGAGGGACAGAGGAATTGGTAAAATAAATTCAATATTTCGAGAAATCATGTCTACTCAACACTTTGTTGTCTTTTATCTTTTGTGTACTTTTTTTAAATATTAATTGCTTGCTTGCTTGCTTATTGAGATCCATTGCATGCTTTTATTAATATTAATAATCTGTAATTTGCATGTTACACTTCTGGACTGGTGAAATTAATTAAATTTAATCTAGTACATTTAATGGGTGTCATTGTACTTTCTTTGCAATCAATTATTATTAATATTTATCATATAAATGATTTTTAATTAAATTCATCTGATATCTACCATCTCCTCTATATATTTATCTCATTGTGTTTTAACAATATTATACCACTTTCTCTGATGTCATCTGATGTTCTCACTTAATGCATTTATTTGCTTTTTGAATAATCTTCAGCCTTGTAATTAATTACTTATTCAGTCCAAAGTTGACACTTTAATTACTCTTTGTCTTATCATACTGCAATAAATTGTCATTCATTGTGCACTATTCCTGGTCAGTGTTTACTTTCTATTACAGCTAATTTGTCTATTTGATATTGTCTTCTTACATCTTCAAGGTTCAATCGAGCAATCTAATTGTCTGTCTGAAAATGATAGTTATTTCTATTGTAAACTTAAGTCAATTTTCTTATTTACTTTCCTTAATATTTTTAGTACAAATATAAATTACACTGTTTGCTTTTTATTAACTCCAAGGTAAAGGTATCTCTGTCTACTAACACTTAATCTACACTATTGCTGAAAAGTCTTAGGACACTTATTAAATTTCAGTTGCATTCAAGATAAATTATACAATTGTTGAGCATAAAATTTCGTATTATCTGTGCCCTAAAAGTGTCCTAAGACTTCTGAATAATGGTATAGGTACTGCACTCTCACTTCATCATGCGCAGCAATTATCAAATAACTTTACTTTTGTAAATATTTCTGCAAATTCGTGATAATTCGTAAGATCCAACTTGCAGAGGTCTCCTTTTGCCTGTGCTTATTCTAATACCGTATCGTTTACGATTCGCAGGGTACTCGAGCATCGACTTTCTGTCCCCGTGCTTGGTGACGACCCTCAAACCCGCGTGCCACTCGCACGAGCAATCAAGCTGGAAGATGACGCGTCGAGACGAGGACGACCATTCGTCCCAATGCTGTGGATCTCAACGGAGCGTAGTGTGCCATCATCATAAGTGCCCCGATTATTCTAAACATTCGGAGAACGTGCCACTGCTTCAAACCGAGAATCAGTCACCTGTCAGTCTTTTTCAAAGGACACCTCAGTCGTCGATGTTTCCTACGTTTTAGCTCCCTGAATAAATGTTTAGAACTCGACGAGAAATAGTTAAAATCGGTCCTCGACGAAGCTAATTGCAATGTCACGCGAATTAAGACACGGCTTACATTTAATAGCCACGAAACAAGCTTCAATGTTCGAGCAATTTTAACCGAATTAGAGATATTTTAAAGCGGCAGAGATGTTTATTAGAAATATAAAGAACAAATGTTCTCAGTGGATCTTCTGTTCTCTGCTCGATGGAAAATATATGAGGATTAGTCAATAAGTATGTTAATCAAGGTGGATACGGGGTGAAACATGATTTAGTAGTTAAAATTTCATTTTATTGCAGTTGGTTGGGGTTTTGAAGGAAATAGTGAAGCTCCATACTCGTTGCTGTACAGTACGAGTATCGAAGGTCTATGCTCAGTACTGTACAGTACCGAGTAATGAAGGTCTATGCTTGGTACTGTACCGAGCATAAATCTTCATTATTCGGTACTGTACAGTACTGAGCATAGACTTTTCTTATTTTCTTCACAATTTTTTTTTAAAACAACGAAATCTACCATCTACTATATTAATCATTTAAATTTGTTGAATTAATACTTTTGAAATCCACTATACATATCTCTTTTAGATAACCTACTTATTGATTGGCCCTCGTAGGTGTCAATATTTTTAAAGAAAAAGGATGATATATTAGATCATAAATGAACGAATTGGTCAAACGTCACGTCAATTGAATGGAAATACTAGTTCATCTGAACAATAATCTATTTTTAGAAGGTTAATGTACTGTACGCGTTTGAATTCGTTATATATTTTATGCGATTTACTAGTGGATGTAATTTGTGCAAATAGTACAAACGTGTTAAGACAAGACTAAAGTATAATATGAAGATGTTGTTAATTAATTGTAACTTCATCGACATTTATTTTTAAACAATGGCATTTCAAGTTAAATATTCTTCCAATTTATGTTAGAAATAATTATAGGAATTAGGTTTTTTCTTCATTCGAATCAAATGTCATCAACGACGAATAAACTGACAATACCATAGAACTCTTATGCGCAAAGAAACTTTTTTCATTATTTTTAATTAGGGAAAATTTTATTAGCGTTGTGACCGTTGTTACTCGTTAAAATAGAAATCTTAGAAATGCTTAAATAAAAATATTTTAGTCGGTATAATGTTCACTGTTTTAGATAAATTGTTGTAGAAATTGATCGCTCGATTAATTAATATCACTTAAATTAGTCAATTACTCGGTAGATAATATTAGAAAATTTTATAACGTTTACACAACATATCTTATTTTGATTTATATTTGATCGTTCTCTCTATTTTACAGTTGCAATGAATCAATTAATTAATAAGATTTTGTTGTACGATTTTTTTTATACCTAGATCATACGTTGACCATAACACAATTAATGATACAAAAGTACTCTATTTTCCTAGCGTTAAGAGAGCAAAAGAAACATTATTTTTCTCGTAACATTGTACATAAAAAATAGTTGGTATATTTGTCAAGTTATGTAAAAGTAATAAAGAAATACGAATGTTACAAACACACGGTTGATGAATTAATTAATCAAACCTTCATAGAGAATTAATTACTGAAACAATGCATTTTTATTTCGAAGAAAAGTAAGTAAAAAAAAAACAAAAAATCGCCGAGAAATATGTTTCCAAAAGATAAGAAATGAAATACTGCAGCTCATGTGAAAAGAACATACATAGTGTGTCTATTCTACCACCAGTTTCTCAGCAAGAAATATGATGTGTTATTTTAGTCTTTTCACAAAACTGTCAGATCACTGTGTATTCCTTTACGTACGAATAAATACGACTGCTACTTCCTTCCTTCTTTGAGATGTAGTAGGTTGTTATTCTTACGAGATGTACTTATAAGTATTGAATTTTCATTCTTTGTTATTTTGTCGTTCTGTTATAGAACGATAGAATTATAGGGCATAAGCTGTTTCTATAGTTATAGAACTTAAAAATTTTAGAATTTTATTAATAGCAAGTTTTATAAGATTTTCATATAGTTAATGTGCAGACTTTTGGAAACAATATAAAAATTTCGTAGAATTTCCAGTTAATTAATTATTTTAAAGAATGATTAATTTCTTGGAAATTTGAATTAGTACCCAATGACTTCCACCTATTATTTATCATGTTGGAATTAATAAATTATTCTCAGTATTATTCCAAAAGTTTTAACATTTAAATATTTTAATTTACAGATGAGTAATTGTTTAATAAGAATTTTATCTGCCTGAAGAAAACAATTTTTTATTCTATATGCACAATTTAAAGTTATTTTATAAAGAAAAGAAGTAATTGATGATGACCCAATTTCTACTTGAGTGCGGATAATAAACGTGCTTAATTATGACTACTTATTGCTTCATTATCAATGCATTCAATTATCGAGCATTAATTGCCAGCTCGTCTATGTGTACCAATTTGTTAATTAGCGTATGCCGAAGAGCGGAAGCTCAATGTTGAATTAACAACAAGCGTAGAAGTTTGACGAGAAAGAGGTGTTGGGGTGTTAGGGACACCGAAGCACCGGTAATATTCTTTGCATATCGAAATTATGGCATTTGGGGTGTCAGGGACCTCAATGACTATCTCTGCGTACTGACCTAATATCATTCTGGGTCAGAGAGACCCAGGTGACTCTCTGCCCGCCGACCTATTATCATCTTGGGATGTTAGGAACCCCGAAGCACGGGTGATACTCTTTTATGCATGTACACAGATACTTTTATTATCAAATAAGATTTTATTTTCTGCGTTCATTTAATTTGCTGTATTTATTTTCTTAGCTTATTGAATAAACTCATTAGGAGGACGAACGTGTTGATTTTATTACTCCCGTGTACATCCTTTCCATCCAAAATTCTTTTACATTTCTACACCCTTTATAAATCTGCATTATTTAACTGTTTCGCTTACATCTCTGCATCCCCTACATTCCTGCTTTCTTTATATACATCCCTTACATCCATGATTTCTTTACATTCCTGATTTCCTTACATGCCTTCATCCCTTACATCCCTGCATCCCGTACATCCTTGTATCCCTTACATCACTGCATTCCTTACATCCATGATTTCTTTACATCCCTGCACTCCTTACATTCCTGCTTTCCTTACATGCCTTCATCCCTTAGATCCCTACATCCCTTACATCCTTTATATCCCTGCATCCTTTACATCCCCGTATCCCTTACATCCCTGCATCCCTTACATCCCTGCATCCCTGCATCCCTTATATCCCTGCATTGCTTATACGCCAAATTTTTCCGAAAAACAGCGCCATCTGGTTTTGAAAAAAGGAACTAAATCAAGCATAGATTTTGGCCCTCTAGCGGGAAAAATGTGAACTAAAATCTCGACCTCGAATCAGCGCCACCTGGTTTTGAAAAAAGGAACTAAAACCTGCAACATTTTTGGCCCTCTAGCGGGAAAATTGTGAACTAAAATCTCGACCTCGAATCAGCGCCACCTGGTTTTGAAAAAAGGAACTAAAACCTGCAACATTTTTGGCCCTCTAGCGGGAAAAATGTGAACTAAAATCTCGACCTCGAATCAGCGCCATCTGGTTTTGAAAAAAGGAACTAAATCAAGCAAAGTTTTTGGCCCTCTAGCGGCAAAAATGCGAACTAAAATTTTCAGGTGGAAACAGCGCCCTCTGGTGGTAAAAAAAGGAACTAATTTTTTGAAAATATGGAATTAAATTTGTAAACTTATCTTTACTTACCTTTACTTTTTTTTTTTTTTTTTTAACGTGGGGAAATCTTGCATAAGACCCCCCACCGTCCCCTGGGGGAGGGCGGCGGGGGAGTGTCAGATTCTTACTGACTAAAACCCCACGGGGATAGATCCCATGGTCATAACCGCGAAGTTGAGATGTAAAGGGGGAGTTCCCCTAGTATCGGACATTGGCTATATCTAAAAGAACTGAAATGTGACACAATTGTTTCAACCGACAAAACAAAGGAGAGGATAAAACAAACGTTTTATGGTTGGAACAATTTTGTCACATTTAAGTCTTTTAGATATAGCTAATGTCCGATACTAGGTGCCGTCTGGTATAAGGGGTACTCACCCTAATAATGCTCACGATCTTTTATAAAAAAGATCTACTAATTACTTTCAAAGTACCAACTGTACATTGTCGCACAAAATTATAGGACATGAAAATTAGAAAAAATTAAAAGAAAAAATGATCTCATCAAACGCTTTAATTAAAACAAATTTTATTTATCCAAATAAAAAAATAAATTTATACATTCTTATAGAAGACAGCATGCACCAACTTATAACAACCAGGAACAACTTCACCGTTTCTGATAAGGGTAACTTTAATTATATATCCTTTACATATAAACAGCAATGATCCTGAGTAAGATCACTAAACTATGATCAAATCATTACAATAATATCTGTCCAGGTGCGAATGGAAAAGTGTTGTAAATATATACCGGTCGATTGAACGCGAAAGAATTGGCAATTGCCAATGCTGGATTCGACTCGAAGTCTTCTTCGGGGATGCTCGATGGTGTGGTTGGTTCTCTGGTCCGCGGGGTAGTTGTGGTTTTCATCGTTGTCGTCGTCGTTGTTGGTGGTGGTGTAGTGGTGAAAATTGGGGGGTGGCTTGTCGAGCTTGGAGGTTCATAGGCTGGTAATCCAGGGGGCCCGTAATACGCATGCAATCGATTGTTGGTGGGATTAAAGCGTTGACCATTAGGACGCCATCCCCTTGGTTTATATGGCGATAAATCTGATGTTGCTAGTCCGATACAGAGAAGCACGAGGGTCAGCTGGAAAATGGAAAAGCAATTAATGGCTTAGCTGTCGTTCGCTTTTCCTGCTGTCCTTTCGAAAACACGAGGAAGAAAACGTCAATGCTGGTACACCTTTGTTTTTGTCAACTATCTCAATTATACTGGGTGCTCACCCTATTAAGTACTACCCTCCATAGGAAACATACAGCAAACAATTTTATTAATTTTTATAAGCAACACAGTGGTACATGTAAATTTGTTATATTTGCAATAACTTTAAAAAAACAAAGATCACTTTTCATTACAAAATTAATAAAATTCTGATGATGTTAATTTAGCTAAAATTATTTTAATGTTCGTTAAAGACATTGAAGTATTAAATTTAATTTTATATTATATAAAACACTAATCAAGATAAATTCAACCACTTATGAAAGAACAAATGAAATTATGTATTATTGTATTTATTATTTTTTTCTGTAAATAAATGATTTCTATGTTAATTATGCAAGATACAGTTACAGAAAAGAAAGGAATCATTGTAATTGATTATAATCAGTTCAAGAATTAGTTTTTAAGTCACACTCCCATTTTGTTAATTTCTTGTTAATGATGCAAAGTCTGTCCACATGAGTGAAGTGAGTATTCTATAAGATCGTCGATTAAGTGTTAATAGTGTTCCTCGTGCATAAGAAATCCACTGTCTCGTTACCGTGTTCCTCATTCTTGCTGGTCAACACCGTTAAGTCCGCTTGGAAAATTTTGACTGCTCTTTGCCCGTGTCTTTCATTCGTCTTTATATGCAGACACACGTTTATGAAATGGCGGCCAACACGGTGAATACGAAGCCACCACGAAACGATTTCGTTTCGGTGGTTATTGCTTATCGTTTCGTAACTGCAGCAAACCTATATTACGTGACTTGAATGATCATCGACCAGCAAGAAGTATCACGATGGCCATAACTTTGACTTTTGTCATGGCCACTTTATTTCATGAATTTATTTGATTAGACATGATCTTAATACTACGTTGTGCATTTTGTTCTAATATTTGAACACTTTGATTGGCATAGGTGAAAATAGAAGTTATGTGACGAGGGATATTAATTAATTTTTCAATATCATACTTTACATTATTCATGTAATATTAGGAGGTTGCATATTATATTCAAAACACAGGAAGATTTCGAAACACAGAAAGTCTGACACGATTTGGAGACATAAAATGATTGCAAAATAGTGGTTAAGGTTTCATGAAATTGAATACATAAATATTCTCTAAATATCCTTAACACAAAAAAGCTGGTTCTTTATTGGAATCATAATTAACTAATTTGCAGTAGACTACTGTTCATTAAGGAATAATTAATTTCTAATTGCTCGTCATAAATGCTAAATGTTAAATTTTCTATGTAAAAATGAAATAATAATATTATTAAAAATCTTCTTTCTCCTTTAATTAATTATTCCATTATTTGGAATTTAAATTTCTAATTTCGATAACGCCTGTACCAATCAACGTGTTAATATTAATTATATTATGTTAATAATATTATCATTCAACCTTAATATACATATTTTCTACCAAAGTTATAAATTAGATTTTACTAAAATGTTGAAAAATAATTGCCAAATCATTCCACGAATTATCGGAGGTGGATCGAATGATGCGAATGTTAATTTACGACTTGTTATATAATACTTGTTTCTGCGAAAGATACACGGTGGTTAAACGAATCTCATGCAGGATGGACAGTTTCGAAACAAGGTCTTCATCTGAAGGAGCTTACGCTTTCAATTGGTCGGAACATCAAAGGTGTGCGCACTTTGAATTACTAGGAGACGATGCTGAAACAACAGGACACCTGTGCGGTGATTCATTAATTGGATTACGTGAAACATTAAAATTAAAGAGGTATTGCTGTTCGATCTAAAAGGTCACACTTGCAAAAACACTTGCATTTGTTAAATATTATTTTTATTTTAGTAATTTTAATACTAGAGAAAAATTTGCAGAAACAGTACAAAAATATTGTATCAGGAAATTAATTTAATTAAAACATGATAAATAAATTTTTAAGTACCTCTTACTATTCTTCTTTTTTTAAAATTAATAAAAATTACCTAATAATCATAGATTAATAATTAAAACAATTAAAATAATAAACTAACATCACAACTGACCTTATGAAAGGCCAAAGAAGAAAGTAATTTCTCTAAAAACTTTGATTAAAATCAACTATCCGTTCAGAAAGCAACATCTCTGTCGTGTTATTTACAAATACCTGTATCCATATTGAAGAAAATTTCCCCATGGAACTGGAACTGGCATCATCCCGACGATAGGTAATTTCCTTCCCGTCTACGGTGTACTTTAAAACGTACCAGCGAAAGCACCCGTTGTAGTACATAATTTTGTCATGGCTTACGTGAACGGTAAACGTGCCTCGAATGCGGGAGGACATTATGAATTCGCAAGATCGTGGCTCGTCGGTGCTCTTACGCGTACGAATTCGATCGACATGGTCCAAAAACGTGGCGTGCAAACTAATTATCGGATTGACAGTGAGCCTCACCTGACTCCGAAAGGGGTACTGGCCGAGGATCGCTTAGAACTTGCCGGCTCCCTGACGTCTCCGAACCATCCTGTGTAACATTCAGAGAATAAACTTTCGATTGACTGATCGAATTTACATTTAAAGGAGAGGTAAGATTTTTTCATGAATTTCTATATTTCTTAATTAGATACAGTGTTATATAGTACCTGCTCGATAATTCGTTGCTTCTGGAGCTCTAGAAAGGGAATTTTTATAAACTATTTTAGAATTATTATTATTATTCTCAATTATCTGTCGCATTTTATTGCAAATTTCCAATATTACTAAATTCAATTTTAAATAAGTTTCTAAAATAGAGAAAACCTTCTGTTCTCATTGCGAGACCGAGACCGTTTAATATTTCAATCGAAAGCAAGCTGTTGAAATTACCCAATTAAATTTGAGGAAAATGGAAACAACCCTCTCTATTGGATAATATTTGGAGTCATGTAAACGGATCAAGGGAATGGTTGTACAGAAAATACCAAGGCAGCAAGGGTAGAATATTTATACGAAATTTTTCCATTTATCTTCGTCGACGAGACTGTGCTCGAATGAATTAAATGGAATTTATCGATCTATATTCCCATCCCGTCCACTCGAGTCCATTTGCGGTGACCTGTCGTTTCCGCTTTTCATTCTCGCCCGTTATCGATAATCCATAAGTCCCTTTGTGATAATCGCAATCTCGATGGATACGAAGTCCACCCTGGGCTTCTATTCGAACGTGTTTGTGCTGTCAATAGATCAATAATTTTCTTCTTTTTTTCTTTTTCATCAACGGATGTGTATGACATCGTCTGCAGTCTGCTTAGAACAGCGGCGCGGACTGCTTTACGAGCTACTTTTGTCCGTAACGATTCGTCTGGAACCATAAAACAATTCCTTTCGATTGTTGATAAGCAGAAAAGTTTTTCGAGTTTGATTGATTTTAATTCAATTCGTGAATTTTTAGTGTGTAAGTTAAAATTGTGATGTTCTATTAAATTACGGTCGACTAAAATGTTAAAAAAATTACGAGGTAAATATTTAATAGTATAACTTGAAATCAGAATAGAAAATTTCTGCTATGTCAAAAATATGGTAATTTTGGAATAAAAGAATAATATCTATTTCTTAAGAAATATTGATACAAACTATGAATCTCTTCTTCTGATCTAAACAATTCTAATGATCTAATAGTTAGTCTAGGGTTAAAATAGATGAGGGGTGTCAAGATAGAATTCAGGTAACCTTCTGCATCGGACAGATAGGAGTGCTAGTCTGATCGAAAGCGCAAAATATAATAGTCCGGATTGGGTACTTTTGTTCTCTGATCGAGTAGTATATCAAGTATTCTGGTCGAGTAACAAGTGGTGCACGCGTCATGTCACGTGTCAGACGCAGATGTACACTACACCCTCGGATCTCTACCTTTTTACCTAAAAACAAGACCGGGATGTTCCTTGTCGATACTTCACCCTTCTTTTCTGGTCGCATCTCAAAATCCATTGTTTTCCCTTAATCGAATATCGACACACTGTTGTGCGTTTATTTTCAATATTGTTCTTTCTTTATCATATGGGAGTTTAATGCAAAAGTGGTGTAAGTTAATTTCTTGCCTAATCAGTTTTTAACACCTCATCTCGAAAGTTTGAGCATCGTTCTACTTTTTTGCAGAAGCGATGTTGGCCCCCTTGGATTCACCCTCGTAGATATTAAAATAAAGTAACATTAAATCACGAATATTATTCATATATTTGTTTTTTATTTATTTTATTTTTTCATACCACGAATGTTTTTTGTTTATTTAAAAGCACATAAAAAAATGGTGAATTCTAGCTGTCCTTTGCGTTATTTTTATTTTCTGACAGAAAATCAATATAAAATGTTTTTAATGTTTCTGACGAGTTCATTCATTTCGTTGAATATATTTAAAAAATAATTTAAAATAAGAGCATTATTAAATCATACTTATCTCCATCTGGATTATTATAATTTATCATATTCGCGACGTTACTTAACATTACCTATGTACAATGTATAAAAAGAAGAGTGTATATTAAAGGAAAAACAAATATTTTTCATAGTTCATAACACTTCAAATATCGGCACAGAAGAGATTTTTAATTTTTCTCATGTCCATTGCACTCGTTTCCCTTTTCAGTTTGACTAACTTCCGTGTAAGAAGTAGCATTCTTAGCATCCTGACGTCTATGCTCGTCTTTAGTTAATACTGTCATTATAAAACCAACGAATAGTACCACGCACAATCCAATATGTACCGGAATATCTCCGTACACTTCCAATACTCGACCCATTATCAAAACGAGGACAACCCCATAAACGTTATTAGCCACGTTTAAGATTCCTGCTGTTATGCCCTCAGACTCTGGATACGTGTATTCTGCACTCATTTCGTACCCTATGGTCACGTATCCAACCATGAAGAACCTACAGAAAATAATCCCTTTAGAATGGAAGAATGAATTTAGAAGAAACTAATTTTTATTCTAATCAAAGTGAAACTAAATCGATGAAAATGAATCTGTTAAATAAAAGGATTCGAGTGTACAATACCCTAAGAAAATTGCTGACAGATACACCATCCATTTCATTTCGAGACAAGTGAAAGTAGAGAAGAGTATTTGGCCGCACACCGAGAAAAAATACGCGATCGTGGTTGTTTCCCTGAAAGTACATAGATCTAGTATCAATATAAAATATTAAAAAAAAAAATCATATGAGGAAAGAGCATTGATAGAGACATATTGGAAGTAATATTATCGATCTGGTTTGCATAACTATGAATTGAAATTAATTCATAATATGATGTTAATGATTATCTTACTTGAATCTATGTGTTTTATCAAGGATGATTCCAACACAAACGGAACCAATCATTCCAGTTACGGTCATTACCAAACCGATTCTACCCGCGTCTTCCTCTCCGTTCTGTAATATACATTATTATATCAGTTATAAATATTTGTAGGTGTTTCTTTTGTTACAATTTCATTGATTATCGTAAATCGATTTCTTACCACAAAATGTGCGAGATACATCTGATTCAATAACGTTCCTATAACGTTCAATACACCGATATTCAAGCCGTACGAGTTGCAAAGTAATAAATATGATTTGTTCTTAAATAATCTTTTAATAGGTTCTATGAAACCTTCATCGTTTTGCTCTTGATTCAATTTTTGTAGAGCTCGTGCTTTGCTCGGTGGCAGTTTTGGATCGTCTTCGAACACTGCACAATTAATATTTCTAATATAAAATAACGATTTTCATAATAATGTATAATATAAAAGTAAATGATAATAATATTAAAAGTAAAATATATTTAATTTAACGCACCAACGAATTAATTAATTATTAATAGAAAACACACCAAATTATTGTCGTCGATAAGATGACAAAAAGTCAGCTCGAACCATCGTGATGACTCAATTTTATTGCTACTTTTATAGGTATCATTACTTTTATTCGAGATAACAATTCTTTGTAGGTATCGTGTCTTGTTATGATTTAACTTCATCAACATTTATTTTGCATAATAAGAATGATTTATTTTCCAAAATAATAATAAAAATTTAATTACTCTTCTTTAGCAGACTTACGTATTATGAGTAGCAAAAATAAAACTGTGACGATGATAGCTACGCCCCAGAACATATACGACAAATCGTTGCCAATGTCGTGGAGATTCTCGTGATTTTTCACAATTATCGGTGTCAACAGGAAACCTAAAGCTATTCCCATTTGATTACCAAAAATGCTTAAGGATGTTGCGGTGGATATTTCGGTGGTATCAAACCATTGCGCTGCTAATCGACCTGGTAGAATTAAAACTATAGTCTGATAAAAAAAAAAAAAGAAAGAAATTAAATAATTAAAATTACTATACAATTCAGATATAATTAATTCGTTTTGATTAAATCCGAGATGCAGTCAGTGAACGCGTGTATAAATCTCTTGACGAGATACTGCTGCGACTTTAAGCCCTGGATACACAAAGTTTGAGCAGACTTGTAATTCCTTGCATTAGTAATAATTTACAGCAAGTTTCCATGAATTCGTTTCTGTATTTGTGACTCGCACGATTAAGCGGTGCTTTAAGAATATAAGAGAGGAAACTTAGATGTTTACACAGAAAGTCGCAAATACTCGACATTAAATGTTCTTGTCGAATATCATTCATAGAAAGATGTTTATCGTGAGTGTAATTAATCATTTTCAATCTGGCATGTTACGTCAGATGTTTACTGGATAGGATTAATTTATTGTTTCGTTTATTTTGGTTCGTACTACTTAAAACTGGAACGGTCTGACACAAATACGATCGTACTACTGAAACAATCATATTTTATAATTTCATTTTTATTTTTATCTATTCTTCAACAAAGTTACTTGAAAAAAAAATTATTACTGATCGAATTGAGTAATCTCCTCCTTTTTCTTGTTCGAATATTATAAATAATCAATTTGATATAAAATGTAATAATGTCTGACCTGAGTGACAGCGACCAAAGACTGTCCAATGAAGGTAACATAGAACCTGTCTGGATGGGCGGATAGAACTTTGATCCATGAACCAACGCAACCAAGACCACATCCTAGAATATTCCCCCATCTAACTCCCCATCGGTCCAAAATATATGTTGCAGGAATGATGAAAATCATGTAATAAGCCATGAACGACATTGCTGTCCAGTCGACAGCTAACGAAGAGACACCATAGTACCTGAACAATTTTTTTTCTCAAAATTACCAAATCTATATAATTGCCTAATTACATATCACGCATTCAAATCTTTTATTGAAACATTCTACTAATAAAAGACTTTCATACATTGGAAAAATGCAATAATTGAAAGCTTAGGGAATGAAAATGAACAAAGTCTAAAATTAAGTTCAAATTTTTTCCAAAATTGTATAATTAAAAATTTAACTTGTACGAAAATGTGTTTCTTTCCCTCAAAATGTGAATTTTGTTAATTATATTGGAACTTACAAAATTCACATGACTAAAGATAATGATCTATGATACCGGAATTTCAACAGCTACCATATTATCATTATTTTTCTTTATTTGCCAAATTAAAACACGTTCTGTTTTGTTCACTTCTTGTTTCCATTTCAGGTGGTCAAGATTTATGTAATCCATAAGAACTCGAAACATTGAATAGATAATATCACTGGCGCTATGCGTGATACGATATCTTTGGGATTTATTTCAAAGACTGATAATAATTAATTTTAGAATGTTACAATTGTTCAAATCAGATATGAAATAAAAATAGGCGATAGCTTTTAGATGAAATCGAGAAATTATTATTATGTTATTATTATAAAAATTACAACTATAAATCATTATAATTTGTGATTTATTTAAACTGCATAATTTTTCTGTTACGAGATTTTAGTTTTTATTTTGTTTATTGATTATTATATTAACAATTATTCTTCCAACATATGAAACTCTTTCGTTTAGAAATTACACATTTAACTTTAAGCTTAATATTCTCCTATATAATTTGTAAGTTTGGATCTCCAGACTCCTCTGTTTAATTATAAAAATTGATAATTTTTCAGAATAGCAATGCAAATACCTGCTGACTATGTTGGCAATTATAGAATATTGCACCCATTGCAAAGTGAACATGGACGAGTACGCACTAAACAAAGCCAGCATCAGCCATCTCCTTTTGTACACTTTTGTTTGTAACAAATCACCATTGTCCTTCTCGCTGTTACCTATTATCTTCACAGAATTGTTCACGCACAATACCTCGCTCAAATCCTTTTTATTCGTCATTCTAAAACTTGTAATAAGCGAAATCTAATGAAAATCTAAATTTCTGTTCAAGGGCTGTTTCCCCATTCACGCGTCTTCTTCAGCTGCGAAATTAATTGAATTTCGTATAGGCGCCTCCTTGGTCGCAGAAGAAGAGACACTCGTGGCTCGTCGTTGATCTTCATTCGACGAGTTTGCCGGTTAACGATCCAACTAGAATGCCTGAAAATGATCGTGTAATCATTTCCCATCGGGATCGCAGTCGAATCGCGGTGCCATTGCTTTTTCTCTTATCTTGATTCACGATTACACAAGATCGCGTTATTTGCGATCGGCTACCTTTTCTATTACACGCTCAATTCTAATCCCGGTCTTTATCACGTTTTCGAGTTCACTTCAAGCACCATCGAAATTTAATTCGTGTTTTTCCATGTCGATCGATCATCGATTATTTAATAGACAATTGAATTCGAGTTGCCAAACTCGAGGCTCACGGGCAGCATAGATAAAGAATTACCAAAGCTTCTGCGACTATCAGTCGTACAATCTCGCTGGTAAACAGTTGGACTAATTGCATATTAATAATCTTTCGTCTGGAATTATTGTACGAGAAACATTTCTGGCGCCATTCTATAAACTCTGAGGATTAGTCAATGTTACAATTTACTAGCAACGGCGACTTCCTCCTTCTCGTGAGGAAGAAGAAATTATCTCTGAGAGAGATGAAAAATATAAAGTGTACTTTAGAAGGGCTGACGTTTCTTTTATTTTTAATTATTTCCTCGCAAAAAATTTGAAAAATGTTATTTTCAAAAGTTCCCTCTATTTCCCTGTAAGTAGTATAATGCGCTTTGATCAGACAGTCTTTCGCGCCAAGTAGAATATACCAATCATTAAGCCAACTTTAATAAAATGAATTCAATCATTTATTAAAGAGGTTTATCTTTCCGTTATTGTTAAACCGTAAACAATAATGAAATATCGTACAATGAATATAACAGAAGTTTATTAAACATTACATTTTAACAATAAAAACAATGCAAATCTGAGGCTCTTTGGAGTTACATAAGTTTATAATTTATTATAAAATTAAACATCTCCGACACAATTACTTTTCATAAACTTTGCGACACCTTTAAATGCATTAACATCGATGATAACATTAAAGAACATCGAAGAAACTATGACAGACTGAATGCTGTTTCCATTGTAAAAATATGTGACGTTCCCATCTGGAGCCCGTAACACCGCATGCGTACAAGTATTAACGCAATTAATAAACAATGGTAGAAATTTCAATCATTTCATTTTATAACAAATCAGACAATTATTATAATTGATAGAAACCTTGAATTGACTACAGAATATACACCTCTAAATGTAACTTTTAAAATATCTTTCTCATTTGTTTAAGCTTTACGTTCCCTCGATTTGGTGTTTATTTTCAATTTTGCAAAGCTTTCGTTTTATTATAATATTACATATCATATCACATACTATGCATTTAATTAATTACTTCAATTTACATATCTCGTTATTAATACAATCTTCCTTTTCTGATTAAGACTTGTTAGGTGGTCGAATTAAAATTTTACTGAAATTCCTGTTGAACGTTTGTACTTTACAAAAGAAAAATATATTGTTTATTCTAAATGTAACAAATACGACATGACGATACTTTACCACACTGCGATATACGGATATTATTTTCCACGCAAACGTTACCTTTTTTTCTTTATTGTTTCGCAACAATTATTTATTTATACACACATTGTGTTTTAAACTCTCAAATCAGTTTTGTGTCCTCGAAACGAGCCATTGAAAATATATTACAAACGACGGATCGCTATCGTTATGGAGTGAAAGAACAATTTTTTTCATTGTACGGATTAATATTAAAGTGTCTCGTTTATAATATATATATATATATATATAATATATCTATACACATAGTCTAATGATTATTCGTATTGTATACAATTTATTGTTTAATAGTACTATGCAACGCATCGATATTTAACGTATTAACGTATTATGTATACAGTATGTATTACAAACTATTCAATTCACCGAGCAACAGTTCACAGGGCGATGCTCTGAATGTAAAAACACGTGGAAAAGTTCATTTTTATTTTTATTTCTTCGTTTTTTTTTCTCAAAATTCTTATGTCTTATGTTGTATCCAAGAGAATACGTACGGTGTTCACGATTAATTATTTCTGACTAGCACTTTTCTTCTTAATTATCAATAATTTAATTTTTGGTTGAAATTAGCACAGAGGACATCAATAGCGATTGATGTATTTTTATATTAATTTAATTGTTGTCAATATAAATAATTCGAATCCTGAATTTTTTGAAATTAATAAAAATTTTGTAATATAAAAGTGATTATTACTTTTCATGGTGTTCATCGTGCTAATGAGGCACTTCTGAAAGGAGTACGTACCTTTGAGAGGTTCAAAATTTGAGAATATTCTGTAAAAGTTTTTGGAGAGTGTTAAGTAATTAGCGATTAATACTGCAAATTTAATATCGTAGATACCGATAATTAAAAGGAAAAGAAATTAAATAAAACTCTAAATGATATTAATTCAAAGTACCTAGTGAAAAGTTTAAATTGAAAAATAAAAGTATCCAGTGCTAACTAATTATAATTACATCATATTTCGCTATACATATATCCGTGTTAACAACTGAAATCATTGTAACAATTCCATTTTACCGCGACGAAAAGCGTCGTCGTGAAAAGTCAAAGAAACATTGAGTTTTCATCGATTCAGCGCCAATCGAGCATCCAGTTCAGACATCGGAACACCGCGTACTTGATCGTTTTGTTTGCCGCCTGGCTTCGCGAAAGATTTTCGAAGATTTCGAGGAACAACGGTGGGGCCGAGAGATAGGAGGAGGAAGAGCATAGAACGAAATACGGTAACGCGTGTCACCGCGGAAATCGAGTTCCGTTTTCCGGAACGAAAGCGTCGAGGTCGCGCTTCCGTGGCCAACATTTTCTCGGCACGCTTAACTGGCTAGGGTCAAATTTATCGAAAACGCTTCGTTCGTTTCAATAATATCATTTGGCACGGTTCGACACTTACATGTGTCTGTACATGGGTGCACACGTACACTCTTACCCAAAAGTACTAAGACACTTATAGAAATTTTATTTAAAAAATGATTAAAATATGTTAAATATTTAACCCTTAGAATAGGGACGGGTTGATGGTCATTTTTATTTATCCATCACACAAAAGGAACTAATATAAAATTTTAAAATCACTTATTGTTTATCTAGATTATTGATTATTATTAGATAATCAAGATTAAGATAGATTATCTAGAAGTGCAAAAATAATTACTGAAGGTATTTATCATTAAACCATAGTATAAAATTTGTACAACATTTTGTAATTCATTAATAATTAATTATTTTCATTCAAAATGTAAAGTAAGTGTCTTATGACTTTTGAGTACGAGTGTATCTGTGCGCGTTATATGTATATCTGTCGGTCGATAGAACATTTGTATGTACAAAAGCTTCCGCAATAATTTCTGTCTCTCTGAATTTTAACAACGCTGACAATATATTTCACCGTTACCGACACGATATCTAAACGATTACAGAGGACTTTCTCGTTTCCAGACAGCCAGCTCGAACCGAAGGAATGGAAAGTCGCGTTGACTCGGGATGTCTCGAAACTTGGAATTTCACACGATTTTCCATTGAAATTGAAATATTTCCTTCAGATAACTTCACTTCCTTTCTCATCTTTAATTAGATTTGTAATTCCGACAAGATCGGCGAGCGATTTTTCAATTAATTTGAGAAATTCTCTAAGATGATGATTTTTTCTTTTGTTTTTTTAAAAGACACTCGAGCTGTTGTACAATGGTGTAAATTTTAACATATTTATTTGTAATATCTACTTTTTGAAACAGAACTGTATATTTTCTAAAAAGCTATTGGGTTTGAAAATTGATTAGTTCAACGAATATTTGAACAAATGCAAGTATTAATTATTGTAACTCTGAATGATTTTCGTTCGACCATTGTACGACAGCAGCAATCGACAACATATAATAGTAACAGAAGGAAAATTAATAACTGTACCACATGGAGGGTGCTGCTTTCATTAGGAAGAGTCAGCATTTCCTTGGGATTCAATTTTTCTTTGAAATCTGCGGAGTACTCCGTGGTTATCGCGGTTTCCTCGTAAAAATACGATATCAACATGGTTTGCCATCTTTCTAACGATAAACCATTGTCTTCTAGCTGTCTGGTTGTTTCCGCCTTGGTGTCACATGTTACCATACGCGATTCTACATGTCAGCTGGAGAAAACATTATTACAAGAACACCAGTAGTGATTTGTTAACCCTTTCGTTATCATAAATAATAATGGAAATTTTCGAATGATAATTAGGTATAATAAAAACACTGATGACCAACACTGTATATATTATTGAAAATATTAATTTTAAATATTAAAATATACTATTGAAAATATAATAAGAGTTGAAATTTGAAATAAAAAAAATGAATTATCAATTAATTTCTGAAAATTAACTATTGCAATTAGGCCATCAATTTAGGACAGAGATTCCCATAACGAAAGGGTTAGCCATAAAAATCTCACAAACGTGTAATTATCTATCCCTTCGATCAACACGACGTGGTTCTCATGTATTTATCTTTTTATTCTCATCGTTTCATATTTTCATGGAAAATTCTTTCGTATAATGTACAAACTTACAAACGGGGCAAGGGAGAGGCTTTATTTTACAAAATGGTAAGTAGAAGCAAGGAGAATTACGCTAATTAGTCGGCAATCACAATGGCAATCGCGTGAGCACGACGAATGGCTGCGATATGTGTCATCTTTTAACATTTAACAAGATACTATAATAACGTTTATCGATCATTCACCCCTTTAGCCGCGTTAATTAGACAATTTGATCCCAGAACACATGGTAATAGTTTATAAACGTACCATTTATTTATTTATATAATTTCATACGCATTTATATGTATATATGTATAAATTTACAGGTATCCTTTAATTCGCGTTTCTTTATTTTTCATCGTGGATCCCACCGTCTATCAGGTCCGTGTCTCCTTTTTCAACAAGAATATCAACGTACGGCTGTGTAAACGTTATCGAAAGGCTTGGAAAAAGGAGATTTCGAATTGGAAGAGAAACCGTACAAGTATCGAGGGGGGATTATGATTAGTAATCTTTGCAAAGTGTGGAAAGGAAGACGAGTGGAAGAAGATCGAAGCTTTCAAGGGAAGATGATAAATTAGACTGTTCCTTGGTGCAAGTCTCACGAGATACAACTGAAATGACTGTTTCTTTGGTATCAAATAAATATAAATCAACGAACTCGCTGCAGACGTCTAAGGATAAATTATACCTTTTCCTTTCGAGAAATATTTATCATTACGTATAAATGAAATGTCCAAAGAGTATTCAGCAGAAGCAATATACAGCGATGAATTTTCTTTTTACCCAATCCGAGTGATGATGAATGTTTGAAAATGCATTTAAATGATATCATCGGCAGTTTATAATATAAATAAAAAGTCGTTTACTATATATTTAACCGCAGCGAGTACGTCAGAGCGAACTAAAAACGAGGTATAATTAACAGTAATAGTATTAAAGCTTACAAGGGAAGTTCCTGAAAAATAGCATTGCCAACGATAGTTATTCTTCACTTGGTTGGATTTTCTGTTCACAGGGTAAGTTAGATAAATTCACGTGAAATCAGGTCTGCTCAGTAAGTAGTGCTGCTGGCAAGGATACCTATGGAAAGGTAGAAGCTGTAGAACATTAACAGACATCAGGGCAGTGACAAGTTACCTATCATTAAAATTAAAATAATTTTTCTTTTCAGATCCTATCCGAGCTTTTAATCTCGGTTACCCAGGTATTTGTAACACTACCCCAAGAAATTGCCCTGTTGCCTGTATTTCTTCGATTCAACCCACCTTTCACTGTTTCTTAATCTTTCGGCATTAAAATAAAATTCTCATCGTTTAACTACAATTTCTAGATGATTAGGCAATACCCGATGGGTTTGAGCATGAAAGTAGATTCCCGCTGAAACAGCTTGTTGAACAGACCTGGATCAAATATAAAAAAAAAAGAAAATGTTGGAGTAAGAAGAAGCACATGGAGTAAGGTTAAAGAAGCTCTTCGTTCTCGTCCGTGACACCGTACATCTGCGGTCGTCGTTCTTGATGCTGTTGTTGCTGTTGTTTCAGAGCTTGTTGCTTCTGGAAGAGCGCGATGCTAGCTGCTTTGTAGTTGATCGGCCCGTAGGAACGGTAATCCACGTCCGCGTAGTCGAGATCCGAAAATTCCGGCTTGAAGGGCTGTGTAAACAAAACATTACAACGGAAACCTTAGTCTACGTTCAGGTACACGCGCATGGGGTATGGACTCAGAAGCGTGTCAAGCATATTGGCAATTCGATGCTAAATTCTTCTTTGATCGAGATTCAATTGCATATTGATTTGTGGATACTAACATCTGACGGGGACATAATTTTTAAAAATTGTTATCGGGTCAATTATTGTTATTAGCTTGGAGAATTATACTATGGAGTTATTAACCCTTTCGCTACAAGTCATTCAATGCAAACAATGGTAAACCTGTAATCCTGAAAAGAACGTTAAACAATATTTTTATTACAAATTTAAAATAAAATTGTACTGAAAAACTGAAAGGCGACCATAGCGAAAGAGTTAAGTGGTTAACGCTACTGTAGCGAAAGGATTAAGGTAATGAAAATAGTGAATTTTATTTAAGTTAATTAAATTATAATTAAAATCTGGAGGAAATATTATTTTGGAATAAAATCAGTACAGATTTAAATTTGACGATGAGAACCATGGGCTTTGTATTTAAATTCTCTGATTATTATTTTGCTAATTATCATAGTTAACCCTATAAAGGCCTATCAAACCTATTAATTAGAAAATATTTATAAAATTATTTATCTTCTCTAATTCCATTCCCTAATAGGCTAGGACCAAAATATAGTAAAAATGGAATTTTTCACTTTAATTCTTGCAAACCTTTATGATGTTTAGTGTTTGATAAATATTCATTTGTTTTGCAAGAAGTAATATAATAAGCGTGTTTTAATATAATTGAATATGTAGATGCTATTCTTGGGATTTTAATGGCAACACAGTGGTATTGTGTTTGCATAGAGTGTACCACAAATGGAATGTTTCAGGACAACGAAAACAGGGTTGAAATTAATATTCCGCTCGGAATTATTATAGGATCAGCTACATGAATAATTTAAGATACTACAGTCGACGAGTGGAATCCTTCGTATAGCTTTGTCTCTGATTGTTGATAATTAGAAACAAGAACGCTTGTGAAACTGCATTTGCTCGTAGTACACGTTTCTCGTATAATATTCATTTTATAAGTACCCTTTCATTACAGTAAATTTTCAATTATGTATTTTCCATAATTATTAAAAAAGAACAATATTAAATAATATTAATGTTAAAAAGGAGCAATCGTATACAGGGTGTTCGACTACGGACGATTACTTTCGAAAAGGTGGTAGCTGGAGTTATTTTAAACAACTTTTCTTTTTACTAAAATGCTCGTTAAGTCTTAATATTTGAATTATTAATGAAAAACACTTACCAATTAGAGGAACAACAGAACGCAAGGTCAGCCTCGGGAGTGTTGGCTACGAGAACCGCGCTCGACCGTAGCCGCGAACAAACTACTCGACAGCGCATCGGAAACGTGACTTCGGTGATGCTCGGTTCGTAGCCGAACGCTCCCGAGGTCGCGCGCATGCGCGCTGCGCGCGCTCTGATTAGTCGATGGTTTTCATTAATAATTCAAAAACTAAGCCTTCACGAGCATTTTGGTAAAGGAAAAAATTGTTTAGAATTACCTCAGCTACCACCCCCTGCAAAGGAAACCCACCCCTAGCGAAATATCCTGTATATTTCACTGCTAATTAGCTCTTCGTAATTTGTTCTATTTTTCAAAATTATTGAAAATTTCTGAAATGCTAAAAATTTATAACAAGTATTCTCAAATGAAAAGGATTAAGGGTCTACGATATCGAATGATTCATCATAGAATTTTTATTCGAACAATGCCCATCTTTGTTTTATCAACTAAAGGAGCTTCTGTATATTGGTACACGTATTGGCATCGATCACTGATACTGACGATAAATTTAAGCAATACGATGTAATTCATAGAATACAATGTACCTACAAGGCATGTCGGACGCCAAAATTGTCCTAGAAAATGTACGTATCGCTCTTTGTCTGCTGACCCTCCTATGAACAAACATTTAGATACAATTGGTATGTATGCCAGCACGGATACAAATATTATCATTCAATTACCACTTGTGTTTTTTCTTTCATTATTTTTATTTTGTACAATTGTTAATTTCCTTCGATTTTTCAAGAAAATAATTAACAAACGATTACTCGAAGATAACAAGATCCTAAGGCTGTTTCAATTGTTTCACAACTGATGAAATTTAAACAACATAAAGTTTCAAATTTTTACCATCATATTAATTACTCTTATTTTGCTTTCCGAATTTGTTAATACTTATTTCGGGGAATATATGATATTTGAAATTCTTGCAGAATGAATCATAAGGTTAATGAAGTATTTATGATATGTTATTGTTTTAGAGTTATGAGTAGTAATATTAAAGGAAATTCTTTTCTGCATTTTATACCAATTGATTTCAATTGAAATACTTACCAATAGTGAGGACGTAGATAAGAGAAATAAAACATAAAGAATTGTAGAAATGATAAAAATGGTAAGCTTGAAAGCAACGAAGAAGAAAGCAAACGAGAAACAAACACAAATGCAAATACAAATAAATGAAAAACATCATATTTGCAAACAAAATGAAATTCAAAAGAAAGCAATGAAAGAATATTAAGAAATAAAACATACAACTTTTCCTACCTTCGATCCAATGACACTTGTGCAAAGTACCAATTGCTAACGAATTTTGTTTAAAAATTATTTAGCTGTAAATATTTCATTTAACCTTTTCAATTTTATCAAAGTGAATTCTTTTTTCAAAATTAAACAACTATTCTGTTAAGCTAAATATCCTAAGTTCACTTAGAGTAGCGTAAACCTGCTGTTTTACCCGACGAACCACTAACCTTTTAGACATCGATCTCCTGACCGACGTCCCGGAAGTGTAGCTCGGCGTACTGCATTATCGTCGGCGCGGACGGCGATCGTCCGTCGCCAAGATTCGAGGACATCCTCTTCGACTTGTTCCGGTTCTTCGCGTCCCCGGTTTCCGCGTAGTGCGTGCTCTCTGGCGGACAACGATTCGCCGGCTGTCGTTCCCAGATCTGCTGACGCGAACTCGGATTCGATCTGTGATAGTCGGTAGGACACTCCGCGATGTCGTCCTCGTAATAATGCGGATACGATATCTTGTAAGTCTCAGGAATCCCGAGTTCCTGGACTTGATGGAAGCTGGTTTCGCACGACGGCGAGGTGAACGTATCCGTTCTTCTCGTCTCGGCCCGCCTCGCCTTTTGTTTCCGTTCGCCACGCTTGTGCTTCCGGTATTTCTGACCACGCTCGTTCGCGCGATTCCCGTGGCGACGCGATTGCCTTGCATCGTGATTCGCGTAGTTTTGCTGCTGTTGCTCCTCTTCGGGATGCTCCGCGGCTGACAAATGATTCACCGACGTCTCGTGATGGGTCAACGTCGGTGGACGACTGTTAGTATGAACGAAGGATGTCTGCAAAGGGCTAACTATCGAGGAATGGTAGAGGCTGCGCGTTAGTGGCAGTGTTAGTTGGCTTGAACTGTTGCTCGGTAACGGGTAGCTGTACTGCTGCATTTCCTGTCGGTGCTGCTGCTGATAGTGTTCTTTGTAGTTGTATAGGCTATCGGTCTGCAACAGGCACGGTTAGTCGCTGGGGATACAGCTTCCGGTTGGAGGAGTTACTGTTACTGCCAAGACGAATCGTAATCGAGCAGCAAGTAAAATACTATTTCGAATTGCACTTCGCGAAATTGGGAAAAATTTTAGATTTCAAATTTAAATTTTCATCGTTTTAATTAAGTTTCAAGAATTTCACAGGGAAACACCCCAAAATTTAATTCTGTTATATTTGAAATTATAATAATTTTTATTTATGTTATTTTATAAAAATATGAAGTGATCTGTGATGAGTGAATTGCCAGTGATATGAATAACGGGTATGTTTGAATAATACTTTATTGGCTATTGATACGAATATTGGTTGAAGATGCCAATATTCGATTAATATTCGAATCTAAGATCGTCTAGAGATAATGTTATTTACAAATATACAGAGTACCAGAAAGATAAAATTATCTTATCAAAGCAACAAGATAAAGAGAGACTATAGTCTGAAAGGGGAAATCAACGGAAGATGAGGCATAAAATTAGTTTTGTGTGAATCTGTAAGATAATAATCAACAGTTAAATGTAAACTTTGATTTCTGTTAACAAATTTTAAATAATAAAAAAAAGAAACCAGCCAATTAACCATCGGATGGCGGACCACGAAGAGGGCCACAATTTAAATTTAATTTTTGTATTCCATATTATTTTTATTTTCTAAGTTTAATTGCTACTGACTTATATCCTGAATTTACTGTACCCTCTTTAATGTAGTCACGTTCAAGTCATTGATCAAAGGGAGTGATCCTGTGACAGAATGAAGAAGTATCATAGAAAGTCGATTAGTGTAATGAAGTTGATTACGGTGCTTAAGCTTGTGATTTAATTTCGCTTGATTTTTTCGCTTCTTAAAGCGAAGAGATTTGAATAGAGGATCAATTGATCAAAAAGGAATCTACACTGTACTTCACCTGAACATTGACTTACAAAATTTATAATAATTATTTTGATATTAATTGGGAATAGTCTGAAACCTACGGAAATTTATATTTATATAGACATATGAAATATAAAAAAGAAATGACTTATTGCCATTAAAAGATAAAGGCTTACTTAAAAAATTCTATAAATTAAATTTAAGGAAATGTCTTGCCATTCCAACAAGAAAGAATAAAATATAATCTTAAACTGACGTCTTCCCAGCAAATCCAGCAATAAGAAAACAAAGTTACCAGGTTATTCTGCAAAGACCTGCTCATTATAGAAAATGATTGTAGCTTGCGTTTGCAGAGCTAAAGAAAAATTCTATTTTTCCCGGGAAAGAGGATACGCAGCAAACCGTAGCATCGATATCTTCGCTTTAAGAAACAAACCAAGCGGGTATCTTCGTAAAAACAAAGCTACTTTTGGTCGGAGCAGCTTAAAAGAGTTTACCAAATGAGAGAAACACCGTGACGTCGTATTTAAACGTTTCGAAATAATATTTTACCTCCTTTTATGGATCGGGGTTGAAAAAGCTCGGTGATAAGCAACGTGTGTCTGTACGTATGCATACGTATCTGTGTGTGTAAGTACGTGTGAGTATAGAAACTTACTTGATGCGCGGCCGACATACACAAGGACGGTCGCAACATAGGTGGCCAGATCCAGCTTAGCAGGGAAAATATGATTTCCGATTATAACTCGGCAACTCCAGCAACTCTACCTCCTATTTGCTCGAAGCTGCTGTTTTATATCTATTGCGGACACGTAAATCGTACTCATGCAGTAGGTGCGTTGCTAATTATTATTCGAAAGTGGTGCTTTTAAGGAGAGGATCTATTATCTCGTTGCTGCCACTACCTTTTGTCTGGCAATTATTATTTTAATCAACACGCGATAACGCGACGGTTCGTAAAAGGTTCGTAAAAGAATCTAACGTACGTGAACAGATACGAAAGGTCTCGTTTCTCTTATCTCCTTCCAGCGCATCGAGTAAAAAGGTAACCCGGCCTGGAGAATGGAAAGAAAGATTTCAGCTAGAACGATGTAACCGATCGGTCAGTTAACCGCGATCGATGGAGAAGCTAGCAAGAAACGCGAAATTTCTTCGTGGTTGCGGCAGCAACGTTGCCGAACGGCATGGATGCGGGTGTATACTTAACGTAAGAAAGAAGTGGAGTAGCGGACAAACCTTGGTCCTAGGTAACGAAGCGTTTTTCGGCGGAAAGACAGGAGGGGGAACGTTTTGATAAGTGTGCTTCGAGGGATCTGTTTTCTTGGATTTCCTTGGCGCTGGTACCGGCGGTGGCGTCGACTGACTCGACTGATTTTCACCAGATCGATTGGTAGCCGTTGACGTGGTGTCCGATCTAACGATCGTCGCGATCGTGCTGGTGCTGGCGTTCTTGTGCGGACATTTATATATCGGTATAGCGTAAAGCTGATACTTCCTGTGCTGATGGTTCTCGTGCCTCCGGCAAAGTCTGAGCGAGTAAAATTGCGAGCGTTTGTGTTTCCTTCGACGTGGCTTCAAGCTGTTGTACTTGAGCACGGGCGAGTTATTCCTCGGCACGTTGTAATCGCTATAGTGAGGGCCTAGGTGGCTCCTGGTCGATTCGTAACCGGAACTCGCGTCGCAGAGCGACACCGTTCTGCTCGGAGGCCGTGAGGTACACGGCGAACACGGTACCGAACGATGCAACGTGCCATGCAAAGCCGAAACTCGGGCAAACATAGGGGAAACCAACTAAAACAAAAGACAAGCGGTGGCTACTTATGCGCTACCTTCGTTCTTTGCACACCAATCTCCTTACTATTCGTAAGAAAAAAAAAGCAATTCACGTTTTTTCAGACACAATTCATATTCATATCATTATCCAATCTCAAATACCTAATAGCTAATTTCCAATTTAGTAAATCAAAGAATTTCTAACGGTATGGATGATGAATTGCTACTTGGATGACGTGATAATTAACGTGTTAATACCAGGTCGCTACATATCAAATGATAGACTTGAAAATATAGGAAATTTGATATGATTTACTGATTAATTAATCAGGTAGGGTGTCCAAAGATTCTAATCCGCAAAATGAATTTCAAATGCACCCTCCTCCGAGGGAGGAGGGTAGAAAAATATTTTTTCCAGCTGGAAATTATTTCTCCTCCTATTGTACCACGAATTTTTAAATCTCCCAAAATATGAATCACGTTCAACGAACACGGCCGAATAAAAGACGCGTGCAATCAAGACCCCGGGTGGATGGTAAAAAAAATTCGTCCACCAGATATCGGTAGGCTATTGTTGCACGAACGTCAACTGTACACGGTGTACTAACAAACAAACAGACCGAACAAACTGGCTGCAGAATGAGATCCGGTCATCGAGACGGCTATTGTCGCGTTCGGTTCATTTCAATCTCAGCGAACGAAATTGTTGGCGAGGGCTTAGTTTTGAGGAACAGCATGAAAAGCGTACGACGAGCTAGCCGTTACACGGCGTTGCGGGTTGATCGTAATTCCACTTACCTGGTAAGCCGGAAGATGGCCGGTTTCGTCGAAGATCGTCGCAGATTAAAACAACGATCGACCGTGCCCGAGGCTGTTGGCTCATGCTCGAATAACCGGCCGTTCGCGGTGTAACGTTCATCGGACGAACGGAAAATTAATTTGCTATCCGACTGTAATTCCGACACGGCCTCTCGTGTAATATCGATCAATCGCCGTGTCGATGACGATTTATGACACGAGTTGTTTCCCGTTTACTCGGGCACCGACGCGACGGCTCGTGGTTTGCACGGATTCGCTTGAATATCCATTCATTAACCCTCGACTCGCTTCTGCTACATCGACCGGGCCAGAGGGAGAAGGGGTCGTTTTATCGATGCCACCCTTCAGCATCCCCCACGAATTTCACGCTTTAAAAGTCACCGTAATTTTCGCTGTTTGCACTCGAACTTTCGGCCGGAGCAATACCTTTTTTCTACCGACCTATCGCGTCGTGTGAATTTATTTAGCAACTGCTATCGACGAGATCGGCAGTTGATTTTTAGTACTATCGGGTCTGATCAAAAACTAATGAGAATGCTTTTTATTGTTATAACTCAAATCGATAGCATTGATTGAAAATAAGTTGACTATTAGAGAGTATCAAAACAGGGAATGAACAATGTATTTAACATGTTCTCCCAATCAACTTGTAATTAATCACGCAACGGAGAAAGGGTTAAACGGTAGTTAAACACTCGTTGCTCCATTCCAAATGCATTCAATTATCGAGCGTTAATCGCGAACTCGATCATGTGTACCGGTCTGTTAATTAGCGCACGCTGAAGAGGAGATGTTCCACGTTAAACTAACAGTAGCGCTAACTATAGAAGGTTAACGAGAATGACAGAAGAAAGATGATACAATTGGTACAAAGGGGTTCATTTCGACGAGTAAGTGTCGATTGTAAGACAACCAATTATTGAAATGGATGTCCATCCGCTCGGAGAGGATTGAACTTGATGGGCGTCGAAAGGGCTTTGAACGCACCTGATGCTGTACTGGATCTTTAATCAGCCACCGGCAATTCTGTGATGTAATCACAGGAGGCTACGCGTAAC
This sequence comes from Osmia bicornis bicornis, assembly GCF_907164935.1. Classification (NCBI taxonomy): domain Eukaryota; kingdom Metazoa; phylum Arthropoda; class Insecta; order Hymenoptera; family Megachilidae; genus Osmia; species Osmia bicornis. The sequence goes on from NC_060226.1 coordinate 2,849,134, forward strand.
GTGAGATGCAAATTAGCCGACATTTATCGACTCGCTGATTATTTAGCTTCTAGAGGAAATTGATCCTCCTCCGGTAGCCATTTTCAAAGCACCAAGATGGATAACATTGTCAACTGTATAGGATATTGTTTAAAAGTCCTAAGATATTTATTATATTTCACAGGAACTTTGTAATTTTATACAGGGTGTTATGTAACGCATTTTCACGCTCCTAGATGGTGGTAGGGGGGGTGATTCTGAACAACTTTTTCCTTTGCGAAAAAGTGGTCCGAAGCTTCCTTTTTGAATTATTAAGCAAAAACACTGACCAATCCGAGCGCGTATAACGCGCGGGCTCAGGGACGGCAGCGTCGGCTACGAAGCGGGGCTTGACGTAGGTCGCGAACGAACGGCTCGGCACCCCGTTAGCATAGCACAATAAAAAAATTAAACTAGTTAAACATTTTTGTTGTTGTTCAAAACGAATACGGAATCTAATCTCTTGTCGCCTGTCATTATGTAAAAAAGGAAATTTTCAACATTCTAAATAACAAATAAAAATGTTTGAAATGAAATAATGAATACAAATTTTAAAACAATTTCAGTGAAACTTACCCATTCGTTCGTAAATTCCTATCTGGGTCAATCCTGGGTTATTGTGTCGGTCTTCATCACTTGACGAAGAAACACGTGAGCAGAACAGCTGATTTCACGATCGGGTTAGTGAACTCGCCTCGTTTATTGCACTTAGGTATCGCACTCGCGCAGTCCCTTTCGGGGTCGATTTTTTCACTGAAACGACCACACAAAAGCGTTTATTGTACCTAAGTGCAATAAACGAGGCAAGTTCACTAGCCCGACCGTGAAATCAGCTGTTCTGCACACGCGTTTCTTCGTCAAATGATGAAGACTGACACAATAACCCAGGATTGACCCAGATAGGAATTTACGAACGAATGGGTAAGTTTCACTGAAATTGTTTTAAAATTTGTATTCATTATTTCATTTCAAACATTTTTATTTGTTATTTAGAATGTTGAAAATTTCCTTTTTTACATAATGACAGGCGACAAGAGATTAGATTCCGTATTCGTTTTGAACAACAACAAAAAATGTTTAACTAGTTTAATTTTTTTATTGTGCTATGCTAACGGGGTGCCGAGCCGTTCGTTCGCGACCTACGTCAAGCCCCGCTTCGTAGCCGACGCTGCCGCCCCTGAGCCCGCGCGTTATACGCGCTCGGATTGGTCAGTGTTTTTGCTTAATAATTCAAAAAGGAAGCTTCGGATCAATTTTTCGCAAAGGAAAAAGTTGTTCAGAATCATCCCCCCTACCACCACCTAGGAGCGTGAAAATGCGTTACATAACACCCTGTATACATCAGATGAAGTTTAAATGATTTTTATTCTTTAATTAATTTGGAATGTAAATCTAATATTTAATAAAATAGTCTATTTATATGAAATCTATTGACTTTTATTGAAGGCAGTTACCTTCCTATAATTAGCTATTACTTAATTGTTTGGAATTTGTAAAATATGCAAAATGGAAAAGTTAAGATGATGCTAATAGATATTTGTCTTTAAGTATTTATCACATATTTATCTTATTCTTTTAAAGTATTCTTACAAATATTTTGCAAATCCAAAATTCTATCTATGACTCTTTATGTCTATCTAATTGTAATTCCTGAATTATAGTCTTGTAAATGAGAAGCGTTGAAAGTAAAGAAAATATATATTTGAATAATTTTACTACATCAGTGAACAATCACAATCCATCAGATCTAAGGAATTCGTTTTCGTTTGTTTCTCCTTCGCGGGTCTTTTTTTCTCAACTTGGAATAATCTAACGCTAATGGATTTTTCGCATTAAGGTGGAATAGGTAATATACAATTCTAAGTCGTAGCATTGTGCTGCGAACGAGATCAGAATAAAAGGACGAACTGAAAAGGGAGAAGAGAAAAGGACGAAAACGTTCCACTTAAAGAGGGGGATTATTTTTTAACGAAGCAAAAGTGTGCCATTACGGAGACCTCTATAGACTTCATTTCTGATTACCCTTTAATAATTCAAATGGAGAATTTTTTATGCAGTTTTTATTTCAGGCTTATTAGTGAGGCTGGGAATAGAAATAATTTGCCAATTAAAATTGTCATATTGTACATTCGGTCATTTTTGTTGACATACGATCCGATAAAAATGAATTTTGGTAACAATTATCATTTTCGTAATCACTAACAACGTTGAATTTATTTTTGTAAATCGTCTTTGAGGAGATTAAATATTATTGCAAAAATACTACATCGTGTTAAAAGGATAAACAGAAACTTCACAAACGTCATTGGTATTCGGCAATGATCTTTCAGAGGTAACAGGATCGATGCAACCCTTACGGAATGAAATAAATTTCTCTCTACCTTTCGATAAACTGTGTTAACTTTACAAGTATGTACTTATACTTTACTAACGACAAGTAGTAATCTCAAGGAATATGATTTCTCTTTCAACATCAAAGGAATCGAAATGATTTCCACCGAGTTAAAGCATTAATATTTCTCTACCTTTCAATAAACTATTACCCTTTAAACTTTGCACTTATACTTTATAAATATCTTGCATTTACGGTAACGAGGTGGAGTATCTGGTAACAGCGTTCATGAAAAATTTATCATCCCCATATTTCTTTTCCCTTTCTGATATATTAGAGAAAGAAAATACTAATAGTAATCATAATTTGCTATAATATTTAAAATGACCACGCATTATGAATAATTAAATACATTTAGAGAATGATAATTTTTAAAATCCTTATTTTGAAGATAATGGTATTGAAATTAATTTCGAAGGAATTTATGTTATTTTCATTATTAAATATTATGTAGCTGAAAAATATGAAATAAATTTTCACGAATTTCTATGAGTTTTGTCTTCGGAAGAATTTACGAGAATTCACCTTTATCTGGCTATATCGCATCAAACGTTCGTTTCATTGAAATGAAAACATATCTCATGGCAAAAGATCGCATTCTCCAGTTTTCTTTGTGAGAATTTCAGTCTTCGAAGAATGTATAGAAAGCAGGAATGAACGAAAATACGTTTGGGAAAGTTTCAACGTTATGGCGAAAGTAATGGATTGAAAGATTGAATGAAGGAAATATTTCGTAGTGGAAAAAAGACATGTAGACGTTTTCAGAAAAATAAAATTTACGAATATATTGGAAATAAAAGCAACCGAAGTACTTCAAGTTATGTAAATGCATTTTTTCTATAGTCAAATTAATATTTTCAATTTGGATCAATAAAATAACACTTCAATAGCTGTTTAAATCGTAAACTCGATATCGTGTGATAAAGAAGTTGGAGCAATTTCAGTAAAAACATATTTTCTCGAAGAGAAACGTAACAGAAATTACGTTTTAGCTCACAAAGCAGAGTTTCTCGTGGCGAAGTTTATTATGGAAGTTCGATAGGGGAATGTGCTTGAGTTTCCGTAACATCGGGGAATTACCATGCGGTTTCAGGCCGAATTATTTCGGGAAAACGACAGTTGAAATTGCTAACATTCCCAACTACCAACTTATTGTTTCCTTACGATATTTTCTTCACAGAATTATCGTAACACTCTAAATAATCTACGAGTATTAAACCCTTTCACCCCTCATAACCTTCGAACGGCGGACCATGAAGAGAGCCCCAATTTTCATTTTATTTTAATCCACCACCTTTTAACCCTTTTGTCCCTTTTAACCCTCGGACAGCGTACCATGAAGAGAGCCCCAATTTTCATTTTACTTTATACTTCATATTATTTTCATGTCTTTAAAAATTATACATTTAACTTCAGATTAATATCTTTGTAAATGTTTAGTAACATTAGGTTAAAATAACGGTGTGTGCAAAAATAGGAAAAAATGTTTAGTGTAAAAATCAATACTTTTATCGCTATTTATAACGCCATGAAGCTCGACAGATTTGACGTCTTAAGATGGCATACGCCAATTAGCAGACTTTGAGCAAAATGGGTTCACTTCATTTTTATATTTTCTTTTTCCACGAATATAAGCAGTACAGGTTTAATATCAACGAGCAGTATTTTCCTAACTCTGCTTTTCAAGCTTGAAGCCTCTCACCATAAAGTGCAGTGCACCCTGTTTCCTTGTACACTCACAGTGCTCTGTGTTTCTGGCATTCTCCTGTTCGGCAAAAGCGAGGCTCAGACTAGAGCTCGAGTACTATACTTCAGCTTGTTGTAATGCGATTATTTTACGGTGACTTTTCGTGCCACGTTTCCCGGTTCACAGCCTCGAGTATCCCTGTGCCCTTGATACTTTCGACTCCCTTTCATCGAATTACCCATACCCCAACCCTCCGGGCTACCTATCCCAGGGTACCTCGAATAAAAACCTTCACCCTTTTATTAAACCCTTGACATCCTTCGCGCTGGACCAAATTTCCTTTACAGCTTTTGTCATCAAACCCTTGCGATTTCAGTTTCTTAACATAGGAATGCAATAATTGAATTTCTTTCATTCCAACGTTCAAAGCAACGCTACGGTATGATTAACAGTGCCATAATCGTCCGTTCAATTTCGATATCGTTGAGGGAAAACAGAATCACACAACGCGATAGGCGAGTTAAAAAAACAAAAAGAAGAAGAATAGGGAACAAATGCTCTACCATCGTTTTGTTTCGATCACAAGCGACCGTGCGCACCGTGGCCAGTTCTGTTTGTCGGAACAAAACAAGAAAACAATTTCGGCGGGTCTTTCAACGGGACAGTTTCGTGCATTTGCATCCGACCGCGGCTCGGTCGGGAATGGAACGCGTTAGAGGTAGCGAAAAGTCATGCTTAAAACGACCAGGGTGTCATTCGTGCACGAGTATTGATTCTTGTACTGACCTTGTTAGGCGGCGCTTGAATCCCATGGAACGGCAGGTTCTCGTAAAACGTCTTCGCCCCGGACTCGGGAAGACCTTCCGACACGCTGTTCACGTGATTGTTATTCGCAGCTTGATTGGGATCTGTAAGCGCAAATGAAACATGACTTTGCGTAATTGAACTAAGGTGACAGAGGAGGTATATAGGTGTCCGCGTTATCCTGTCCATTTTGGATAAAGATACTGTAGAGCAGGGTTTCACAAACTTTTTCTGCAATGGAACACTTCGCAAACCCAGAAATTTTAACTGAATACTTAGTTTATTTTTTAGGATGGATAATTTCTACTAGTAAAAATTGAAAAAAAATGTTATTAAAACGTATTATTCTTAAATATAAAATTATAATATAATAATAAACATAAAACTGAAGTAGAAGATCTTTAAACGTGTTGCAGTGTATAAAATCTTTCCGAACATCTATTCAGTTTGGGAAACCCTGCTGTAGAGGATCGACTCGTATAACAGAGGAGGGTTGCATCGAGTGCGCAAGAGATAGACAGAGACAGATACACAGAATTGAATTGTAAATATTCAGGTGTAATTGCAAATGCTAGAATAAGTGAGTGGCTATGTCTAGATCTAAGATAACTAACACACGTAATTGAACGGATACACGTGAGAATATTCAGTATTCGGGACCTTGATTGGATACCTAACTTCTATTGTCACGAGGAAGTCGAAGTGTAAATTTTATAGATGTATTTGTTTTTCAAAGTTGGGAGATTGAATATAAAGTAAAGTATGATTTGGGAATTTTGTGTGGTATCATTTGAACTGTATGCTTTTTGCTTCTTGTATTACCGTTTCATTAGGCTGTTGTGTATTAATGATGGAAAATCTGATAAGATTTGATGACATACAAACATTGCAAAATGGTATTTATGTGATTTACAAGATTCAAATTGATATGTCATAAGTATAATTTTATGGTACTTTTATGTCATCAAATCATCTCAAATATTCCATCATCCAATATGCAATAACCTAATAATAGGAACAATGAAACATTCAATTTGAATGAAAAGTTTGTTAAGTATTTGTGTTGTTAAGTATTATCATTAAAAATTTAATTACTTCCCCAAAATATATTTTTTAATATAAATAAATAACTGTTCAGACTTTAGAATGTAATATCATTAATTTCTAATATTATTAGGAATTCAGTAATTTAAAAAACATCTTTCACAAAGAGTCTCGGTTTAATTTTACAATTAATTTATAATTCTACTAATCAAAATCAAAGGAACTTACTTGCTGAGTGTATTGCAAATGCAATATTTATGTACACACGATGCGTGTTATTCGCATGCGAATATTTGCACATACAGGATTCATAACGAACCAACAACGAAATTAAACTGTTCTGATTTCTGTGTAAATATTTGATTTCCCAACTTAATTTTCTGTAATAAAAACTGCATGTTTTCTTTTGTATTTTGTCTTCCATTTCTTTTTAAAATTTGTATTCGTATTAAATACATATCTTTTAAAATAATTTATTATGTAAAAATTAAAAATATCATTTCTATTAAAGTTATGATTTTTAAATTTTAAATTATGTCCTATCTTCATTCCCAAAATACTCTCTATACTTTTTACATTGTGCAATCATTTTCCATTTAAATGCATTAATCATCTTTATCGTTTCATGAATTTATCAACCTCCAATCGTTTTCAATTCATACCCCGTATATGCAAATACCTTGCGCCGAAAACAAAAATAGAATGACGTTTATTCAGAAATCGATGCTAAACGTAAAGTAAATAATTGTCTTGTGATCATCATTGAAGCTTAACGCGAAAATCATGCTCCTGTTGTAATTTCTTATTACGTACCTGCGCCTGGTTTCTTTCGCTTACGGGAGATGTTGCCTCGATTCAAATCACACGACGATTCTGCATGCAGTATTCGTTGCCTGGGTGTTATTCTTTTGTAAGTCACAGCTAAGGGAACACAGAAATAACAAAAAAAAAAGAACAAGCAACGACATGGAACGCGTAAAGCATTTCTTTCATGCAACTCGTTGCTGGATGCAACAAACACATTCATATATTTATTGCTGGCAAAATTGTATTATAGCTGAGGGAGCACGTTTCTTACTTGTTGGTACTTCGTACAGGATTCTATTTTTCAAATTTTATCGTGCACTTTGTTTCGAGCTACCGAACGTAATTCTTCTTGTAGCTGTTAAAGGGAAGTATGTTAAATCATTTCCAAAAGTTCGTGCTACTTTGCATAGCATAGCAAATATTGCTACATAAAAATATTATTACATAGAAATATTACTACCCTGGTATATTAGGTTTACCGGAAAGTTTTGTGCGATAATGTCATTTCAAATTTCGAAAGATAAATCATTCTACAGAAATGGAATCCACAAATTATCATCACGCTGGGAGGTCATTAGTAACGATGGAAATTATACTGTTCAGTAAATATTATTAAATGTAATTTTCTTTTAATTCAAAAATGAACAAAATTTTCTGGCAAACTTAATAAAAAAAGACACGAATTTTTGGAAACATCTAATAAAAAAAAATTTGAATTATGAATAAATGTTACATTTTAAAATGAGAATATTCGAGGAATACGAGACGAATAGAGGGATGGCTGTTTGTTAAATAGATGAACAGTATCGTAATATTAATGTCAAAATAATGAAGTAAAGGACCAAGCTTCGAAATTACACAAGAATTTTTTTGCACGTTAACAGCGGCTTAATTAAGCAAATGCAAAGTTATCACTGAAATTTTTAATCCTTTTGAATGGTACGTGCACATTACTTTCGTGATGACTATGTATGATGAACGCACTGATACGAACGACATTAAACGGACTTACTAATTACACGCAAAAAAACCACTTTTAATTATCTTTTTACCACGCCGTAATGCTTCTTCTTTAAAATTAGATTAACGTGACTTTTTTTAACATTAATGCACTTTTTCAATGTTTTACAAGAAGATTAAATAACTGATAAACGAATTCACTGTAAGATAAGTTGAAAATAAAATTTTCTTAACATTTCACTGAATTATTTATCAAATGTCTAAGAAACGCTGAAAATACAAAATTAAAAGGGAAGCATTACGGCTAATTTAAATAAAATCCACTAAAAGAGATTAACTGGACAATTTTAATGTTGGCGAAGTGATAAACAAACGGTACACGATTTTTCATTCGAACGAGCATGAAATCTGTTTAATTAAATTCGGGTTTATCAAATATTCGGTGCATTTGAATTAGCTTTGTGGAATTACAATCAGCTCGTATCCTTAATTAATTAAAAAAGAGTATCACTTATGTTACCCATAGTAACGAAAGGGTTGAAAGTGCACTGACCTTATGTTTTACGATTAAACGAACCTTTCCTCATAAGAAAATGAAACCAACTTGTTCACCGAATAAGTAAAACCGAACGAAAGAACCTGGGCGGTCGTCAAAGTTTCAAGTATGCCAACATTAAAAAGGTACAGTTTTTCTCAACGTGGGCGAACCTTTTCGTAGACTCACCTGTCTTTTCTCGAGAGATACCGGGCAAAGTAGCCTGCTCTTTAAGTTGCACTCCAAACATGGCCTTAATTTTATTAGCTCTGGCAAGCATACCCTCGTCATGCAGACTGGACACTGTTAGACTCCTCTGCGAGTTTTCCTTCCTCCTGCGGAACACTTTGCCAGGCACTTTGGTGATCGTGGCCTCCATTAGGAAGCGATCGGCCATCGGCTCGTCGTTTTGCCGGGCCATCAGTTCGTTTCGCAGTGTCTCGTTAGTGCGAACACTCAGACCTGATCGTAGACTGTGGCTTCTATTGATGTGCACCAGCACGCCTGGCTTTAGGGGCCATCTGGGTGCAGGCGTTGGGTGCACCGTGGTTTGAGTCGAATGAGAGGACACCGTAGGACTTGGGGGTCCACCGTCTGGACTGTTTAACGATTACGTTTCATACGGACTTCCTTTGCTCCTAATAGTCATTGACGCAACTAGGATTTTTCTAGGGAAGACTAGGTACTCTAACTTTATCAGAAGTAGCAGGTGTCTAGATTTGTTTGACGATTAGATCACTGTGGAAGGGTGTGATGAAAATTATCACGCGATTTGATGGAGAATTTGTACATACAATTACAAATTTGAGATATTTATTTAATATCAGATCAAATTTTACCAACTCAGGAATATTTATTTTTACTTATTTTAGTGTGCTGGGCGTCAGTCCATACCCTAGGATCTAGACCTAATCTGACGCCTACCTAGTTACGTCAATGCATATCATTCTTTCTGTACACTTTTACAATGCTGTGTCCTAAGAATTGATGGGAAAAGAATCAAGATTTCATCCTTTCAAAATGATCTATCTTACGCATCTGGTCAGTGGAGCTTATTCAGATAGTAGGTTTGAAGTGCGGTTTGGTTCTGAAAGGAATCTCTTTTATAGGACTTCAGTTTTAACCCTTTTAGTATAGATGCTATTGGTTGTATGGATTTATTCAATATTCAAGAGGTTATTCAGCAAAAGTTATGCGAAAATACTTTATTTCTAAATGATCAAAATTAGAAAAAAAGGAATGTTATATATTTCCAAACTTTTGCAATTTATCTTCATTTTTTTCTGCTGATCCACTGATCAGATATGTCGTTTATCTCTCGCGATCAAATTTTATAATAAATTTTATATCTTAATGATACAAAATTATATTATTTTCTTTCTAAATTGCTTTTAATATTAATATCGTCAAAATGAAGATTTTTGAGAATCCCCCTATATCGCCATTTTTCATAGGGAAGCTCGATTTGATCAGAACTATACTCGAATAAAAGAATAGGGACAAATGTGGTCACAGCACTTGTAAAAGCTTACTTTTTGCGATAACAATGAAAGGAAGAATCCTTTTGATTATTTTCGTTCTGCTTTGCACAAAGTCATTTCGAGAATGTTACGCGTCGCTTGCACACGATTCTTTGAGAACTTTTTAATTAAACTTTATCCGATCCTTCGCTCCGTTTCAAGTATTTTCTAAATATCTTTTTCGTTTCCATTGTACTCGACTTCGGAGACTATCTCGCTGCACAGAAACAATCTTTAAGAGATGTCACAACGAAAATCGTTTTCCATCAATCAACTAAATGTATTTTTACTAACAAACAAAATATTTGAAACGTTCATAATTTATTGGTATTTTGTTACAAAACAAATATAATTATGGATTCAACGAATTTAAAATAAAATTCAATCTTTTCCTTTGTTCAATCAAAACAAAATTCAATGTTCACGTTGCTCTAAATTTTAATCATTTATTTTAGTCTTTCTCAGAATTTCGATTATTATTTTTTCCATACAGTTGTGAAGTAAAAAATAAATGACATATGACAAATTACGGTTGATAGAAAAAAATTGAATTTTATTTAATATTGAATCAAAAGATTATCGATGATGTTTTTTTAAAAAAGAATTGAACCGGGAATACAGTTACGATACCATGATATTTTGATAATAAAATTTGTCTTTTTTCTACCCGTGGTGTATGACGAATTGCATATTCATGGGATGCGTGAACGGTGGCAATTCATCAAACGCGTTGCACTACGAAATGACAGTTTATTCGGACCATTTTAATTTATCACTGTTTTCGATCGTGAGTTATAGCACATATGATTTCAATCTGAAGGTATGTATGCATTTACCAAGGGACAAAGAACAACATTGTTGTACAAGAGGGAGGGGCACTTAATTAAAAACCGAAAACAAAGCGGTGGCATGGCGTGCCGTTAATTCATTTTTTTACCATTAACGTCATTTGTGCAGTTTAATTAATTAAACTTCAAACCGATAAAGCTAGAGATTATAAAATAGATATACTAAAATTGTTGCAAAAAATAAATAACTAATTTAAAGGACTAAGCGTGCCGAAACTTGTAGGTGGCCCTGTAGCTAATTAAGACTTATATAAAATTGGTAATTTTCTATGATTTGGTCATCATCTTCAATTTTTTTCAAACTTCAAACAAATCTAACAATAAAACTAAAGATTGAAGGCTATATTTAAAATTGTAAAAAATCGTGTGCATCACTTTCTACAGTAGTACTTACGTATCACGTGTTTGGACATTTTCTGAAATTCAGGCAGTTCGGTTAGATTGCCAGTTTCATTTTGCAAAAACGAAAAAGGAATTCTTTTTCGAGCCCAGCTCGACCGTTATATTTTTCGCGGAAATATCAAAACTGACCCGGCGGTCGATGTTTAAAAAAACGCGTTAAATATTCACTGGGCGTTGAAGAGCGTACAAGCGAAGCGAAAAATTCGCCGCCAAAAGGATTCTTCGTTTCAGGTCACGATTTGAACGACAGCCAACTCAATAAGAGGGCTTTCTACTCATCGAGCATGCAACCCTTCACCTACCTTTCACCTCCGAAAGTGTCTCCTATGTAGAAATAGTAGCAACGCCGCTATGAGGCCAGAGATAGCCTAGCCAGTTATAACTAATCGTCCTTAAATTATGCAACAAAACAGCACATACAGTGCTACATTCGAATAACAAAGAACTCCCGACACCCTATTCATTAGCACGTGCGACCCTTACCTGCCTTACCTCTATCCACGCTTCGACAGTAAACTATTATAAGCCGGAAGTGGCCACTAAATTATGCAACAGGACATGCATTCAACCGTGGAGGAAAATATAGAGAGGAAGGGGTAGAAGGTGCTTCCTATGAGATTGGAGAATCAGAGACGATCTTTCCTGAACAATGTACAGGGTGGAAAATGGGTAACCAAACTTTGGTGGTTCCCTTATATACGGAAATACATTTTTTTTGAGATATAAATATCTTTTTGTTGCAATGGAATATTATTTATACATAAAACAGAGAAGCTCGTGATGTGCATATCCCATTGTTCCATAAAGCAAAATACATTTTCCTTGTACGTTATAGCAAGCATACCGAAGCTGACAACGAGCATCAAGCAGATAGAAATTAGGATAATTTTGGAAATAAATGCAGCAAAAGGTGCGAGCAAATCAACGATCGCAACAGTAACAACAAAAGTGAAGATACAAAAGGAGAAGATTCAAATGTGTTGCATTTCTGTACTTACTGTTCGCGTTCCTCCAGCTCGACCACCCGATTACTGTCTGTGTTTTGTTTAGCAAGTCCAAATTAAAAAAGTAGAGCAGAAACGAATCAGTTTTTCTGTGTTAGTGATACACTACCGAAAACGAGACACGTGCTGTACCAATCGAGAGGACCTGTGCTCGAAGCTGTGTCGTTTTATACCTTTAATTAGAGATTGTTCTTTTCCAGCTAACCAAAGTTCACGACATTCTACGAATTTAATTAACGTTGACTAACTTCTTCGAGGAGATCGCTCGGTACAACTTTACCAAGGAATGTTACGTAAGTCGCGATGTACTTTACGAACAATCGTTTCTCTTCTGCGTGGAAATGGGTGAAAGGACAGTTTCATTTGAATAACTTGCGCCGAGTTTCTTCTTTTTGTCACAAGTTAAACATTTTGGTGCGCTCAAAAATTTATTTATGTCAAATTGATAGAAATGATGGGTATAAAAATTAGAATTTTAGTTTGTGATCTAAAGATTCTTTTTATCTGAGGATTCTAGGTGAGGATATTTTGATTTATGTGAAATTATTAATAATGCTACCTTGAATTTTATAATTTGATATCCGAGGGGTATTTTTTGGGGGAGGCTTCTCTGTGAGGATTATTACAGCAATGAGCATGACAGGCTTTTCCAGGAAAAATGGCGATAAACGTTACTACAGATTATAAATATGGAACTACAAAAATCTCCTCAAAGTGATTGGAAAGAAAATTGTATTTTCATGTCCTCTCGACGCAGCGGCACAGCACAAGCTCGTATATTCAATAATTTGTATACATTGTATGTACTTGTTTTTGCAACCAAATGGGAAATGCGCATTGTCCATCTACCTTGTACGATTACGTAACATAACTGACATGCTTCGTTTTCCGTAACTCTAGCATGAACTATGCGATAATAACAACGCAAAATAATGTATGCAAGTGCATGATTTATGCAAGTCTGGCTGCAGTCATTGGATGAAACATTCAGGAACAATTAAATTTTTAATAACACCAATTGAAAATTGAACAATTCATCAATATTCATTATAATATTCAACAAGTATCGAAAATGCTAAATTTTTAATTGAATCTTTAAATATTTATTACACAGAACATATCATGAATAGTACTTTTATTTTATGTTAAACTTTTGATTTAAGTGCTTTTAATATTAGGGATATGCAAAAATTTTTATTAGGCTGTATCTACATTTTTGATCTGGTAATGAAAGTGAAAATTGAAAATTTTATTTTAATAAAATAACAAACCAGCTATGAAAATTATAAGATTCTCATAATCCAATGTCTGCAACCAGTTCGAATGGCAGTCAACGTAACTTTATACACGGATAACGTTTCGATGTTTCGTGATTACTCTTGTCTCACCAATTAATTAAGAAACTTTATCAACAAACTTCTGTATCCCTACGCGACAACGCTACTTCAACGGGTCTCGATGAATATACAAAACAGGAAGCTGATCCGTACTTGAAGATCGCTTTTCAATTCTCAACCAGCTTACGTTTCTTAACAACTGGATCAAGCAACATGCAACGTACGAGAAATCCAGCTGCCGCTTCACAGAATTTACCGTCACGAAGTTTTAAAATACTGAGCAGTGAAAGCTCGTTGGAAAATGTCACGGTGTAATTATTAACCCTTTCATTACAACAAATTTTAATAAAAAAGATTACTTTGGCTCATCATGCTTGAGTTTTTCTGCTACTTTGAAAAAGGGTTATAATTTCCCAAAATTATTGTTTTTGGAGTTTTCCATAATTTTGAGCCTAATAACTAGGTAAATACTATAGACACCTTTTTGCCACTAGTATCCTAATTCAGTGATCATTTAATAACGAATGATTATACTCACCCTTAGTAACGAAAGGGTTAATATTACGAATGTACAGTACCGAGCAACTAGGCTTCTCCAGGGAAAGTGGCGATGCCCCCTCCCCAGACTTCCACCTCTCCCTACGGTGGCTCCACGGAGAGTGACGGAGGAAGGGAGAAGGTGTTGTATATATAGATCTGTGTCCCCCCCACCACTTGCGTACGAACATTTAGGCGGGAGAATTTGAATTGATATTTATGTTAATATTTAAATTTCTTAATTATATGCTAAATATTATGACATTTAACAATGAAAAATTATGTTATTTTGTTTCTAAATCACTTTTAATATTAATATCATTGAAATTAAGATTTTAAAAACCTCTTCTCTTATAATGCCACTTTTCTTAGGAAAGTGTACTTTGCTCGATACTGTACGTTTTTGTCATTCCACGAATGTATGTCAATTATTGTGAATCGAATTCCTTTTTTTTTAATTTGTCAGTGGAAATTATCAAGACTAATATAAGTGAATGAAAGTCAACGAACCGAGATCTTGTCGCTTGAAAGGGAACATGTGGTCAGCTGTGCACAGGAATGTTGCCACGTTGAAATAATTGCTATTACTTTTTATCACTTTTCTAGCTCGATAAAAACTGCTCCGGTGATCTGTGATATGTAACTCTTGTGAGATGGTGTGACAATAAATATGCATTATGAAATTGATATTTTTTCTGATTTTAAAATTGTTCAGATAATGCATATTTATTGTAGATTGATATGTATAACTTAAACAATGTTGGAGTACCATGTTCAGAATGTGTGAATCGTTTATGTACGGTTAATGATTCTGTGATCTTGATTAGAATTTCTTCAAGATTTCAATTATAAAATTAAATCATAGTAAATTAGGTAAAATTTTAGAATTTGAGCTGCGCTCGACAGATTTTTCAATTTTTTTTTTTAATTTGTATCATCTTGAAGAAAATCCTTGACGATGATCTACGTCATGCGAATTGTTTTGAGCAACAAATCACAGTGACAATAAATAATATAAAATAAATTGTAACTTACATTTCATCTGGTTTCGTTTGCGTCGACAAACGATGAAGATCGCCACGCAGATAAGAATTATCACAAGTATCATAACAACAGCAGCAACGATGACAATTAGAAGAAGGTATCCTTCCAATTGGTACCACCACGGTATATGGCCTGCAACATATATTAATTATATGTTAATTTGAAATAATAATTTTGAAAAATTAAAACTGTTTTAAATAAATAATTCTGCACCACTGAAAGTTCACCAATTTTAATTACAACCCATAATGGCATTCAATGCAACAATATTGTAAATTTTAGAAATTTAATCATCATAAAACTTTCAGTATAAAATATTTTATTCAAACGTTCATCCCTGAACTTGAATAACAAAGTTGATTGCAATTTGCAACTCATTGAAAATTTCTACGTAACACAACAAAGGATTTAGACTGATTGTAGAAATTTCACGGTACACCCTGGTTTGTTGGTAAGGGAATAAAGTAATCGGTAGAGCAGCTGCAATTCAAATGTCGGCGACAGCTGCGTAATATTATAAATACTGAAGTAAGACGACCGATTTTAAGCGAGGATTTTCATTTAAATTCAATCTGCTGCTGCGCTGTGTGACATTTTATTACGCAGAATTTTTATTACGTAATTTTGTGTAGGTTAAATATTCCTGAAATCAAGTAACTATTTCGTTTTTATGAAAAAACGACTAATAAGTCAGTTTTAACTTATTCAGATTTTTTAATCAAAATTTTTATAATTCGATTTATCTGCTTTAATAACAGAATAAATAATCACAGTAATTATTCATATTTAACCGTCTATTTCAATTTAATAGATTCAGTTGAAATTCAAGATAATATAATTATAGAGGAACTTACTTCGATGTCCATGGTGAGCTAAGAAGAAATAAATAATTTAAACCATCGCTTTAACTGTTAAATGAAATATTTCTCTAACTATTTAAAATATGAATATTTGTTCAAATACAATTATCAAAATAAATAATTATAAAAATATTTATTTCCTCTTGCGAAATAATTTATTCTTCGACGATTCAAATATTGCACTTTCTGCTATCTCCTCGATACGTTAAATAACGAGACTCAACGAAGCAATTTCTATGAAAATTTTAATAATGTTTATAGTAGATTTATATAATCGCACGGATATACGTATTCTCTGGGGGACAGTTGCATTTTCCGGGAAAGAAATGATAACACTCAAGAAACAGGAGGATGAACGTCCCAGCGGAGAAACTTTGAATTATTTTGTCTAGGTAATTTGGACACTCTGACCTATTTCCACTGATAAGAATTATCAACCAGAGGTATCTTATTTTCGTGAAGCTAATTCTTCAAAGGTAATTAATAATTTCATTCGTGAAAAAAGTTAACAGAGACATTGTTGTGCAATCAAGAATTTGTGCAACAATCTCTTTCTTTTATTACATTATTATATATTAATAAAAATATTTTTCAGTGTGTTCTTTCATAACAAAATAAAAGAAAAGAAAGAAAAATTGTATACAATGTTCCTTTTTTTTTTTAATTACCTTCAGTAATATTCATTTTATAATGAAATTATGAAACAACAAGGCACACAGTGACGTCGTTATAAAATTGTAAAAAAATTAAAATTATTCGCTAAGCTTTTCGCTCAAAGCATTTATGGCCATCGAACTGATTCAATTCGAAGCGAACAATAAGAGTAATCGAATTTAAAGTCGATTTTAGTTGAAACAGCTTTAAATTACGGTGGAACATGTAAATGACTTTGCATCACGGAAAATACTCATTTAGATTTAACTTTACTCTCACGAAGCTTTGTGTTTGTTACTAAAGTCGTTTAAAATTCATGTCTCCACGTATCTACATAAACCCTAATAAAACTATAACTTTTTCATCGTCTCTATTCTTGTTTTATTTTACATTCACATACTATCTACATATTATTAATAAATAAAAGATAATTAAAAATTTTAATTAAAAATGATACCTGATTGTTAGTTAAAAATTCGTTTCTGAATAAGATCAATAGGTTCAATAGGAAAATAATGATCCACACTAACAATTTTACATTTCAAATAAACGAGAAAATAGGTAGAAAATGTAAATCAACGATGAATCGGGTCGAAACTGAATTAATTTAACGCAGACCTCGATTGTTCAAGGAGAATCTAATTTATAAGCAATAGGAATTCTCATATTGAATGCATTATATAACATGGAAAAATGCATTTTTCTTTTAACATTTTCAACTTTTACCCTTAAGAATCTCTGATATTAAAAATTATTTTTACTTTCTCGCTGATTATTTAATGGAATTATTAATGTCCATCATAAAATTCTTTCAAATTATCTGATGTTTGTTATCCACTATCTCAGATTTTTCTCATTACACGTGAATTACAAAACCAGACAATAGAACGCACGAATTATGAGAGGAATGTGATACTACGAGAAGAAAACTAATCCCAGTGAAGGAATTCGTTTTACGTAAAAATTCACACCAATTTAAAGTGGAATCTCACTACAATAGAGTACACTTTTCCTATTAAAATTGCAGGAAACACGTATTTCCAAAATCAGGGGTAAAATAGGCTGAATTCCTTCTCCGTATTATTTTTAATATTAAGCTGTTAAATAAAATTTTCATTATTAATTTACGTACCTGGTACGTCTCGCTCGCAAGGGCTCGATTGGCCGATGGTGTTGTTCGCAACGCAAACGTACGTCCGGAAATTGGTTACCGATGTGTCGAGACGGATGTAGCTTTTTCCATTGCGAGGATCGGGAACTTGTTCCAACGTATCGTTGTCACTCTTCAAAGACCAAAAAAAATCGGTCTCCTTCGGGTTTGCTATCGCAGAGCATACCACGTAATCCACCCCGTCTATTCGTTCCTT
The DNA here is from genome assembly GCF_907164935.1 of Osmia bicornis bicornis. Lineage (NCBI taxonomy): Eukaryota > Metazoa > Arthropoda > Insecta > Hymenoptera > Megachilidae > Osmia > Osmia bicornis. Next base: position 2,866,954 of record NC_060226.1, read on the forward strand.
TTCCACGTGACACTCTGGCTTAACTGTCCAAAGAAGAAAATGGTTCGGTTTTTGTACAACCACCACCACATAATTCGTACAAATGTCACATAACTCTTAGATGTAGTGTTAAATTTTGTTCATTAATAATTTGATTATAAAGCGAAATTTACTGGAAATTTAAATCAAATTATAATATTTCTTTCTGTGAAATTAATTCTATGGTGTTCGTTAACACTTTCAATTAACATGGCAAAATGACATAATTTGAAACTTAAAGTTTAATGAAAATTTCCTAAACTTTCACGTAATTTCTAATTACTTAAATTATCACTTTGTCTTTTAGAATTCTCAAGAACATGAAATTTTTCTTAATTATTGTTATCTTCTCCTATATAATTGCAAACCTTTTCTACTTACATTGAACATTCATGATCATGGAGATATTTCTGCTTCCATGACGATTAGCTGCCTCGCAATAGTATGTACCATTACTACGTCTTGGCACCTTTATCTTTAAATCGAGAACACGACCTTCGATGATGGTATCCGTTGAACCCTCTCGAAACCAGCGAAAAGTGGGTTCCGGATGTGCTTTCGCGTTACAGGTTACTGTTTCCGGTATCGTGTCCACGGTGACGTTTATTTTACTCTTTGAAATTGTCATATTTTCCGGAGGAACTTGACAGAAAAAAGTATTGTTAATTAACCGTGTTTGATTTGCCCGAATAATTAAATGTTAAGCACGCGATATCGCGTGAGTATGTTTTTAACATCTCCAAAAATGTGGATTGACCCACTTATCATTCTAAACTTTTAAGATTCCAAATTTCCAGAATTTCAAAATTCCAATATGCCAGATTTTCAAAAACTTAAAATTCGAAAATTCCAAAGTTGAAAAATTTAGATATCTTTCAATTCCACAATTCCAAACTCTTAGATTTCCAAAATTTCAGAATTTCTAAATTTCTAAGGGACCCAGCCCATCCCAGGAAAGATTCTCGTTACCCCACTTAATGAACGACAGCGAAAGGATTAACATGTGAATTTCAAAATTCCAATATGCCAGATTTTCAAAAACTTACAATTCAAAAATTCCAAAGTTGAAAAATTTAGATATCTTTCAATTCCACAATTCCAAACTCTTAGATTTCCAAAATTTCAGAATTTCTAAATTTCTAAGGGACCCAGCCCACCCCAGGAAAGATTCTCGTTACCCCACTTAATGAACGACAGCGAAAGGATTAACATGTGAATTTCAAAATTCCAATATGCCAGATTTTCAAAAACTTACAATTCAAAAATTCCAAAGTTGAAAAATTTAGATATCTTTCAATTCCACAATTCCAAACTCTTAGATTTCCAAAATTTCAGAATTTCTAAATTTCTAAGGGACCCAGCCCACCCCAGGAAAGATTCTCGTTACCCCACTGAATGAATTTGAAACGAAAGAAACTTACATTCAACGTGAAAATGAGTGCTGCTTTTCACTCCAGGCCCTATTCCATTGCTGCTGCTCTCGCACGTGAATTTCACGTTGTCTTCGACCCTATCCAATTGACCGGAGGGCCATGCGGTCAGGTTCCACACGAGGGTCGATTGGATGCTCTCGAAGTCGTTCGTTCGTGGATCGGGCAGATGATAAACGTTCGACAGATAGTATCGGTTCGTTTTCGAGAAATCCATGAGTATGCCGTCCTTCAGCCAGGAAATATTGCAGATCGGCGCGCATTCGACCCAGCACATGATACTAACGTTCGGGGAATTGTACACGTAGCCGTGATAAGGGAGCAGTTTCTTGATAAACGCAGGGGCAGCTATTGACAATCAAACAACATGTTTAACCATGTTTCCAAATCGTGCCACTGGAACATGCTGGCTCATGAAAGGAGATAAGAGTATCGAGATTCGCGAACCGATTTATAACAGGGTGAAAAATGAATAAATTTTCATATTCAAAATCCGTCAGATTTATAGGAAATCCAGTAAGTATAATATATTTATTGTTAATTATATTTTAATAATTATGTTTGAGGATTGAAGTATTACTATAAAAAGAATTTTCTGATATTTTAATGAGCAGTATAATATGTGCTCATGAATGCTAATATTGTAATACATTTAATTTAAACGTTAATTAATACTTTCATTTAAAATTGATAATATTTTATACGACGATTCATTTTGTAGAAAATTCTTGAATCTTTTATTACCCAATTAGTTATCAAGCAATAACGAACGCGTTGAATTAATCCATTAGCGAGTAACATTATTTAAATATTGCAGTGAAATATTATAATATTATCAGTTTATATCTTTAATAGGAGATACGAGTACGATAAAGTTTCCATTATATCGCGGAAATATTACGCAAAATGCAGGAACAAATTTCCGTGCAGTGTACGTTTCTCCATATGTATACGTATTAAATAAATGAATACAAAAAAAAAAAAGAAAAAAAAGGTAAAAGCAGATGCCCAGGATTTTCAAGATACGGATCGTTGATTTAGATACAGCAGCAGGTTCTTTATATAGCACGAATCCGTATATTTGCTTGTTAAATAAATATAATAACCAATCGTATATGCTCGTTCTATCCTGGCGTTGACATACTTTTTTTAATTCCAAATCCCATAGAAAAAGTATTGCGAGTTATTTTATTTTACAAAATATGCTTATTAAGGGTATATTTTCCACTAAATTTTATCTCTCCCCAGCCTTACACCCATGGCACCCAACGCGTTAATGAGGGCCTTTGCTACCAGCGCGATTTGTCAAATTAATCAAACACCAATGGAAAGTACAGATTGTCAAAGTTAATATCAATTCTTTATCCAAATTCCGGAAGGATTTAATGCTTGTCAGAGCGTCAGCTGATCCGCACGAAATTAACGTCACACGAAAAACGGACAACAGATTTATTCGACAGGGAATCGAAAAGTTTTTCGAACAACTTTACAACTCACCAGACACGTCGATAAACGTGGTGGCCGGGTCCCCGTCGCCGGCTTCGTTGTAAGCCAGACAAGTAAAGTTCGCTTCAGTTTCCAAATTAACCGATTCAATGGTAAGGGTAGCGTCGTTTTCATCCGGAAGTCTGTGAAGGCCTCGAAACCATTTGAAGCCAACTACCTTTGGCCGTCCTGGGTCCAGTACGAAGCACGTGATTGTCAATGGTCGCTTCTTTATTACCTGCTGGGGCTCGTACGAGATCGAAGCCGGTCCAGGCTTGTCTATTATTCGTAACAACAAGTAAATTTCTCCATTGAAATTCTAGTTTGAAAATTTTATTTTCTTGCGTTCAATTTTTAAACACAGCTTTGATATTCTTTCGTTTCAGTAGACATTGCTGTACCTAGGACGTTTTTATGGGGCAGGCTAGGTCCCTTAACTTTGTTAACAGTGACTGCTGTTTCATATCTTGCATTTATCAAGATTTTTCGAGAGAATCTTAAAAAATGTTGGAAATTTGAAAACTTGGAATCTCGAAAGTTTGAACTTTTAAAACATTAGAATATTAGAACAATTAAAACATTTGAATATTAGGAAACTAGAATGTTAGAGTTCTACAATTTTAGAGCCTTAAAGTTTTAGTAACTTAGAATCCTAGATTAGCGAAGTCCACATTTGGGGGATGGGGCTAGTCCTATCTTGACACTTCCTTAGTTATACCAAAGATAGCAGACAATTATTAAATCATTGTGAATCGAATTAATTCAAACCAATTCAGAATTTGAATATATAAAAGGTGAAAATAAACTTACAATAGACTATGACAGGTGCACTGGCTGAAAGTGGTCCCCATCCAGCGTCGTTTCTACCCTCGCAAGAGTAATTCCCATGAAAGGAACGACCCACTGCCTCTAGCAGCAGTTTACTCGGATCGATATCGCAGAAAATTAAAGATTCCTCGGTGGTTGTGGTGGTCGCTGTGATATTTCTCGTGCAATCCGGAAGTTCTTTCAGCAGGTCCCCGTCCAAGTACCATCGGACAGCGGTCAAGCTTGCTGGATTTCCAGAAACAACTTCGCAAGTCAAAGAGACATTCAAGCGGTCCGCCTCGTTCACCGGTGTTTCCGGATCCATTACCACTTCGACTACCGGTTTGTCTGTGTACAAAAATGAAGAGAAACTTGATAGTAATACGAAGGGCGGCCGTTGATTAGAGGAAGAGTGTACTCTTCCCTGATGACTTTTTTGTCTTTTTATACCTTAATTACAAAGGAAAGAGATAAAATCAAATATTTTTTTTACATGGAAATACTTTTCAGAATCAATTAATTTTTGACAGATGTATTACTCAATTATAGTTTTTCTTTTTACTTCAAAACAATTTGTTCCTAAGAAATATAAAATATCGAAGAAAGGAATATGAAATTAAAATTAAATTAATAAAAGTTAACAGGAAATTTTCAAAAATATACCTATGGAAACGTAATTTTCAGTGTGGGTCATATAGACCGGAAGAGCAGGTTTAAGAAAAAATAAAAAACATGGTTGCAGATTAAAAGGTTTTACTTTTACAGAAAATTGACACATTTGATCACGATAAATAATTGTCCAATTTACTGGGTTCACCCGTTTCACATCAGAAGCAACGCTTCAACCAAATGGATGTAATCAGTTTAAAAAAAGAATGGACCATCAGATCCATCGAATAGACCATACCAAGAAACTTATTGCTCATGTTTCTTTTACGAGCAACGTGAAAGTTTATTTTATTCAAGATAAAGCACACATTTGTGTTGGGAGTACTAGAAAAGGAAGAATTCAGGAAGCTTGATCAAGCAGTTGGAAAAGAACTTTCGCATGAGGATCCAATCAGCGGATTGGATGGAACATTTCTCCCCGCAAAGGTAATTAAGATTTTAGCGAGTTGAAAATAAAAAAAAGAAAATCAGAAAAGCGACCACGAAGTTTGTTCGAGAACAGAAAGGAAAAGAAATCGAGTGAAAGAAAAAGGACGATTGGCAAAGGTGATTCATACTTCCAAGTATAATATTAATAATAAAGAACAAAAATGGCGAACTGATTGTTCTATTTTTCCACCCCACTGAACCAAAGGGGATTGACTCCCATCTTTTAAAAATTTTGAATTAAACAATTATTGTAGCTTCATAGGGTAAAATTTAAAATAATCTAGTAAGCTGAAAATAATTAATAAATCTTTTAATAGCGTGGATTCTCCGCAAAACGAGAATCGACGTCATCAGACATGAAAAGCAAGGATAATATCGCAAAAAGGAAAAAAAAACAGTTCCGTTTCGTTTCGCATTACAGCAATTTATCGCGTTTTATTCCGGTAAACGATATTTATGCGTCCATAAATTTTCGCGAGCACCGCTTTAAAACCAATGCCGGAACATACGTACCGCTTGCGTTTTTTTCATTACCGAACGTAATCCATCCACCATTCCCATCATAAACTTTTTGACTTCGGTATTGATCACGAAACGCGAGTTAACCATTAACGTTTATCTGGTCATCGATCCTCGATTTGATTGATACACCGATTAACGTTAATTGGGAATCGCGTAACACGATTGTAGATATTACGTTTGTTAAGTAAATTATGCTAGGAATAATGTCGACACACTTACACAATACGTTGACTTCGACGACGTCCTCTGAAACGGATGGACCAACATTATTGTGTAGAATGCACCTGTAAGAGCCCATGTCGCTAAGTGTCGCATTTTTCACGGTAAGGGCTGTTTGTTCCGTTATTCCACCCTCGTAGTGGTCGTCGGTTACAACTAATTCTTTGTCGTCTCGGAACCTGCGAAAATACGATTAAAATTATCAGACACTTTTCTGTATTGCTCTCCTTTAATTCCAATTTTATATAAATAGTATTAACAAATTAATTTTTGGTGAGTTTCACTCAGCATATCGCAAAGAAAATTTGATTACAATTAGAAATTTCAAAATAAAACCTATTCGATTATAAATGGAAAACTATCGTTTATTAAATAAACGAATATGTAGATGACAAATAAATCATTTCTCAAATAAGATGTGAAAATTTGTTTCTAAATAAATTTAATTGTCTTTAAACATTTTTTAACAACCCTTTGTATATTTTTAGAAGTTTTATCGCCCACATATTTTCATTTAAAAATAAGTAAATTATTTAAATGAATGTGCTAATTCGAGGAAAGGTGTTAATTATCTGTTGTACAGTATATTACAGGAAGAAGCTTAAAACCACTCTGTAAAATGAACACCCCGTACACCGTCTATAATATTGTATTAACTCGATAAAGAATTTGTATCGTCATGGGGTAAGTTCAATCCAATCTTCGCCATCCGAGGATTAACCATCAGCTGCTTTGGTCCTCTTTTATAATATAGTTAGCCGTGGTTGGGCAAGGCGCTATAAACTTGGGAGCTTGTATGCCCTCAATAAACTCTATGAGCAGTTTTCCAGAAAAAGCGAACGGGTTTTACAGCAAAGTTTTGTAGCTCGGTGTTGTCTAACACTTCTTAGGCTAACGCGCTTAATTAGAGTTGAACGTGTCTCGTGGAATGCATTATTAATAGCCAATGAAAAGCATGCAAATAAAAAGCGCTAAATTTTTAATAAATTCACAAATAACCATATATAAAAAAAGAGGGAAAAAATCAAATTATTCTTTTCACATATAACTAATTTATTGAATTGAACTGATTGGATTTCGCAAAATAGTTTATATTATTTTATGTAACAGATTTACAATATAATGTAATAAAAGAATTTGTCCATGGTAGACCGGAAGCAGAAAACTTGATAAACGAGTAAAATCTTTTATAAGATAGTAAGAATAAGAACGTGTCAACATCTAAAGAATGAAAAGCATAGATTCACATGACACGTGGAACCAAGTGGTAATGACAAGCAACATAAATTCATGGTTTCTTCTCATTTTTCCCTTTTATTTTATTCAATCTGTATTATGGAGTTTTGTATCGATTTCAATCACGACTAAGTATAGTAAACTACCATAAATGGTACAAATTTTATTCCGAATAAAATTTATTCGTATTTGCTCTTTGATCGCTTCCGTATCGATATATTCAGTATTTTTTAATATTTCACGTCCTCATGTACGTCAAACTTACACAGATGAAATTCATTTATGGAAGCTAATTTATATCGTGCTGAATTTTATTGGAATTTATACGATCACCTTAACCGTTTTTAAAATGTTTATCTCGAAAGTGAAAAGTGGGCAGCCCCGAAATTAAAATGAAAAGTAAAATTTATAGATATGAAAAATGTTTCATGAGGAAAGAATTATATTTACAATAATAAATATAAAGTGTTTGATATGAAATATGAAGATTACCGAAGACCTTTGTTTAATTTAATAAAAATTAACAGTTTTTAATACTTTATCAGATTTAAAATTTTTGTTTAATAGAAAAGATAACACCTTTATACTAAATTGTTGATTTAAGATTAATTAAAAATATCGAAAAATTAATATATCTACCTCGTGATTACTTCTGAAATACAATATCGTTTCATAACTTTAATTAAGTCAAAAATAAACTTACCATATTACTTCTGTCAGACTAGCTGGATTAGCTTCGTAATCACAAAAGATTATAAAATCCTCAGTTTCGTTCACTGTAATATTTTCTGGCTGAATACTGACTATAGGTGGATCTGTAACAAAAGAGTTACTTTATGTTACACAAAAATTTTAATATTCGCCTGGAATATTAGTGTGGCTTCAATGAAAATGAATTCTTTTGAAAATATCTGTACGTCTATATTTCTATGTCTCTGTAGTTTTAATAGATTTTGTATTTTAATGAAAAATCAAATATTTTAGTGATCTCCTTGCTATAATTTTCTATATTAATTTTTACAATTACCTTTATGCTAATATTCTTGTACATATTTTACAAATTACCGTCTCGCGACGTACTTCGAAGGTATACGCGTTCAGAATCCCTATTTTGGAAGAAGATTCCTAAAATAAGTCGTCGGCGGGGCGTCTGGAATTAAAATAACGCGTGCACGTGTTCGCTCGAAGAAATCCTAGGAAGCGGAAGGCGAAGCTTTGTCCGCGTTCCGAGATATGTTTAAACACGGGGTTGCAAAATGTCCGGCATAAAACAAAACCCCCGTCGTAAGTAGTAGGTAGTCGCGAGAGTGGCCTGTCTAAAGAGGAAAGAGGGAAGTTGGACACGCGCCAGACCCGCGAGTTTCTCGTTTCCAATCCGTGGATAGTTTTCGTGCTTGCTGGAAAACGAAACCTTACTCTCCGCGAACCCTCGTCCCGACGAGCAGAAACTGGAAACGTCAACGAGACGAACGACTATCTATCTTCCTTTTTCCTATCGCGGCAAAAGGATCTTCCATTCCGCGCCATGTAATTGAAAGATACAAGGAGTTGGCTTACAGGGGATGGTATTATCGGGGCTAGCATCGAAATTTAGCGCCTTCCTCGCTAAAAGGAACACAGAGAAATATTCCTTTTTTGAAATAAAAAAAATACTGCGAGGAATATCTTTGTGCCTTGTTTCTAAAGCACTTCTTCTAATTAATTTTGATCGCAAACTTTCGGAAGCTAGGATGCCTATATTTTATAAATTGTTTTTATTTAATATTACGTTCAACAGTTTTTTGAATAGTTAAATTACCGAGTGAACCAGAATCAATTTTCGAAACTTTTACATTATACAGGAGCAATTGAAATATGACTAAGAGATAATTGTTACAAAGTCTTTAGCCCAATTAAAACCGTGTTTCCAATCCTCTATCTTCCTCGAAATACGATCCACTCGTCGGATGAACATCGACCGATCTAATTCGTTTAATTAAATCTAAGAACGTATCTTTTGCACCAGACGAGAAAGTAAATTGGAGAGTGTATGAAAAAAAAAAAAAACAGGAACATACACAACGGTCGTCTGTGAGATGTAATTTCATTTCACGTTGATGATATTGGACGATGATTAAACATAGGAAAAAATTGTGTTAGAGAACCTTGGAGATACGTTACGGACCCTTTGTTCCTTTCGAATCGCTAAAACTAAATTACAGACGATTCTTTACGATCCTTTTCCCGCCTTTAGAGAAAAATTTCTTTTCAATCGCGCCTTTCAAGATAAATGTATGCGAATCGTTCGTTTGAAAGTTACCATGACAAAGGTCCAGACGAGAAGTTTCATGAAAAATACATTCGATCGCAATTTTTAATTCCGATCAATTGGTTTCTTTTTGTGTGTAACTATTAACCCTTTCATTACAACAAATTCAAATAATTCGTCATGCAAAAGAGCAGCTAAAGATTAATAATAAATTCTAGTAACGTTAGCTGGTACAAAAAGCGAATCGAGGTATTAATGCGATTACACCCTTATTCGATCATTATTCTATTATATTTCGTTTTAAAGTACTGCTACGCGTGACCCATATTTTCACGCCGGGGTTCGCCATTAAAAGACTTAAACGCTTGTTATAATCTGGATTTCCTTTTAATACCTGTTAGATCCCTTTAACAGTTTGCGATTTTATTATGAGGAAAATGGCAGAGATCCACCATTGAATAATGTATGTTATCAACCGTCCTCGTGTTTCAATTTCAAAAGTAATTTAATCCGGCCAGAAATATGTAAATTATAAAATGATTCTTGTCACGGAATACGGAACACTTCTTGGTTGTTCGATAACAGTGCTTAATTTAATTCCATCAAAATTTAGAGGAATAAATATAAAATCAAATTAAAATACGAATTCCGAGGTAAATTTGTTTCCAAGAATTTCACCAATTTGGTGGGTAAAATGGAGCGCAGAAACAAAACTCGTTTCAGCACGTAGTTGAAAAGCTGTTAAAAGTTAACTCGCATGCAAGTATTAATAGAAGTCAGAATTATTATTATTATTATTTTTTTATGAAGGTTAATCTCGCATGGCATGATAATAAAAAAAACTTTATAGAAGCTTTTGAAGAGGTGTGTAGTTTGTTCTCCAGCTAATTAAAAGTTCATTTATTGTATTGCAGGTGAACTTCTATCGAAATATCTACGAAATATTGATATCTTCGTTTAGCATTCAAAAATTATTGGTAAATATTCAGATTTTTTATTATTTATTATTAGTAATTATTATTTATTTATTAACGTAAGAACGATAGGAGAAATATGTTCGTGATGGTAAATCGAAGATATGGGAATTCTGAAAACTCTGCTTTACTTACATAAAACTTCGATCGTCATTGATTCTTTCATGGGTTTCAGAACCTCGGAACGCGTGACCGAGTTTTCAGCGTAACACTTGAACGTTCTTCCATTGTCGTACTCCGAGGCTGTAAAAGCTAGATGACTTATGGTTTCTGACGTGCCATCCGGCTGTGAACGAAAAAAAGATATCAAACGTTATATTAAATCAAATCAAAACTGTTTTTCTAGGTTTGTATAAGTTTGTAATCAATTGAAATTGATATTTGTTCGTTTCACCGAAAATTGAAAATTTAGTTCTCTTTTTTTGCAATAAAAAAAAAACAACGTTTGATTAAAATCTATAATCTTTTCTTGTTTTTCTTTATACATTTCGGTAAAAATACTTGTTCCATTCTAGAGAAAAATCCTAATTACAATAACGCTTGTAGCATGTCGGACTAAATATGGTTGATACTACTGTGGCGGCTGATACGTTCAATCTATACTACTTCAAAACGATTTTCGAGAACAAAACGTTTCACAGAACGAGCAATAAACGCGTTCATATTTCTTCGAGATTCATTTTGATATCGCGCTGCCAGTGAAGAAACGAAAGCTGTGTACGTGTGGTTTTGTTTTTCTCTGTTTTGTTTGTTTTTGACGAATGTCGAGCGGGAAACAAAAGGCTGGAAGCGAGGGGGTTAGCGGAAGGAAAGAACGGGGAAAAATGCCAGAGTGGCCGTGCAATCTGCGTACACAGCGTTCGCGAAACCATCACTTTAATTATTTCGAGTTCTTCCCTTTTTTTTCACGTCACGTTTCGGTTGTTTCCAGATCCAGTCACCGGGAGAAAAAACACGTTCTTTGCTGGAAACAAGTGCGAAAATTTCATACAATTCAAGCTAAATATTGAATCCATCGCTAATTGTGTAATTAGTGTCGCATAAAAGTAATGAATTAATTTTCGGCGAAAAAATTTAAGTTAATTACAAACACTAATATTTATTCAATATTTGATATTCAAATAATTTAAAGAAATAAAAGATATTTCAATCGAATCAGAATAAAGACGAATTTAGTTTTAATTTTGAAATTTAAATGATTTAATGTTCAATTTAATATTACGAATATTTTAATTAGGAGTGCTTTTGAAAATCTGCACATTTGTAAGATTTATGTGAAATGAATACAATAGAAAATCTACGGATGGAAATGAAAATTGAAGCCCTGTCATTGAAACGACTACTCGGCTTTAATTTTGTTGATTCTGATGGTATGTGGATAACGAATGTAGTGGACCATGAATAACGCTGATCGGACATTTCGACATTCCGCGAAAAATGGGAGAATTGAACAAAATTCCTTTTCAGGATAATTTCATGTAGGTTTTTTCGGGGTTTATTGTACTTTTTCATTTTCGTTTTGAAGGGTATCGAACTGGACATATTACGAGTTAATTTCATTGAAAAATTTGTATTCAGGTTTTGAAACGAAAGTAATCGCATTAAAAGGCATTAATGCATGGACTGCTATTAGGGTCATCGCTGATTGCAGCTGTAAATTCAATTTAACGCAATAATTAAAAAAAAAAGAGAAGGAAAAATGAAAAATCGGAATTGAATAAAAGTCATTAAAAATTAACTATGCATCCTTTGTTAGACTTAAAAATGTTGCAATTTTATAATAAAAGAAATTTTCATATTTTGCAATTTTTAACTTATAATAATTTACAATATTTAAATAAGAATTATTAGTTAATTCACAAAAAAATTGCCCGAATAAATCAAAAGTTATAAAGGGTTGAAAATTTCATTCTAAAATCTGATTGAATATCAAACAACTTCCGTCGGAACTGTATAACGTACAATTCAAAATCGAAGCTTGCCATGAAACGTTTTTCTACAAAATTTGAAAGAGGCAAATCGATTTAAGGTGACGAAAATGGTGTGTAACTCGCGATACACGTCTTCACCTTGTTGGATGCAATTTTCAAGGGAAAAATTTCCGTGAAATCACTCCGTTCCCATCATCAGAATAGAAATTTTATTTTCCATTCGTTGGAGTTGGTTTTACACGGGGTGTTCCGATCGAACGAGTTGTTAATCGTCTGGCGTGAAACGTGAGTCGCGTTATCGCGATTATAGATTTCTGTTTCTCTCGCTTGCTGTTTCACCCGGCGCGGTATCATAATTAGCATTGTTTACCGAGTACCTGATTATGGCACCAATGACGTAACGATCGAATCGTACACCGATGTGTACGTGGCAACAGACAGAATTTACATAGAGCCAAATAATTACATGCCACGAATGTTCGCCAATGCAAACACATATCCTGCTGAACGCGAGATTAAGCGGATTCGGATGGACAGTTTCGCGATCCATCTTCCTCGTTTTTTCGGCGATCTTGTTATTAATCTTAAGATGACGATAATTTGATTTTCATTTTAACACGTTGAATGCCGACCGTGAGCCCAACTTATTGTGGCGGATTGTCGTGCCGTTTTGGGAAAAGGTTTTTTCCCGGTCTTTGTGTTTTCAAGGGCTATGTATCATGGGGGATTGAACTCGAGGGCTGGCAATGAAAGTGATGATTGCCAGAACCTCGGTTCGGTCGGAGGAATAGCTAAGTGCCAGGGGTAACGAAGCTAGTCCTTGAAGGCAGAGGGTTATTTTCTCCCCTTCCGATTTTCTTGTGGACGACCGTTTGATTTCGACGGAAAAACGGTAGAAGGTACCGGACAGTCGCACGCATCGCACCAGAAGCGCATTAGTAATAAATGTTATTATTTGTTATTAAGTGTCTAAATTATTTAAAAAATTCCTCCGTCCAGTGTCACCGTTTCAAATAAAAACAACTCCACAAACTACTATACTCAGAATAAGAATTTATTATTTAAAATAATATTCGTTGCTAAACCATGCTCATTGAATCGGTAGCAATAATTCAAAAAGCCTTTGACGATGTTTCTTTGGGATCACGGTTTTCCAGTATCGTCTTTCATTAAGCTAGTAGTTTCCGAAGTCGCGTTAACGAAGTTGGACATCAGTTCGAACATATTTTAAGTAACAGGGTGCTGGGTGCTCGCTTTGCAGCAAGTTCACCAGCAATAAACTACTTCGCCCGTTGAATAAACACAATTCCAAGTTGGCAACACTTGGAGAGAGAAAGCAATTATTCAAATACCCTTCTCGTTTTCCTTATACTTTGCGCGATACCTTTCAACTATTCATTTTGAATTTAATTCGATCACTCCTGGCTTTATATTCATTTAGAGAAATACAAAAATTTTTACTCTTGCAGAGGATCGTCCCGTACGCAACACGTGTGATATGAGATATTCAAAATATAATGTAAGCTTTAGCTTACGATTAATTCGTTCTCACTTTGAAATATTAAAAAAATCATTACACGATTTTTATGGTTTCTTGTTACATTTTTATCTTTCCTCCGACGAGCTTGAAAGCTTCGTTTTAGAGTGAACGCGTTAACTTTCGCGCAATCAACTGTCAATCGTTCGTACGATCTACTTGCCGCGTATGAAAAAGTGATTTCACAGATGAATAAAGTGTTCCAGGCTTGTCGCATCGGAAAATCATTTCGCGTGATTTCGCACGGCGAGACCGTGATATATCCTGTGTATACGTGTAGCCACCATCATAAATCCATTATGGCAATATCTCCGGCTATAAAGTCGCTTCGGCTTAGCCGGCTGAATATAAGAAATCCGATTACCATAGTTGCCCACTTTTTAGGCTACCACTGCGATCGTTCACGCGGCCGCTATTACCGGTAATTGCATTCTAAATTTTCAATGAGAAATTTGAAAAAACGAAAAACCAAAAAAACGATTTGATAGATGCGATAGATGATATTTGCTCTTCTCTTTTAACGTTTCAATAGTTATTTCGTTATTGAGAAATCTAAAATCCCTCTTTTTAATTGCTTTATCGAATTCTTTTGATAGAAAAATTGCGGTGCAGAATTTTCATGAATTACTTTGATACAATAGATTTTCTTTTAATATTTCTAGTATTTGTATCCCTCGAACAATGATCTATTGTGGTTGTCGATGAAAATTGATATGTATAGCGTTTAATTGGCTCGTTTTTGATAGAACAACAAAAGTTGCAAGAGGAATGTTGAACAAAAGTTTGATACAGACAGTATAAAATGTTCCTATTGGCACAAGTTAATTTCAATGTTAAAAATAACAAAATGGTTATAACAGAACGTTAAGTCAAGTGATAGAAAAATATCTTCCAATATCAAATACAAAAATTTAAATATCGCGAAAAGGAAAAGAAATATCTAACTTTTACCATTTTGATAATTTTCTTTTTTTAAGTGAAACTCCAAATTTTATCTTACCATCCTAAAATGGAACAACAGCGAACGCGATAACAAAGTAAATAAATGGCTGAGTATCGATTTTGTCGCATTAATTTTCCAAGAGTGTGACACGTGTGCCATTTCAAAGCCAATACTCACGTTCTCGTGCACCTTCGTCTCGAACAATGTGAATCTGTCGTTGCTGTCGTTTAAGTACTCGGTACCATTCTGCCAGGTGACATTTGCTGCCGGTCTAGCCGCTCGTACGGTACATTCAAGCAGGATCTTTGTTCCTTGCACCACGTGGCCTATTACCCCGCTTAAATCCATCTTCAATGGTCGAACTGGAAACAGAAGTGCCGTATCGTTAAATATACATAGACGGCGGACCATGAAGAGTGCTCGAATATGAATTAAATTAAACGAAATACTCTTAACGATTATTGGAGTTTTCTGTTGAAAAAGAAAAAAGAAATTATTACAACGAACGTGCAGGAGGTATCTGAGACATCACGTATTGGGGTAAAGCGACGTATTGGATAATTGGACAACTGGAACTCTGCGACAGACGGTAGTTCAATAAACGAATCAATCGACGTTCGAGCACGTTTTATTTCTCCGTTATGATATCGGTTACAATTTCGATTCGTTTCTTTTCTCTACCCTTTTTCAACCGGTCGAGACGATTAAACGCCCTGTTACTCTTTTGTTTGCATTTTATTCGTCGCGGTTTGCGTCGATCTGACAACGTTTCGTTCTCTGTACCCATTGAACAATTTTCTGGCGTATCTATATCTTTTTGCTTTTTTACAGGAAAGCCTTTCGCTGCATCGATGGAATTAGATTCATCGAAATGATTGATCGAATACAATCGAGCTTGAAAAATTTTCATATTTTTTAAAAGAATAATAGGATGTTTTAAGTGAAATAAATTTCCACTTTTACTTCGTTTAACTGTGAATGACAAATGTAATCCCAAACTTATTACCGTTCAGTTTTCATTAAACGCATAAAATGCTGTTAAAAAAAAAATATCGCACCGAGAGGCGTTGAAGAGGATTTTATCCACTAGGCTTTCAGCACAACTCACGTTTTCACGAGTTGTAAAATTTCTAAGTGGAGGTGCCAGTTTACGTTCGCTCGCTATCGCGGATATCGTAAAATCGTACGGGGATTTCAGGGACCCGTCATAAAGTTCACGAGGGAAAGCTTTCATTTGGTGTATAGGCCAACAGGAAATGGAGACAGAAATTTTCGGATTAGGCCTGGATTACTTGATTCTCTTATGGAAATTATTTTATTATTCTACGCAATTAAACATCTTATAGCATATTTCAAAATATGTTTTTTTAAAAATAATTCTTCATACTTTTCTCAATAATTAATTTAAAATTGAGAATTCAAAAAATCTAAAATTTAGAGGAATTCTTGCAGAACTTTTCATACATTTGCATTAAATTTAAATAAAAAAATGCAATACTAATGAGAAAAAAGGGTATAAACTTGGTAAAGCATTACTAGATTTAATCCAATCATCAGGTAGTAAACAAGCTGAGATAATCTCACTTCATCCCCTTATTCTTAATTACTGTTTCACTTTAGCAACGCTAGAAGATTGATAGCATGCAATGTTGCATGTCCAGTAAGTTAGTTTTAATAAAGCTTTCGGTCACGTAAACGATCACAAAGGTACATTGTACGTAGGTAGATAAAGGATGAACAAAATTACTCTGCTATGAAAATAACAACATAAGGGGTTGATATTGTAATATTATAAAATCAGTTCATAAATCTTAAACTATCTACACTGCCTACCCTTCCAAAGTAAATGATTAGCAATAAAGAAAAAAAAGTACATTTTATGATTTTTAAAAAATTTTTTGCTAAAGCACTTGATGCTTATCCTTTATATTATATAAATTTCTCTACTTTTCTTTCTCTCTTTTAACAACCGTTTGAAAATTGAAGAATTCATTCGTCTCGTTAGGCACAGAGACGTTTTCTGAAACGAACTATTTCTCAGTCTTTTCTATTTTTTTTTTCTTTTTTTACCCCTAGCCACAAGCTCAATTTCCGGTTAGTCTGTAGAAATACTTAGTCGCGGTACTCGCGGTCGTTTCCTGAGTCGAAGAAACATTAAAAAGTTCACGTGCGAGGATCCTTCTTCGGTCTTCGAAACGAAACGAACCTTCCTCCTCCGGAGAAAGGCAAGTAGGAGAAAGCTCCCGAGGCGGTTACAGGAGAGATAATTCTCAAGCGAAACCGGGCAATCAGCGAAACGACGCGGAGGAAAACGTGAAAAGAAAAGGCTCTGGTCGATTCAGAATAGAGAGCGAACAGGGAATCTAATATCGGGAATTCCATTTGCCTTGAATCGCGTCCTCTGTCCTCTCCTTAGACCGCGTATAAGAAAAACGAAGGAAAGAAAAAAGAACGACAAGGATCCATTTTCTCTTCTTCTTTCATTTTATTTTTAACGAGTCGCCTCGATGCTTTTCAGACCTTCTGCTCATGAGCGCGCACAGAATCGCCGCGAAACGGTTTATCGGCTCCGACTTGTGCGGTTTCCAAGAATAATAGGGAAATTTCTCTGTTGAGGTAATACGATTTCCTGGGAATAATTGAGAAAAGCGAAAGTGGTTTTTCATAAAGAACCCAGAGCTGCTTTCCAAACCATTTTCCTACCGATCATCAATTTCTTTTTATTTCGAGTTTTCCAACACTCATTAAGTTCTCTTATAAAGTCGCTTGTGAAGTTCTTTTTTTCTTTTATAATTAACTGCTTTGATTTCGTCGATTGAAATTTTTGTTTATAAAAGTCACTGTCTAAATTTTACACTGTTTCCATAAAAATTGTATGAAAGCGTTTAATTTTCTGTTAATACCTTTCGCAAGTTTGGGTCACGGTTGATCCAGACTCCGCTGTTAAAGGGTTAAATTAGCAGGTGATAATGTCTATAATTTGAATATATCAATCGTCATCCAGACGTCTTCCTCTTAAATGACAAAGTCTTTTAGGAAGAAATCGTTGAACCGTGGACAAATTCCTTTTTCACCCCTTTCTCTCAGTACTGATCGATCACATTCCCTTCGCACCGGATTTCCCCCGGAACTGTTTGTTCCCCAATCAATTATCGCCGCAGACCCTTTTCCCTTAACGGTGAAAATGTTTTTTTCCTTCCGCCACGCCAGAAGGCTTCGAAGAGAGTTAGCCAGCCGGTTGGGAAGCCGAGACGAACAGAGTTTTCAAGTCTGAGCCTGGCAGGGATGCGATTTCCAGCTCTTGTTTGCCCGTAAGAGGTGGCGTGTCTGCAAACTCCTGCAGGTGTGTCGACTCGGTTCAGACTTTTTCGTTCCTCGAACGAGCTTCGAAGAGCTGACTTTTCACAGCAGCTGCGCGAACCGTGAGACTTTCGCAGATACCCGCGGCCACTACCCAACGATTCAACTTTAAATCCACGGCAAGTCGTTAAAAGCGGCTTACTTAATCGATTTATTCGCGGCCATTCCTCCCTGATATTGGAAAAAGAGCGAAGTTTCGGGGTTAGGAATGCTCACGGTTCGCCGAACACTTTTTCAACGGTTTTACAGAGACGTCGATTACTTGCTTCGCTCTCGTTCCGCTTCAAATATTTCTACGTGTCTCGTTTTTGTTTTACGAAAGATTCATTGCTCCAGGAGATTAACACTAGATTGCCGGATTCACATCCGTCAAAATAGGTATAGCACATATGGATTTTTGGAACTAAGGAGAGGGGAAGGAATTAGCATTTGTATACATTTAGTAATTCTATGAAAAACCAACATATGTTTTAAAAAAAATTATTTAAGTTTATATATATATGTAGCAATAAAATCTTAAGGAGGTTCTCTTGAGTGACATGTAATGTTTACCTATGCTTATTCATAAGAATCTTTGTATAATACATTCTGTTTCTTTATTCTCAGAAATTTCTTCTCGTCCAAAAAGAAAAAAAAGAGGATGTTTCCGATTCGTTAACTACACGTGTGCAATGTTCCAAAGCTTTGAAGTAGGAACAGAAAAAGAGCCGATCACACCGGGCAAATTAGCGATCGGAATTGTTCCACGTCCCGCGTGCTCATGCCATTTCTGTCGCGGTGAATCCAAGAAAGTATTGCAAAAGAAGGAAAAAAAAAACACGGTCGTTATCGATACGTTTGCGGTGTGGATAATGGCGTTGGATCCTTTCATTGAATACCGGATAAAAATGGTCATTATTTCACCGCGATTAAAGCCATAGAAGGGGGATGAAACCGATTCAGCTGGGTGGCGCTTAGTAATCTTGAGTAATTTATGGGCAATCGTGGCTTTATAAATGCAACGACCACGGTCGGGATATGAAAACTACCGAGCGTTTGTATGGAAACAGCGTATCGACGATCCTGCAGGATGTTTTCGTAAATTACATCTACGAAGGGTGGTTGCTAAATATGTAATAACTAGATTTGCTTGGGGTTTCCAAAACTGAATAAACCCCAGAGGAAAGAAATATTTAAAATACTATTTCTAATTGATGATTATGATAAAAATAATTTTGAATTACTTCTTGTAAATATTCAACTGTGTACTGAGTTAATTTTCCTTTAATTTCAAAAAATGATTTCTTTAATATATGAAACTCTTTTGTTTAAAGATTATACATTTAACTTTGCATTTCGATCGACTCAGACTTCGCCGTTCAAGGGTTAATTATATCTGATTTATAAAGTCATTATCCACTAATTACGAATGTTTCAGAAATGAAAGATAAAACTGGTCGTCAGTGTTGTGACAATCCAGAATTTCTTGGAACATCGGATACGCCATTTCAAAGCTTTTCATCACTTCGTCTGGTTTCTTCTTGTCACGATAATCCTTTGGCATTTCGTAGAAGGAGAATTGCTTTCCTCGGAATACGACAAACTCTCGAGTTTCTAGGAATCAAAGTTCCGACTTATTTACCTTCAAGGCAGCTCCGTCATCCGTTCCATTTGTACTGGGAACAGCACACCGAAGTGTGTGTACGGTTCTCGAACAGCATAATTATCCCAGTAAAATTATTTACTCGTTAAACTTCTATGATCGTCAAAGCTGCCTCTCTGTGGCGGGTAAATTATCCGAACTCTGTCGTTCGGGCTGGCAATTAAAAAAAATATTTGGACTCTTTGATATTTGCTTCTACGATTGATTTGCTATAGTCTTAGAATCTTAGAATGGTGATGGGGGTAGTTCATATTTTTTGGAGAAGGGAACAGAAAGCAGGCCTTAAATTTTCCCTTTAGATTAGAAAAATTACTTCAGTTTTTCCGATTTTATATATTTTATAAATTCTAAACAATTTATTTGATTTTCCCCATATGTACCACGATCTGATAGAGTACAAATGTATAAATTTTCCATGTGTACCAATGATACATATTTCTCCAGATATTGTTAATAGAAAGTGAACGTGATTTGCCATAATAATATGTGATAACACTCTAACCTGACATGGATACCGATAACTGACCTAAATCACACAGAGATTCGATATCTCCCCTCAGTAGTTACGGTCTGATACTGATCAGACATCTCGTGCTCTGCTATTCAGTGATCTGAACTTAATATTAGCGCTGGGATGTATACTAGATACTTGACGTGACACGATATACTGGCACAATGCTATCTTGTCCCTTTACTGAAATTAAAGATGTATATCTTTAACATGAACTCGTAACACGGTGGACCAACTTTGATAAAATGAAACGATACAGGAATGAATGCTGAATTTTGATGAGCTAAAGTGTGAAACTATTAATTAATGGATACGTTACGAGAGGGCCGGTGTTGCATTCGAGAATAGTGTCTACTACGTTATACATATTATTTAATACATACTCTAAATTCCACCATGTGGAGATTAAAAAATTACCATAAATAGAGTGGAAAATTATTGTAAAAGTTGTAATTAAAAATCTTCAGAAATATTTCGCTTAATTAAAAAATATTAAATTTTGGACTGAATCATTGTGGAAGATAATCAACGATAATTAAAAAAAATTGAAACGAAGTTGGATAAAAATATAATGGTAAAGGCTGTGATTCAAGTGAAATTTTAACGACCATAGTTTTTCACGAGGGAAAAAAGCTCTTTTTTTTTAATGCCACGAGCGAAATGATTTATGGCTAGAAGTAGCAAGATCATAATTTACTGAGGATTGATTCTCTTTGACTTCGTTTGTAATTCATAGATCATACTTAACTTCCGAAACTTTCGACTAAAATTGATCGCATGCCAGAACTCTCCGTACGGTTGTATATAAAAACATTAATCTTCGATGCACCATTATCAGCTGAAGAACAGAAATTGTAATTTATAATTGAATCTTTTTGTTTCAGCCTGGTGTGCAACATTCTCGAGTTTCAGTTGATGAAAAACTTTTTCTTTGAATAATACCCACGCTTCGTTTACGTCGTAAATGTTTCAACGAAACGATGAATGTTTAATTTAAAAGTTAACGTTGAATTCCGTCAGTTTTAATGAATGTAATCTCAAAATAAAAAATCAGGGAATTTTTTACTGCTATGTGAAACATCTTTCAACGAGAAGATGTTTTAACGATGAAAAAAAATTGTGGAAATGTATGTAAATAAATAAAAACGTTCTGGTTTTTATTTTTCAACAAAATGAGAGATTTTTAATTTCAGTTTACTTGAAACTAAATATCATATTGCAAAATCCTGTTCATTAGCATTTCAACTTGTTTCTGCAAAAATGTGGTGGAATAGCTTTTTACTTACTTTAACATTTGAACAGCTTTTGTACAATTTTTGAATCAAAGCGTTTCATATGGGTTTCATGTTTAATTATGATTTCCAACAGTTTAATGGATTATTCTTTTCTTTTTCTTGAAACTTTGACAGGAATTTTAATGCATGAACTTCAGAACACTTTTGGAAAAAGTTACATATTTGAAAAATGAAATTCGATTTCATACAGAAGAGTCTAAGAGATTTATAAAAAGATTGTACGAAGTGGGGTATACATCATTTTTCATCGTTTTTTGAAGATTCTCGTACCAACTTTATATGTATTCTGATATCTATAGATTCCACGAAAAAACTCTATAAATCCTTTTCACTTTGTAATACGTAGAAGATTTTCTCTGTTGGAAAAAGGATTCTATTTCATACAAAGTAATTCAAATTAAACAGAAAAAAATTAAAAAGCAATGCGAATAAACATTTTCTTATTTGAAATACATAAGCTGTTTTAATTAAAAACCATTTATATAAATTACGTATGTCTAATTTTATAATATTAAAAATGAAGACCTCTATTTTTATATAAAATGAGTTTCAAAATTATTGACGTAGAAAAATAAATTATTACCTTTTACTAATTGCAAATTTACAAAATTAATTAATTTAAGTTTCAATACCACTGATAAACATATTTATTTTCAATTAATTTCCTATGCATTTCGTTCAAACTTCCTTTTTCTTTCATTTAAACATAACTCAAGCTATTCCATTAAAAAAAAAAAGATCCTGTTTCAGAAAAAGTGGTTCAATTTCACAGAAGCAGTACATTATGAAAGAAACAATGGTAGAAGAAGCAACCGAACAGTTTTCCACTCTTTTAGAGACTTTTCCTGAAACTCTCGAAAGGGTTTCAACAAGATGTCCAGATAAAACTGGGAACCCGATCCAGGGTAGTTCAAGTTTGCTGGAATTATTTCAATAGCCTTTATCGATTGAGATGTCGATAAAGAAACGCTTATTGCTTCGAGTGATTCGCTTTCCCGTGACAGTGTACACATTTCTATAACAAGGTACTTTTACCAGAGAGCAAAAAGAAATTGCATAAAGACTGGAGGCAATTCTCATTCATATCCTATATTAATAATTTTAAGAAAAATAATAAATAATCAGTACTCGAAAATAAATTAATTAGAACTTTGATTTCATTTACTGAATTTTGTAACTCATTTTGCTACATTTAAAATGTGTTATATTTTTTATTAAATTTTGAAATAATTTACTATTAAAAAATATGAAATACCAGTATTTAATTTAATATATGAAATAGTATTTATAGAAATGTAACCCTTATTTAATTAAAAATTTGTAATTATCTAATTTTGTAAATAAACACGTAGTTTTAGTTTTGCTAACTCTCTTTTATACGCACAGAAAATAGCCCTATCCTAAGTAGACCTAAAACTCCAACACCTTGGGATTCCTATGGTTAATTTGGTTAGAGAGTATCTCCCAAGTATCGTTCGCCACATCGCAATATTTGACCGAAACAGAGCGAACTAGTAACCTAATCTTCAACAATTTCAAATTAAATTAATTTAGAGTTTACGTACCATGAACATCGAGCTTGATGTCGACGGTGAGGGGCTCGGGGAGTGCTATGCTGTTGACTTTACACGTGAAAGTTGCATCTAGCTCGTCGCGTGTGATTTGCATCTGCAGTAAGCTGCTTGCATTTCCTATCCCGTTGTCCGCGATCGTCGACGAGCTGGTAGCTGAAACAGGCGCGTGTAAAATCGTTTCAAGTTGCGATTTTAGATCAACCTTCACATTGACATATATTTTAAATCAATTCAATGCAATTTTTAAATAAAATAAATTTTTTCTTGAATCAAAAGTACTCAAATACCATCCCCCTTATGAATGAATAAATAAAAACATATAAAGAAATAAAAACACAACCCTCTAAAGTGTAGACCCCTTTTTAACACCCTGTATAAAACATGAATCGTTTAGATAAATATTTATTTTACTGTATAATAAAAAATTTGATGATCAAACGTCAAGTGACGATGAAGTATAAAATTTTAGGGTAGAAGAAAATCGTGATTTAACAGCTGATAAATCCTACCTTCCAGTGGTTGATCGTCTTTAAACCACTCGACCGTAGGCACAGGTTTCCCTTCGCCGCTCTCGCAGTACAAGGAAATGGTCGAACCTTCGTTTATAGGTCCTAAAGTGGCACCGGTGCTTAACGTGCTCTTCGTGTTCTCGTCGATGACACGTACGAACGGTGGTTGCACTGAAACAGAAACGAAAGGCGGTCAATTACGTGGTTCAAAACTGCCTTCGATTCGTCCTACTATTGCTGTTCCTATTCATCAGACACGATTGCTTACCGATACAACCGTGGCTCATCGATTTATTAGAAAAAAAAAGGAACCGAATGATTTATTACCGATAACTAGGATACTTGTCTTTGTTAGCGAGTCTGTTACTTAACTAAATTATTTAATGATTTATTTGCAAAGTACATATTGCATATAAAAAAATAAAATAGTTAAGAATTTATTTTTTTGAAATTGCTGTATTTTATTATGAATATCAGTGAAGAAATACGCGAACAATCCTTTCTCTTTATCCTTTCGAATGCAAAGCTTTCTAGACGTAAACTACTTTTACCGGAAATTGCTTTCAGTGGATAATGACGATCGGTGTAGACATGCATTTGCACTTATGCTTAGTTCTACTTAACATTAATTACCTATATGTACCTACATGAAATGCAAACAATGATTTTTGTGTGCGTAAAAATCTGTAAAATATACACTATGTGTAAAGTCTGTTTTATCACATTTTATAATCTTAGAACAATCTTCGAAAAACCATTGCTGTGCTTAACGTACAAATTAATATACGAAATTCTTGATAAATATTGAATACGTTATTCAAGAATAAAATTATTCTAATAGCTATTTAAATATTAACAATTTGCATAAATACATAAGTTATAAAAAAAAGCAATTATTATGCAAAATAATTTCTTTTGCATAGCTATTTGTGATAAAATAGATAGCTGCTCTAATCATACCAGTTTCTATAAATTTTAATATGTCTTTAAAATTGAATATTAATCCGCCTCTATTGTTCCGTATCAAAGAGAGGAATATTTCATTTGATTAACGAACGAGCAACGAACGTTTTAATATATTTTCGATTGGTCGATAACAAGCAGAATTTCACCTTCGGTAATATATTTTCTATGAATTCATTATTTGCATCGTTCATCGGAATAAAATGGGATTTTCTACGAACCGACAATGCATCTTTCGACAAATCGTATGTATGGAGGATAATGCACGAGCCAGGACAGTGGGGTAATAAAAGAACAGAAGAAAATAATTTGCCTTCCGTTGCCAAAATAAAACATTGTTCATGGAACAAAGCTCGACCCCAGGAAACTGCACCTAAATTCTAAATCTCCTATTTTTCTACCCTTTTAAAAACGCTAAACAGTTAAATAAAATAATCACAACAGGAACTACTTGTTATAAATTTACTTTTCTTTGTAAATTTATTATATAATAAATAACAAAAATATAAATATAGCAATGTTATTAAATGCATAATCTCTATTAAATTTCTACTTCCAGGGCATACTTTCTCTTCATGGTACTTGAATTCTTGAATTTTGCTTTCGGTGGTACGAATTTATAAAATGATTAAGAAACGCATACCTTAAGGCATGCTGTACAGTTCTACAATACACAAAGGGAAAATATACATTCCATTGTTTCGACATTACCAAAGCAGTGTCTAACTGGTGGTACATTAGAAAGTCAGTCGCAACGTAAATCGTCCAGAAAAGTTTCTGGTTAAAATCATAATACCCTCGGTGTCCCATCGACCCTCTTTCACCGCGGGAGACCACTTTCCACCCACCTTCTCTCTCGAATTTAATATCTCTCCGAGTTTTCTGGTCGCGGAGACGTTTGAATCCAGTTTTTAATTCGAGCCTGCCGCCGGAGAAGTTCCATTGTCATGGAAGGGAAGAGCAAAGGGAGACAGGAAACCGTCAGAGAGAAGGGAATTGAAGCGAACCACCTTTTCTTGGGGACAGCTCAACAACGACTACGAATAAACTTTTCAACGCGTACAAGTGCCGTTTCCGGAAACTAAACTCGCCTCGTCACTAGTCCTGGCTGAATTCAACGCGAGACACTGAATGTCAAGCAATTGTTTTTGTTACAAAATTTATCCTGCGAATTTAAATCGGCTTTGCTGAAAGAAAACTAACAATAAGTACAATTTTCTTAATTTGTGGAAGATTAAAAGGATTAACCCTCGGACGGAGGACCAAGGAGAGAGCCCCAATTTTAATTTCATTTCGTGTTTTATATTATTTTCATAAAATAAGAAATATTAATAACAGAATAATCGATTACATTTATGAAAGAAATATATTTCTCTGCTTTTATAGCGAAGGAAATGCGGTGAACTAAATTTACGATCTTACTTCCAGTAAACCAAATGTTAGCTATTGCACAGGCATCGTTCGCGGTGGTTATTTCATAAAACCGAAAGAAAAGTAGGAGACGCAGTTATAAGAAAAGTGCACCACTTGTCAGAAACCTCTCTGGAGTTTCTCTAATCTAGCAAATCGTCAGGTCCCAAAGCAGCGATTTTATGATACGAGGTAAAACGAGCTCTGTCAGAACGAAAGGAGAAATATACTCCGAAGGAATAGGAAACAATCGAGAAATTGGATTAAACAGTGTTCCTGATACATCAAATAAAATAATGTACGTACATAAAACTCTTCTGGCATTTGTTGAATTATTGATATTAAACCCTGTGGAAAATTGTGCAATAGTCGGAAGGCATAAATCAAATGCTACATTGTCTAAAATTTAATAATATCAATGAGCTCTAGTTTTGGATTCGAAACTTGGAAGGGATGGAACAATGTATTTCGATTTAGAATTAGGAGGAAAGAATACAGGAGATTGGAGTCAGACGTGTTCGCAGAGTCGATTGAAACCCAATGACCCAGAGAGGAAAGCTGAAATCCCATAATTTCCAGCGGCTAGAAGGTCTAATTGGGTTGGCCGCGAGACAAGTGGCCCTTCATACAATTTAAATAGACCCGAACTGCTGCTTCTCCGCATAGTTCGAGGCCGTAACAGCTTTCCATCCGATAAATTGCACTTTGAAATACGTTGGTCAGATGCGGAGAACACACCGAAACGATCGTTACGATAAATTCCACTGAATTACCACGGGTTTTGATTATAATTTCACCCGCCTCGGAATTACTTGTCTGTGATGCTTTCTTTCATTCTCGTGCTTTTCTTCTTTTGCATATTAGAAGCAAGAAAAAAGAATTTTAATGCTTAGTCGATGATATAGGTTCTCCTTTCCTTTTCCCCCGAAAACTGGTAATGATTAGAATTTTATCATTATAAAAAGAAACTTGTGTATCCATTCAACGAGCTTTGCAAATAAATTTTCTACACTTTCCACACTTTATTTCTGCAGCTGGATTAAAATAATTCTAACTCGGCTAACATGGTAACGTGTAACGTTGAAAGTGAAAAGTGACAACGAGTGGAAGAATCTTGTTGAGTATGAACGAAATGAGTTTCAACTTCTGAAAATTTCATTCCAGCCACCAGGCCGGAATCGCGTAGTCTCTTTCGTCTATACATTCGTACGAAGGAGATATAGAAAACTTGGAAACAAGCATTAGGTTGATGTAAAAGTTCCAGCATACGTTTCCGGCCGAGCTGTACGTATGTACAGAGAAGCTGGAACTCTCGTAAAATAAAATTAAACTTGCTTTTCCTATATTTTCCCCCGGCATCGAATTTTCTTTGCTTCCTTAAACATCAAAACTCGATACACGAATATGTTTTCTGTTCGGTTATCGATATTGAAATGTTCGATTTTCCTGTAACTGGTAGTTGGGTAATCGATCAAAATATTTAATTGAAAAATAATTATTCGGAGTAGTTGAGGTGCTTCAAATTTAGAATATTTACGAAATGAATATTCCTTTCAAAATGAGTAATGGAGGAATGTAAATGGAATTCATTATGAAATCTAACCTGCTGTGTAATTGGCCTGCAAAATATAATAGTTATGATGTGTTATATTATATTCTGATAATTATATCAGTTTCAAGCTACCATAATATATTATAATTAGTAATTAATAATTAATAATTACAAAAATCATCTCGTCCTATTTAATGATATTGCTCGGTAACTCGTTATGGAACATTGCTAACGTGTATAAAAAGGCGAGAAATACGTCAGAATAATGTTCGCGTAAAAAGCACGCGCAGTTTTAAAAAAAGAAATGAGAACTGTGATCGCCTGAAGCAATTTCCGCGACAAGGACCCACGAGTGATACTTCGCACGAAGCATGTAAGAAAGAAGAATGGACTGTTTAATTTCCCCGGTTAATTGTCATTCGGTCGAAAAATGTGCCAAGATTGAGCTTCCCTCGCTCCAAGTACACCCTCTAGCTATCGAATTAGGGTCACTAAATATTTTTCAATATTTTTCGTATTTTTAATACAATGAACCAGCTTCATTTTTAAAAGTAAAATTGATTAACCATTAACCAGACTAGTACTCTTTTCAAAATACCTTTGTACACAATTTCATTATATTTTTTATATTTTCAGTTTGTTAAATTTCTACAATTTCGAATAAAAGAAGAATTATATTACGATCAAACAAAAGTATCAGGGTTCGTTTAACACCAATTTCTTTCAGCACTGCTGTTTATACTTTTGAACAACGAAATCCTAACAATTTAAAACAATGGACAAATATGAAATGCATTGTTAGTATGGAAAAGAGATGCAGTTAAAAGCTTTTGTTTTTACTTAAAATAGAATTGTCCATAAAAATAAGCGTTCGTATGCACGAGGACAATTTAAACTTTTAATAGAAATACAGAATTAATTGTTTTTATTCAATTTCATTCATAACTGTCAACAGATCTTTCACATTCAAACAATTGCTGCTCGTTATAGAATCTGTGATTGGAAAAAGAATTTGGCGTTCAGCATATAAATCTTTCATTTATACACCAAAAATAATTATTCATTGTGACTTGTGTTTTTGCTCCTTGCTAATGCTAATTTTTCAAAGTATTTTAAATAAATTATTAGATTAGCTGGATTAAGAGATTAATTGTCAAATTATGCAGATGTAATATTTTTCAAATAATTTCATAAACTGAGGATTTGACGAAAAATCTAATTTCATCAGGAGATTCTTCCTCTAGATAATATTAAGAAAAGTTAAAAATAAAGTATGGGTCTTTTTTATCCAGCTGCCTCATAATACCCTCTCCAACCCCATAATCCTATATGACCACCATGATTTCACTTCCTGTCCACTCTCCACACATTTCTCCATCCATCTACCGTTCATTTCACATTTTCACCAGAGACCAGAGTACTCTCAGACATCTTCAAAATTTCATGCAAGTCGCTTCGAAGTTCTGTGAAACTTTCGCACGGAACATAAACGAAGACGGGAAAATATGGAGTCCACGCAACCAGTTCGGCATTCGTGTTTCAACTTATGCCATTCCCGTGTTTCGTTTGGTAACACGCTACGTCGTGGCTGGCCGGTGTAATTACAATAAACCCTCAATGGATGAACAGTTTCGGCACGGTCGGTCGAGTCCAAAACACGTCTCGCCATTAACACGGTCCAATGGTTATCGCGTAACGTAAGAATATGACGATCGTAATGGTACCTTGGGCAGTTTCCAACATTGTTAACGTAGCTGCGGTTTAACGTGAAAATTTCTGCGATATTCCACCTCCATCCGCCTTCCTGGCAATCATTACCGACTCCTTAGTTCTAACGATTCTAATCTAACAATCGCAGTTCCAGCTTCTTCAACGTTCTTGCTTATGAGATACCCGAGTATCCGGGTATCTTACGGGTAGCCGGGTAGACAAAAATTACCTGGACACCCGCTCCAAATTGGTTAATTTGGATAACTAATTAAAATTAATTAAAAATATTTTTATTTCAAAATTTTATAAATTAAAATTTTATTATTTTTTTTTTTGAATAAGTTAAAGAACAATTTGTAATATATTATTCATACACAATCTCTATTGCAAAATGTCTAGGGAAAAGATTATTTCTGCCACTTGGAAATAAATATTTTTGAAAGAGGATAAAGACTAAAGACTAAAGTCAGCAGTTTTACTTTTACCCGGAATCCAGTTTCAATTAATCTAATCCCCGCGTGATTTTTTAAACGTCCTATTAACTAGTGCAAGCCCAAACGTGGGTATTTATTACGATTTAAGTGCGCTTCTCTGACGATAACCGTGGAGTGAGATCTCGGTTTACGGCTAAAATTTCAAAGTAATTGGCGTCCCTTTCATGTAGGTAAATTCAACCGCACTTTAATAGTATGACATGTTGCGTGTGTCAAGATAACCGGTTCAGTGGTTTAGCTGCTACCACTTCGGATTAGTACTGTGGCTTTCTCGTTTGTCGAATTACTGGGATTACCTAGATTACACGGATCGTACAAGTACGATACGTCTAATACGAGTTATTCCATGCATATCTTTACCGGAAGAGATGGTCCGTGTTTAATCGATTAATTAAATTATACAGCCCCTTCGTGTGTCGCGTCCCGTGAAAAGCACCCCTGGTCGGAATTACGCGAATCCCGATCAATGGACTTACACGTTTAGGATCGTATGATAGGTATGGAAATAACTGCTTAGAGGGATAATTTTGATACCTATAGATTTATCCGAAGTCGCTTACTCAACCGAGGAATAGGTGTTAGGAGATAACTTACCGGTGACATTTAGTATGATATGCTGAACATTATTGCACTCTCGGTTCACAGCCATGTACGTAGCTTCACATTTATAAAGCCCTTCATCTTCCAACTTGACGTCTGGTATCTTCAAGTAAGTCTTCGAAGAATTTGTCGTGTACTCTATATCCGATCTGCAAGAAGATTAACTGAATTTTAGTTGCAAATTTTAGTGAAAGATACTGATTATAGGCTTTGTAATAATCCTGACATGAAGTAATTTAACTGACTGAAGCTTTAACTTGCAATTAATATATTCCTGTTATGAAAATAATTATTACAATACAAAATAATAATAGCACTTTCATTGAATAGTGAAACGATTGTTAGCACTAATTACTCAAATTGATTAATTATGATAATTAGAGATAATGGTATAAAAAGAAAAGTACATTATTATAATTTCTTAGTGTTTATAATGTCTAATCTCTATGAAACACGTTTAAATGTTTATTTTCAGTTCCTTGAACAGATTTCTCTGAATCAGTATCATTTAGTCGTTCACTTTGATCCTTACAATCGCAATTACAAACATTCTGCATTTACCTCGACGCGATGCAGTTTCGGTTCGTTAGCAGAAATGCTTAGGAATTGTATCTGTGGCATGTATCCCGTGAGCGACGCAATATCCGAATAGCAGCAATAATTGTTATTAACTAGTGCGTTTGTTCATTAATGCGATGCACTTCTGTTGATTGCCAGAGGAATGATATACGCAGCAGCTGAACAAATATGTTCGACTGTATGTAAAACAGTCTGTACCGTATCTCCGCTATGTAATCTATTTACATATTGTTAGAGTCGTATATACCGCAATAGTTGCATCGAGAAATCTATGCAGTCGTAACGTTAGTTCGACATTCAGATTGCAGGTCACAATTGCAACGATCTTATTGCATACCATCAAATTCAATTTGTTAATTTTTTATTTGCCAAATGAAGATTATTTGCCATATTAACACGTCATGAGACATATTGAAGCTCTAATTGTAATTAAAAATAAGAATAATTAATTTCCAAATGTAGAGCTTTTCATTTACCACCTTGCACTATTAAGTAAAATAATATTTTTTTAATTTAATTATTAGTGTAATTTGCACTTCTTCCTTGTCGTGTGAGGAAGAGGGCTCACTAATCAAAGTGTTAACCCATTCAGTGGTATATAAAAGATGAGAATAGATTAATATAAGTGTTAATTATGATCATAATTAAGATTAACCTATTAGGAGGTGAGATATGCAAGGAAGCAAACATTAATCATGTGTTCCATTTGTCAAATGGTCTGTCCTGGAGATTGACATACGAACCGCCAGGAGCGTTCCATCAAATCCTTCGATTTCCCAATGACCAATATCACACCATCGAACCGCAATATATTTCTAAATATCCACAATGCAGTGTCAAAATGTCCATGTCAAAATGTCTATGTCAAAATACAGTATATAGATTGCTATCATAGAGTGTGATATTTTCAGCTTAATTTATGTAACTATTGGCTAATTACATACACGATTTTCATGCTATTACATAGCACATCAATTTAAAATTTAAGATTTCATAAAAATGACTACATAAAGGTTCATTTAAACCAGAGAAGATGAAACAATTTGATAGAAATGTGCACAAATGTACAAGCAATTTTAGTATATCGCTTTTCTAACGAGTCGCCTAAAGAACTTTCTTATTCCTTTTTTTCTAAACTTTGAAAGACCCCCAGAATGTCGAGGATGTTAATTACTCGACTCCAAGAAACTGGGCCGGAAATAGGTACTGCTAGGTCAGCTGTTACGGAGATAGAACACAGTAAAGAACGTTCGAAATTAGCTGGCAGCAAATTAGTCCAAAGTAAAGGGAATTGCCCATAGCTGCAGTAAACCGTAGTGTTCTCATTAAAATTATTAACCAATTGCTGGCTGTATTATTTAATATTACGTATTGCATCAATTTCGACTGATATAAAGAAGATACGATATATCATTTGCTAAAAAAAGCCTTGATTCTGTTTTAATTAGCTCCTTTAACATCGTGTAAAAAAAAAAATCAACTAGAATTTGTCGTCGTTCAAAGTAATTAGCATTCGATTGAAGGAAATAAAATATTGAAGGAAATTTACATTTATACACAGACTGATTTAAATGAAACGCAAATCAGCTTATTTTGTTTATCCTCTGCTAAAATAAATAATGAATGTTTCATGAGCAGCTTAATTTTCGATGTTGAAGGATCAAAAGCGAAAAATTTGTTGGTTCGGTTAGAGAGATAAATTTAATCAGAAAAAGGGATTAATGTAAAGCAATATTTGTGATATGCAATATAATTACCCGAATTATTATTGAAAGAGGCTGGGAATATGTTTATTTCCAACATAAATTAATTGACTTTCATGTGAATAATATATTACTGCAATTTTACAAATGAACATTTTTGTATAAAATATACTGTGATTCTAATTATTAAAAATAAGATTAATTATTTTAAAAAATTTTAATTTTCAATCGTATACTTAGCATAATGATAATTACCTATAATAATACTATTCAAAATAACATTTTGCTTTAAGTAGGTATATTTAATCCTCGAACAGCGGACCACGGAGAGAGCCTTATCTAAGTTTAATGTAATTTTGTATTTCATATTATTTTCCTTGTCCAAATTGTACGCTGTTCCATTAAACATTGTTCTTTCAATTATGAAACTGTTTCATTTAAAAATTATGCATTTAACTTCATGTTTAATAAGTTTGGGATACGATTCACCCAGACTCTGCCGTTAAAGGGTTAATTTCTCGTACATTTTTAATTACTGGTGACCCATCTGTCAGGTAATAATGTTTCGTAAACCAGTGATATCGATCGCACTTCAGTGCTCATTTTTCATAGTCGAATTAACGAAAATTGCCGAGTAATTGAACGTTGAAAAAAGATCTGGGAATATAATCGTCGACGTATTATCTCGCCTTCGTGAAGCTTACCGAAAGCACGAATTGCCGCGACATAAGGAGAGGTCTAAAGGGGTCGTTTCATTTTCAATGTAATTCCCGTTCCCTCGGCATTATCCTGCTCTATCTTCATTTCGAGCTCATTAAATTGTGAGTTCGGATTACGCGTCGCTGGTATTTAAGGTGGCTTTAGCCTCTCGTTTCTTAGCGACAGCACCGTTTCAAAGTATGATGAGAACGATAAAAGAAGGACGAGACTCTATCCCGCCCGACTCTCGAGGATTTTCGCAATTGCAACTTTGATAACAGGATAAAACGTACCTCAAACACTAACTTCCGAGCTTTGACGAGCTTTATGGTGCTGTTCGAGAGAGGAAAAAAGAAACGTTTCGTGAAATACTTTTATGTTCGTTATACCAAAGGAAAGAGAATCTTTCGTATTGAAGATGAAATAATTTAACGAAGAATAAGAAAACGCTTATTGTGATACGCTTTATATAATAATAGAATGATAGGATAGAAATCAAACAAATATAGAAATAGCGGGGAAAAAAGTAACAGGTGGGGACGAAAATATTAGGCAATTAATTGTATAATATAATAGATGGTGCAATTCTTGCAAAGATTCATGCTGGCATTCATAAGAAATAGTGCTACGTTAAGAAAATACGTGGTGCACGATTGTTGGAAGTTCCGAGTAATTTTCTTTTCCCGCTGTAATCACTTCCGTTATCGTGCCTTCAACAATAGACAAACGCGAAAAGGAAAAAAGCTGAGGGAAAACAGGCGGCAGGCCAACAAAGAAGACGAATACACAAAGTGGAATGGTAGGTGGATATAAAAAGGAGATACGATAAACTTGCAGCAGGTGAATAGAGAGGAAAAGAATGAGATAAGCAGACACACGTGGTTGGATTCTGGTGTAAGAATTAAAGAACATGAATAGTGACATGATTCGTGACAAAGAAAACTGTTTCAGAGAAGATATATACCACGTATTGTAGACATTTTACATTGCAAATATTCAAATATTTTACGAAGTACTAAATAAACAAATTGCAGGATAAAAAATAAATAAAAATCTGTTCTTATTGAAACTTTCTAATATTATTATTTAACAATTATTAATTTTAATACACTATATGTAATCTATAATTTTCTTTTTAAAAGAACTAATTTTTAGAATCCATAAGCTTATTTGAAACAGGGTGTTATACAAATCCACGAAATCTTTCGCAGCAATCGAATATTATGAAGTAGAAATCCAGCTGGAAAAGTGCATTGAACGATGTAATACATGATATAAACCCTTCGAGATGAAAGTTATTCCTGTTGCATCGATGCGCCGAAAAATATGAAAGACTCGAAAAAGTCAATTTCCCATTTGGTACCGAAGAGCGCATCTTAGCTTCTCGTCGCTTAGAAATATTTTATATAAAAGTATCTTTAGAAGTATCTTAGCTGCAGAAAATTGTGTTTTGAGAAAAAGCATCTCACGGGAATTGGCCAAGATAAGGGAACGTGTTAATACACAGATGAAAACTTCCCATGTGTTTGTATCGAGCAACGAATTCTAGCGTAAGCATTTCTTGAAGAAAATCGACAAAAATAGAGTTTTCCTACTTTGATTACTTGATCGTGTATTTGGCCAATCGTGGCAGTTCAGAAACGAGAAGGAAAATTTTAATTATTCAGAGCGTAGCTTCCATCTTTTGCCATAACCTTGACGTCAAAAGAGATAATTAACTTCTTCTTCCTTTCATTAAATACACTGTACTGTTTATAATTAGGCAATTTAGAAGAGAGAAGTGCGTCTTTGAAAATATTATTCAGCAAGTATAGTCAACCTCAAATAACTTATAAAGGTAAATTAAGGAATACAAATTGAAAATTTGGGATATTAATAAAAATTTGGAGAAATATTGCACTGAATATAGAATATTGAAAAATATAAATTAAGTAATACAGAGTAATGGAAATTTAGTAAATAAAATAAGAATATAATATCGGCCTTTCTAATAAATTATAACAAATAAAAATTAAGCGTGTCATTGAAAAATCAATATTAAAAACTCGCTCTTATATAATCATGAAAAGGTGCACCAGGACCAAAAAGCAGCTGATTAAATCAGGTGGCGGTAAATGAGAAAAGTTTAAGAAAAGTTCGCCGAATGTGGCGATAAAAGTTCCGAAATTTAAATGAACACAAAGCATTCCACTTATTTTCCTCTCTCTTTTTTTAAAATGTAATTCTGTCCGAGTCAGTGATTGGTGTCCATCAGAATACCAGCTGACGTTTTCAATTACACTAGCCACTCCATTATCGAATTGCGGAAAATTTTTATCTTAGAATTCAACGACAATTGAGAGGAGGAACCGCGAAAAACTGTCAATAACCAAAGAGAAACCGGGCCAATGGGATAATAAAGTTCTCCCTAACTTTGTTCGCTTCCTTTGGCTTCTCTTTCTTCTTGAAAGTGGGTCGACCACATGATTCGGTGGAAAACTAAGGGATAGAGAAACACTTTCGATAGAACTGAGTTGTATTCTCTAATGACTTTGGATCTTTTTTTTTTAATTCCTCGATTGCACTAGCTTTAACACTTTAACTTTTAAATAGTGAAGCTGTGATTTTATTGATTCAAGGTATCTATTTTCAAAAGAATTTTAAATAATAATTAAGAAATTTCTAATATTTATAATTGTGAACTATTCCACATTTTAAATAATAATTATAAAATTATTAATTTTATACTATTCCTTCAGATATATTCTCGATATGAGAAAATCTTTCACTTTGAAATTTGCGAATTCCCAAATTGTAATTAATAAAATAAAATACAGCAAAATAAGTTATATATAAAAAGATAGAAACGAAGAAAATCGATTGAAATTTATTCTATTCTAGCAACAACCACAATATCCATCTACTTCTCTGGTTTCTTGTAATTCATCACTCGAAACCTCTTCAACTCGCTCAGAAGTTTCGTGATTACCACCTTTGTAAAACATGCTCGGGAACTTTGAACGATGAGATCTTGAGGAAGAAAAAAGCTACCGATTTTCCGACTCGTGTGCTCTTTTTACAAGCGCTGCGGCTCGAAGCAAAGATCGCGAAGATGAGCAAAGTTCCGTCAGGGTGTTGCTATTTTGGTGCAATCTACCGTAGAGAAACCGATTAACTGGTGGCTGTAATATCTGTTGATATTGAAGTCGACAGCTTTTTCTCAAACGACAATTTAAAGGTTAAAAAACAAGGTTAAAAATGATTCTGTAGCCTAGTTTTTCCAACAAAAAATAGAAATAGAAAGAAATTGTGAAAATGTAAAAATGTAATAATGCAAAAATGGAGATCGTATCATTTTTAGAATACGACTTGGAAAAAATTAAGGACAATGGTGCGAGACCTGCTGGCCTACTTTTTCCATCCAATTCTGGATTACCACCTGTTCAGTTTCCTTAAAATTATCCAATGCTTCCAGAAGCTTTCAAGCAGCCGCGCGAAGATAGTGATAATAATTCTGACATTTTAATCTCTTCGATGTGATATTAATATTCTCGACATTTCCAGAATCAAATGTTTCTCGACGTCGACGAGGCGGAAGGAGAACAATTCTTTTCATGCTTAAGTGAATTAAAAAGCGTGTGAAATGGTGTAATAACTAAACTTTGGATATTCGTGTAATTGTATAGCTAGGAGAAAGAATGATCTTAGTGTTATAAGTCAGTTTTGAAAAGTACGAAGATAAATAATTTTTGAAGTTGTAAAATTATCTACAGTGTAATTATAGTAATTATAGTATACTTAAAAGTAAATTAACCCATTAGCACCAGCTGCACTCGCTTAAGTACACTCTATTTTATAGATTATATTGCTATCCATCGGTATTAATTAAAAATAAACGAAAACAATCGAGTGGCAGTGCAATAAACATAAGCTAATCTTATTGATAGTATCAAAGTATGAGTTTTAATTATCTTTACTCTATGCCCACTCAATCTAAATAACAAAGAAAATTCTATTACAAATACCAACCCTTCGTTGCATTTTATTACAAATTTTTTACTTAAATTGATATACTATAAAATCCTTCTACTTTTTAAACATTTACAATTAGAAATTTCTAGAAGATATTTCTTCTTTCAAAAATTAACGAGAAAATGATGCAAGGAAGGGTATTAAATTTAAAGCATCAGTCAGCGGAATACATCTATCAGGGCGGTTAACGTATCAGGTCGTTTATTTTATCACTGTTGTAAGAGCATGGCAGTAAAGTTGAGAAAATACATGTATACTTTACCTGATGGCTATATCGTTGTTGCCTCGCGTTATTCCAACGTCCTCGCTGAAAATGAAGATACGTGTGGTACCGCGATACCATTTGATGCTGTGAAGCCCTTCGCATTGCGGCGATTTCAGAATGCACGGTAGTTGCACCTCTGTTCCGAGTTCGGCGTGCTTTTCGCTCTTTAGCCACGGTTCGGTACTCCCTGAAACAACGTACGCAAACGCTGTGAATTGTGCTACGTTTCCTCCTTTGTTTGTTTCACCGACTCGTTTACAAACAAACAGAAAAAGAGCGAAGGGATAAAGTTTCAATGAAATGATTCCCGTCACGCGGACGTGATCATTCCGAGCAATTCGCTTATGATCTTTCGAGCGAGATATTTTATCATATCTACGTGATGCAATATAACCTTTTACCTTCCAATTACATACAGTTCGAATAAAACTCGATTGTAAGATAATTGTTACAGCTCGCTTGTTTTACACGCTTGCGTGTAAAACGATAATTGAGTTTCGAAACGATTACAAAGAGAATACAGTATGGGATTATACGATAACGTATCTGGAATAATTATTTATTTAAACAGTCCTAACAGTAAATTTGTTACTTATCAATTATTTGTACTGAAAGGTATCTTTCTTGAAAAAATTAGGTAACTCGAAGCATTTTTCTATTTAAAAATTAGTGAAATTTTTCATTGGAAAGAGCTAAACTAACCTCATCCTTCAGTAATCTGTTTCTTTTCTCAATATTCCAATCCTAAATTATTGGTAACTCGAAGCATTTTTCTATTTAAAAATTAGTGAAATTTTTCATTGGAAAGAGCTAAACTAACCTCATCCTTCAGTAATCTGTTTCTTTTCTCAATATTCCAATCCTAAATTATTGACCTTTTAAAATATATTCTTCTCGACGAGAACAATTAATAAATGTAAATTTGAACTTTAAGAATCCATTCATTGGATACATTTAAGAACCCTTTTAGGATACATTTGAGGTTAATTTGACACCACATCGATTTTGATCGATAACTGCTGGAAAGATAATATATTTACCGTTTGAAGAGACTCCGTTTAGGTATGTGTTGCCACGAAGAAGGCCCAAGAACGAATGAATGTATATACGGTCTGCCGCTGCGCGCCGATAATTCGGTGTTTATGCAAAGGGATTATATTCTTCGAGCGCGGTACAAGTTCTGCTGGTTTCTCGCCGATAACCTAGCGGACCCGGATCGGCTTTGTCTTTTCGTAAACATACTGACTTTCATAGATTCAACAGACTGGCATAAGGGGTACAAAATACATCAGGATTTTCTATACACTATGGGCTTCGCCGTTGAGACTTGGCTCGCTTCAGTTTTCATATTTTCAGCATAAAAAACAAATTATTAAAACACTCGCAATCTCAGTTTCAGCGGCGTGGCGTTTCACTGTTTTGCGCATGCGCACATAGGAAGCTGCGCGCGAGGCTGCGCACGAGGCTGCGCGGGAGAAAGAGAAATGTCGTTCGCGCAGTGCCGGCTTTTTAAAACAAAGGCTAAAAATTTTCTGGAGCAACACCCCTACTAATTTTAGCTACGAGCCGCCACTGCTCGCAATTATTTAACACGTTGAATGGTCATGTCACTTGAATTGTCAAAGGAAGCCACTATCTATACTATTAGAAATCTGGTTATTTATCTAATTAGAAATATTTGTATTAGGTATTTGAAATAACGGATAATGGAAATAACAAAATATCCGGAAAACAATAAATAAAATTTTTTTAAAAATTATCTAATGAAATTTTCAATGTTAAACTTCAATAAACTCGCCATAATAAATTAAAGTTTTTAAAAATGTCATCAAACATTATTGCATATTATGCTATTTTTGTAACACAAATGTGTAAATGTTTATAAGCCATCAGAGTAGGATTTTCGTCCTGCTGATGAGCCAGGATGTGTTACACGAAATGTCAGACTACGAACGTTTCAATATTTCTCTGTTATCGTTGCTAAAGCTATAAATATAGCAACTCGGGAGAGCAGATATGAAATGAAAAATCACAACGAGGAACCGTAACGTAGCACAGAATACGAGAGGTTATTTTTTTTTTGTGTTATTTCAAAAACATGGCCCAATTGTGTTCATTAAAGGATATATCATTCCATCCTTCGATTAAATTTTACATTTAAACAAAATTTTATATAATATTTCAAATTTGACACGTAACAGCCTAACATATTTAAAATATTGAAAAAGATATATCAATTTTCTTTTGAACTGAACAATTATTTATGGCTGTGAAATATTTTATTTGATACATATTTTCCATTTTTTTTTTGCAAGAAAATTATTGTCTCATTTTAATTATTAAGTTAAAAAACACCCTCTGAGAGGCAAGACTAGTATGATACCGTGTTGCAAAGGAGATAGTAAATTTTGCAGTCACAACTTATGATAAACAAGAACATAATTCTTGGTTAATTCGCACGAAAACTCTGTACCGTCAAGAGAGAGGGAGTGGCAAACTTGCGAAACTGGAAGCTTCTTCGAAATTGACGATTTAAGATGATTTATTAGCGGTTTCTCTGACTCGCGCATAATTTCGTACGCCTCTTCGTGAACATCCGCTAATTTTGCGTAACGAGATCATTAGCAAACCGTCCAACATTTAATTAATAATTGCAATAAATAACAAACATAAGCTGTTATCGTCAAGAAGATTCTCGTTTCAAAATTGAAAAATGAGTGTATACCTTACACGTGTGTTATACATATTATTTATCATATAATTCTTTATCAATATTTTTAATACCATGACTATGCTTATTATTGCACTTGAAATGCAATAATATAATAATTTATCCAATAAAATTTTATTCAATTCCTAATCCTCTGGAAAATACCTGTACAATCAGCAACAAACTACTAGCCTCAATCAATTTAACTATCACATTACGTGCCATTTTATTTCCTCCCTAACTTGTCTGCCACCCTTAATTCGAACATCCCTTTTCACTTCATCAGTGGGAATCGAACCATCTTATTATGTTCGTGTATCAAGAGAAAGTAGCAGGTTACTTGCAGCGACGGGAGGGTTAAATGCGAGAAAGACACGGAAACGTTAAAAGGGGTAACCGTTACACAATACCATGGGAAGGAAAATCTGTTAGAGTTTCGTGGGTCACAGATGGCAAGTGGCAGAAGCAAGCGCTGCTTATCTTCGATCCCGAAACCATATCACACCGCAAATATTACGTTCAAGCGGTGAATAATGGAGTATCTCGAGAGCTCTCATATTACGGCTTCCTTCTTCTCCAGTAACACGGTTGGATAGTTGTTTAATGGTTCTTAACCCATAGGAAATCGCAGCGATTCCTATATTTTCAAAAACCTACAATTCAACATTTTTTTTTCTTTAATTCCAGCGCCAGATTAAAAGGGCTTCTCTTTACTATGTTAATAAATATTTAATAAAATTTTAGGATTGGATGTTATTCGATTTTATTCAAAATAAATTTCAATTTTTCAAGCAAGTTAATCAGGTAAAGGGTCTCATAGCCTCGGGCCCAAGAAATCTTAATCCGATCCTGTTTAAATCTTAAAGCGAAGTTTCTTAAGTTTTTGCGCATATTTGACCTATACACTTCCACCCTCGCCTTTTGACTTTTCAACTTTTATCTTAGACATTTTTAAAGAAGTTTCAAATCTTAAAATGGCAAACTTAAAATTACAGGATTTTCTTCTAAATTTTCTTCATCGTTTATTTATCTTATCAGAAGTCGATCGCAAAATGTTACAAAATTTCTGATAGTTTTAATGGAAAGAATCTCGAGTATCGGTGTTTCTTGAAAGTAAGTTTAATTTAAGCCGAAACTGTCTCTCGGTGCAGCTTGAAATTAGTTTGAAATTGGAAGATCTGTTTAATCACCCTCGAAAACGTGTACGCGATGCTTGTATGGAACGAATAAGAGGGTATATTTAATGACAGCAACTTCAAAGTGGTTTATTGTGGGAAAACCGGGAAAAATGCACCAGCGAAATGTTTACAGTGAAAATAAGAGAGTTTCAGTAATTATAATTTCTTTGTCCTTTCGTTTCTCGAACAATTTGCACATGCAAATATTAAATATTTGCCGGTTTTCCTATTCCTTTGTAATCCCTTTACTTCACGGCAGTAATATTGTTTTACGAAAAGAATGTAAGTATCGTTTCTTCTTTATGCTGAATTAATATTCATAAAATTGTTCTTATAATTTTATTCTCTTTCACTGCGATTTATTCCCAGATAAATCAATATTATTTATGAATAAAACGTTAAACGTAGAGTTTTTATTTTGCAAAGTATTATTAAATGAAGAACAATTTAATTAATATTTGTCTTTTCGCAAAAATATTTGGAAACATCAACAAATTTACCATATTTGCGTTAAACATTTTTATTTCCCTGTTAGAAAATTTTTAATATTTAATTTTTCTTTTATCTTTGTACTTAAGCGAGCACTCCTCAAGGGCGTCGAAGCGAAGGGGTTAAAATCTGAAGTTACAGAAGACAGTCAATCCATCGCATCGTGTTCCTTTAAGTACCGTTTCCATGATTAACCGTGATGATTTCAAGCTGCAGCGTACATGTCTGAATTTATTAACGACGCGTTCGCGTTTATCACGATCCACACCGGCTGGATTCATTTCTGCCCGTAGGAATTACGTATTCAGGTGTCTGAGCCCATCAAAAGGTCGGGAATCGCGCGTGCTCCAAGCTTGCTGTATGCCGTCGTTTACGTACAGCCGGCGGGGAACCAATTTTCGAGTAAAACTTTTTACATCAACATGCAAATTGGCCGCAGAAATGTGCGCGTTCCTGCTAAAGACACGGAACACTTGCCGTGGCCGAGATAATAGGAAATTAAGCAATCCGTCATAGGTGGATCCATCGTTAGAACTTTCCTCGGTATATTTGCATCCACCTCGAGACAAACGGTTTTAACAGAATTGCACGTGAATTGTGAATGGAAAATAGAAACGGTTTGGGAAAATTCAATTGAAAATTCCATCTCGTTGATGGATATCGAGCTCAGACAGCTCGTTAACTCTGCTCCATTTACATCCTGTACCTGCTACCAGTGAAATAACAGATTTTGATGGGTGTCGATGGGCACTCATTGATTGCTTTCTGTCAACAGTTAGGCGGGTAACAATGATCAATTAATAGCTTCATGGAAACTGATGGAAGTCAATTCAGTTGTTCTTTTAATGTTACGATGCAATAGGTGTAAGTTACCAATTAAATTTCTAGTAATATCCAATACGAAGTAAAAATAGAGAATAAAAGATATCGAATGAATGTGAAAAATTCAACACTGAACGCGATATTTATCAAGAAGAAAATTTAACGAGACGATTGAGAATTTAAAAATCCAATTTCGTATACGTTTAATCGCGTGACAAGCTTTTAAATTTCCAAGTACCATCGTTGAATATCGCTTAAGGTATAAATTTCAAGCGAATATAGAGCGAGAATGACTATCCACATTTATCGAAAGACGATTCTATTTTAAAGAATTCATTGAATGTAGATGGAATTCCTCCCATAAAAGGCAGAATTTCGGTAGAAACGGATTCGATAGACTAACTTTCACTATATCTGTCATTTTATACTTCCAGAAGATCCATAAAATCCCGCCAAGTCGTTACAGAACCGCTTGCTGACAGGGTTTATCTTTGACGCAGTTTTGCTTCTAGCAGACATTCGTCTTTC
Organism: Osmia bicornis bicornis; assembly: GCF_907164935.1. Taxonomy (NCBI): domain Eukaryota; kingdom Metazoa; phylum Arthropoda; class Insecta; order Hymenoptera; family Megachilidae; genus Osmia; species Osmia bicornis. The sequence goes on from NC_060226.1 coordinate 2,910,006, forward strand.
AAATTTGCACGTACGTTTATCTTTCAGCTTTCAACGTTCACGTTCCCGTGACCCTGATGTGAAAATCAAAGCTTTTGATGTTTTACGAATTAAAGACCCGCGCTTCTTTCATTCGTACCGACAATGAACAATTTTTATCGCCACGGATAAAACGTAATCTCAGCTTTCGTTGAATTTCATTTTAAACGCGGTTTGCAATTCCTTTAGAAATTTAAGACATCAGACGATTTGTTTAAGAATATAAAGAAAAAGTTTGAAAAATGTTTAAAAAATCTTTAATGAATCGCAGCTAACATCGGTTACGCACAATTCAAAGGATTTCAATTAAATGTAGCACAATGTAAAGCTGATACAGTACCGAGTTCCTTTTACATTGTTCGCTTAAGGGAAGTTTAATGAACGTTCAACAATATAATCGAGAAGCAGAAAAACGGGGTTACCATAGAAAATTTTGCGCGGTCCGTTCGCAAACTTGCCGGTTGCGTAATTCGTAATTTGATTAGAAAACTCGTTTCACCATTCGAAAAGGCCGTAATTACAGTTTGCCGTGAACGTGACCGCCTTTAATACATCTCGCTTCCTTCCTTTTTATTTTTATTCTCTCATTTTCCGTTGCACCGTGTATATACGAATACGGAACGATGTAAATTGAACACGGTTAACACGCAAATTCGGTTCAGAAGTTTTGATTACACTGTGAAGAGACGTGTCGGTATGAATTATTTTCCTGCTACCTACCAGAGAAGGAAACAGCACAGATCCTTCATAGAGGATCAACTATGTGCATAGGAACGACTATAAATTTTTAAGTCCGCCAGTTTACGGTTGCGAATTTCCATGAGTCTCCTTGGAGGAACGAACGCGCACAGGCTAACCCTATGAATAATATATTTTATGAAGGCAGTTGCAAACATAGACCGCGTTACTCCGTTTCCAGTAAGTGGAGGTGTTGTTATTGAGGATTAGAGTTGTACAGAAAACAGTACAATGTAATTGTGAATCGTGGTATTCTCTTTCATTTAAATCTACTTTTGGTTTTTGTTTATTTGTAACAAAGTGGAAAGATACCAAGGGCTTTAATTTATTATTGAATACACTGGGGTTACTAATAGTCAGGATTAGTAATTAGATATACTCGAATGATTAAAAGAAAAAGTAGAAAAATATTTTAAGATTAATATAATTACTATTATATTAATAATGCAAGATAGAAAATTGAAAGCTTGAAATTTCACTCGATCTACCCCCGACCTAGACCGATCTAGCCCGATGGCACACCCCTACATAAGTGGCAATTTATGATACTATTACGTTATCAGAGTGTACCAGGTTTTCAATGATTCAAATTTGGCCATTTCATATGTAACGACTTAATATTTATTCTGAAAGTTGTATTATTCGTCTTGAACTGAAATTTTTTATTGCTTCACCATTAATAACATTCATGCTGGCACAAGATGGCAGCGGAGTTAATGGAGTGCAGTTAAAAACGAATTTGTTTCTGCAGGGCCATTACAATGTTTTGTCACGGTTGGAACGAACCACGATAAATGACAAAATTTCTTGTTACAGATGAACGTTATTTGCGATGCATCAGATTGGCGGAAATTTCGAGCGTTATAAAGAATACAAGCATAAACAATTACACTGATATATCGTCACCCATGAGATCCAATTACGGTGGAATTAATTAACCAATTAATGATAATGGCTAATGAATTTGCAGTTGAATATTTACCCGTTTTTCTGTCGAGCTTTTTCTTCAGTTCATATTGAAAATTTATGAATATCGATGTGTAATTAGTTAATTAAATTTATGTACAGTTTATGATTTATATATTTTGTTGTAAATGACTTCAATTTGTATTTTGTTCAATGAACACGAAATATTTCCTCGGATTTTCAATTTCATTATTATTCATTCAGATGCAAATAAATGGAATTATTTTCATTAAAAAATCATTTGCATATGTTTACACAAAGATGTGTAAACGCACTGATACCTTCCATGCAAATTTTCATTTGTTTAAACTTGTTATAAATTTACTTTGTCAGAATATTTTAATATATCTGTGATATAATAATTATCACTGGTTGTTTCCTCCGTTAATTAACTTTGAGATACAATAAAAGCGTAAATGAAAATTGTCGCAACTCACCAGTAGCTGAATACTTATAAAATGATACCAGGATAAAGGACCCATCGCTTACCTGGAAAAAAAAGAAGAAAATTGTTTTAATACCTGTTCTGAACAAAATAAAGAAGGATAGGTAATGATATTCAAAATATTTAAATATTTATCATCATTTTATTATGGTAAAGAAGGTGTTCAAAAATGTAAAAGAAAATTTCAATATTTTTTGGCATAATAAACGGAGGGCTTAGAAGAAGGCTCCTTGGAATGTTGGGGTGCTGCCTTAAGCTTATATCGCAATTTCTCTTATAGAAATCTACCATGCTCGGTACTGTACAAAAATGAAACGATTCCTTTGTGACTGAAAAATGGCACGATTAACGCGATAACGAGTCACTTGATAGGAAAGATAACAACGCTTAGATACTCGAGCACTAATATCGATGCAAAATCAATCAAGCCCTGTTGCTTTTCATTGTCACTCGGTACACTTCAACCAATGAGACATCGATTTTCGATGCGAAGTGGACGTGGTACCACGACGCGGTCTTTATCAGCCGATAAATAAAGATAAGCCCCATGAAATTACAAGCGTTTCGGAAGATCGACGGGAACCGTGGCTGGTCGGACATTAAAATGTAAAGCAAGCCGCGACGAGGAGAAACGAGCGTCGTCTGGGACCACCTGCAGATAACGACGTCCTATCACGACGCCAGAAAAACTTATCGACCCCGGATGCTACGAGGTCCTGCGTGCTTAACCCATTTTGGAATTATACAAATTGCGAGAGCATTAGCATTGGACCGATGGAGAGCCGAGAAGATCGACGAGACAAGAAGTTAGACTTATCTGAAATATGCCTCTGCTGAAAAGCTGTACTATGCGTACAGTAATTTGGAAAATTCTATGTCTGATACGAATTGTATAAGTTTCTTTGTTGTGGTCAAATTAAAATAAGAATGTTGATTTAAATAAAGAAATTGATTAATACTAACTAATATAGATTAAGAAGAATAGTGGAGACCATTGCTCTAACTTGACATGTATACAGATTTTAGATTTTATATTAGGTAAGGTAAAAAGAAAATATTTTCTTAGATAAGGATCTGATTTAAAATGTTATTACACCATTCAATGGAGTATATTTTTTTATACTGTACTACAAATAAAAAGGGCAAATAAATAACTATTATTAAACAATATACAGAATACTGTTTTAAACTTTTATATCTTCCTTAACAATATCTTCCCTTTGTCTTTTGAGTTCTGTTCATTCTCTGTAGTAAAATTAACCCCCTTCATCCTTTATGATAAATATTTGCTAGCTTGAATACATATTTTTGACGTCATAGCACTTTCATCGATAGTTTGTTGATGAGTTTCTATTGATTTCTAGGAGCTATAATGAAACATTCCAGCTGGTGCTAATCTATCGGTTATTTGTAGATTAAAAACCGATATGGATATTTCCAAAATGAAGAGTAGTTAATTTTAATAACCAATCCATTGCCCTTTGGATTGTTTTATTGTTCAATTTTGTAATGTCTCTCAAGATATTATAAAATTTTAATGTAATACATGCGATAATTATAAACATTAATTTTGTAAAATATTCATCTACTCTATTACGAATTTTAATTACGGTACCGTGTCAAAGTGTTATTAATGGATTCTGAAATTATAAAATATTGCAATATTTCAAAATTGTACAATTACAAAAATTAATTACTTCGGACATATAGTTCATTTTTTAAACAATAAAATCAATCAGAAATATAAACTTTACTAAATAAATGTAAAATAAATACAACGCAAGTTCACAAAATTATTAATTTTTAATATTCTTCATTGTCGAGTTTTTCATACGTATGTGAAACTAATGAAAGACGGTGCAATATACAGATTCCTCTTTCCAATATTTTATCGATACGATAAAATTCCAAGTAAAGCAATGAAAATACCACTTGATTAAATATAACGAAAAATGAAGCTATTAATTAAAAGCGAATTTGAATTTCTATTAAAAGTTTGATCAAAGTAGAAAGAAAAGCAGTCGAGTGAAAACTTGATTCGTTATAAATGGGAGTTGAATTTTTCTTGAATATTTTCACAAGAAGGGAAGACAAAAATTGAAAACGAACGACAGATTCCATTGATCGTTCACAAACGACCGATGTCGCGTTTTCTTTACGCTTTTACGAGTTACCACAAGGGGTACGTGGTGCGGTGATTAGACAGCAGAATTGCAGGGGCACGGATTGATGGATGATGAAGGATAAACTGACTAATAGAGGGGGCCGTGTATTTCCGGCGAGGAAGAAGTTATCCATGCCTGCTAAAGTAATTGAAATTCTATTCAATTCCAACTCTATTATACAGTTATAGAGTTAGCCAATCTATATCCCCTAATAAGTTTGCGGATGTATAGCTGCAGACATAAATGGCACAATTAAATGGTAACAGAATAGAACACGCCAGTTTCGTCTTTCATCGATCAGCTTCATGGGCCATTTTAATTGGGGCTATATTGGAAACGCTATCATCAAATGGGGTTTATTGTTTTCATCAGAATATATTCTGAATATATTCCCTGAAACCACGACAAGATATTTTATCGAGTATCTCTCGGTTTCGTTTGTAAAAGTGATTCTTAAATTTCTCCGCTTCTGGCTGGTTAACTCCACCGGGGATTTTGCATTTTCGTTTGAAATTCAAGTAGTCACTGGAAATAGGAAGTTCCCTGATGCAGGAATAAAAAAATATAAAAAAATCTCGAAGGAAGACACATTTCGCTTTTATCTTCTTTCAAGAAAATAAGAACTGAAATTCTGTGTTTTTCTATGCGATTATAATGCTATTTCCCTTGCACGTAGAATTTATAAAGGAGAAAAAAAAATTAAATTCAAATTTTATTATTATCGAAGATGGTTTCTGAATAATATTTAAAAACTCCATCAAACGGTTGCTTTAAACCTTACTTGGATTTCCAAATTTGGTTCCATAAATGGTATCTCAGGGTCATTATTTTTTTAAATACCAAAATCAAAGGCAGGCTTATTTTAGAATTTTTCAGGGTGTTAGCAGCCCCTATTATTTAAAAAAGAGACTATTATCGTGTCAGTACTTTTCTTGTGGAGATGATGAATTAGAGTGTGAAATATAGATAAAAAATATGAAGATTCACGAGAGAATTAAAGTGTCTAATGACGCAGTGGGTGGCCTCGTTCTACCCTACAGCAAAGCTTAAGAAGGCTTCCTGTTTCAATTTTAAGTAAGTCTTTGTGGTACTTGTTTACCTTTAAAGATGCTGTGCTAATTAATGTTTGAAATGCTGTTACAAACCTATGGAATCTCCATCATTTTTTAACATTTTTACTTCTTCAAAATTAAAGCCTGAAGCTGAAAAGTATCTATACTTTCGACAACCCTATTCGACTCGATCCAAGCATCGGGTACCCGAAATTTTCGGGTTATATTTAGTTATTATAATACATATGAAAAGTAATCTTTCAATTATTAGCAATTTTTCAATTATTACCTTCGATACACAAGTGTGTCATAAATTAAATCATTAAATCATTAAATTATTTATCGTTTATTCGATAATATTGCAGTCGGAAGATTAACGTTCTGTTAGCTTCAGCGTTCGAACGGATTTAAACAACCGTAAAATACGAGATCGTATGTAAAAAAACACCATTCGTAATTAAAAGGTTCGATTTATAAGAAGGCCTTGTTCAGCATTATTTCATGAATAATTCCTGGTATTATTCAGCCGATGCTGTGTTTCGCAGATTTTGTAACGAGCAATAAACAATCGGACAGAGAAAAACGGTGTGGCATTTATTTCGATCGCGGCGAATTACGCGGAACAAACAAACGACCCGTTAAAGGGATGAAAATGATTAAGTGGAAACAAAGAACTATGGCGGGTAACGTGTTTATTTTCTTCTAAAGAGAAAATAACTGTACATAAGCCATAGGCATTGGGAAACTGTGGGAAACAGAGCTTAAATCCAAGATTAAGAGTTCTGCGGTGTTTCGTACGTTATACTGCTTCAATTTCTATGTTTAAAGCGAACTCGGATATAACTTCAAATATACTATTATTAAAAATTATTTAGAACATTTGATATTTTCCATAAAGCTTTCGTGTAAATAAATAAATTTAAATTATATTTGTCGATTGACAAATATTTGCAACATTCTTTGAACACTAATTTATTGTAATTTGATGAAATTTTTCATACGGATTAGATTTAATTTTAGATTTAATTAGATTTAAATTATTAATTTCTTTAATTACGAGGATAGAAAATAACCCTTTGATATATTCTGTAAACTGTAGAGTAAATATTATCACGGAAACTTGTGTCTTGAATTTTGGAAAATAAAATTGTAACTTCTACTGAAGTATATACTAGCAGTCGCTGTTCCATCTCAATTAATTAATTCTATCATTGATGTTGTGTGTAAGTTGGTACTTCTACTGAAGAGAAACATGAACTCCCTAGAGAACTATATTTATCTTGAAGATACTTCATCGCATAAATAGTATCGAGTTCGTGCATTAGATTATTGCTACTTACATTCAAATTTGATGAGTAATTAGTAATCCTAGAATCTCATATGCAAATGCATCGTAACATCATTTAGGAGAGTGACGCTGTTCAAGTGAAATGAATAAAGCCTGATTTAATTGCGAGTGTACCATTAGTACCTTTAGTCAGTTTTTAATTTCTGACAGATAATAAATCAGATACTATCTAATATTTGTAATAATCTTTCCAAGTTTCTATGTTCCACGGCTCTATACAAGATTTTAGAATAAATTTAAATAATAAATTAGATACTATGTAATATTTGTAACAACTTTCACAAGTTACTATGTTCCAAGACTCTATACAAGATTTCAGAAAATTTATAAGACCATCATCAATAATAAAAAAAAAATATTTGTTCCTGTCATACTTCCTGCAGCAACTCGATAACGAAATTGTTGTTCGATGTATCAGTAATCGATAAGAGGTTGAACAAAAGGTTGTTCTCGTTGAGCGTAGCTGAGCAGACGATTCGATCGCAGATAAATCTTGTTTCACCCCTTTGAAGAAACACATTTCTGTCATCAACTGCGCCTCCTTTCACGTTAGATGCCGCGATTCTTCGCGTAAAAGGACAATACACGACGCTTTGCCCCGCTATTGATCGGCTGCATACTTTACAGCTATCCCTTTTGTGCTTCTTCATTCCGCTTTCGCGCGCCTCTTCGCTCGCGCATAAAGAAAATGTACTACGCGCGCTTTGTACGCCCGGACGACCCCAAGGAAACGGCTGAAATGATTCCTCTTCGCGACAGGATATTAGGCCACGTCTCGTTCTAATTTCAACGAACTTTCTCAAAGGCTTCGTGCCGCTAAAAGGATTAAGAAAAATGAACTTCAATGTGATCATACCGCGAAAACTAACAGAAATCTGAATTTCTTTCTACGTCTCTTTCGCTTCCATGTGCATATGTAGGTATAATAAAGAGGAAATGAAGAATGCGATGGAATCCAAATGAAAACGTTGTGTTGAAGAAAATACTGTGAAAATTGCTTTGAAATTAATATTCTAGTAAAAATAGAATTGATTTCTTTCCCACATAATTAGGTACAATCAGTAATTTTCAATGCTACTGATTACTGATCAAGACACCAATTAATAAATTTTTCATGATTAGTCATTAATTTATGGTTTAGTTAGAGGTGTCACAGTTAATTCCATTTAATATTTTTAGTTAATGTTAAGTTATAAATTGACAATCATTATGGTTTAATATTTTGAATTAATGTTACTTTTCAACTTTCTGTTTTATTATACAGACAGAGAAATGTATTCTCGTCTTTGTATGCTTTTATTATACATTTCATTTTGACCTCATCCATCTTCCACTGAAGCAATACTTTTGTCAATGGAATATTTATGTGACATTTAGTCAATATTCACAGAATATATTTGTATAATATAAATCCTTCAACCAGTTGTCAACGTTGACACAATTATAATTGATATACTCACTGTAATTAGAAATAGTCATCAAATCTATATTAAATTTTGTATATAACAAAATCATGCAGAGTACTAATTAATTTTAATATAAATTTTAATTCTAATTGTAATTCTATCTCTAATGAATCTAATATAATAGGAGATTCTAATAGTAAAAGAAAAAAATTGATCTCCTATTGCAATATTTTAATTAATTAAATTTTTCGAGTAAGATGTTATGAGAATTCCCGAACAATCGGTCTCTGGTACGCATCGCAAATTCACCATCTTCAATTTTATTCTCATGCAAATCGTATGGAAAAGCATCGGGCGGAAATTTCTTTTCATCAATAACGCTTCATCCCTTCATCCGCCATCGTGATCTAAAAATCCAAGAATCATAATGTCACGTTCCCATAGTAAATTGTAAAACCTGTGCGCGTTCTTTCGTCGCGATCAAAGCATCAGAATTCCGGAAGTGTTTGAACGGATATGATTAAGCGTTCAAATCGAATTTTATAACTCAAGTAACATGTAATATCTCTTTCTTACAGTGCAAAATTTTACCAATTTCATTATTTACATTTTCACATTAAAAAAAAAAGTTTTATGTGTTTTATCCTATGGTTATTTATTTATTTTAGTTACTATTATTCACGTTAACTCAAAGTTCATTTTTAATTTGTTTATAGAGATAATTGGAACGTCTTCGATATGAATTTTAATTGATGATTTTAAACATGGAAGATATCATGTAGAAATATAATACAGAGTAGAAATATGCTCCCTCATGGAACTGGGGTGATAACCTTGCTTTTTCCCACGTAAATTCTTTGAAATTCTTTAATAAAACAGTTTTAGACTCGGGATCATAAATAAGCTTCCTTCTCTAACTTTCAGTACTGTAAAAACGTGACTGTGCTTTATGAACAGCTTCATGTTACTCTAAAATATGAATCTGAAGAAAACTTTACAAGGAAATGTGATCTCTCCGTCAAGTACCTAGTTTTATGACTGAACCCTACCGAAATCATGGCAGATTTTTATATAAAAAGAGCTCCTACATTAATATTAATTTTAATACAATATATTTTTATGGTAGATTATATAAAACTTTAAACTATTAATTATATTCAATACATTTTCACACCTTTTGCACCTAAAATAATTTACTCAAATTCCATTAATTTAATTTAATTTAAATGAACGGTACTTGAGTAAATTATATTTTATCTGATTAACATTATATAAATTAATTGAAAACTTTACTTCGACTAATTACGATCATCCTAACGCAATTTATATTGTACGAAAGTGGAAGAAGGATGCACGACCTTTATATAACATTTTCTAAAAATCTGATTGTACATGGATTTCATCCAGACTGGCTTTCATAAAATTTCCAATTCGATCCCCTGTTAACGCCGAAGTATTACGCTAATAAGGCTTTTATGCCGAGGCCTTTTCACACCGAGCGTAGGCCAATTTATTTGAGAGCCGACTATAATGCTTCCCTTTGAACACCAATTTTACTATTAATTTCCATTAACGCAGTCAATAAACTTTTCTCGAAAAGCGTGTAGCGTTACTTGATTGCGATGACACCTAACAGACGTTCTCTTACTTTTCACTATGTAGAGATATTATACACCCCAAATGAACTGTACTGTATTTTTTATGCACACAACCATTTTAGAGGTACTTGAATTGTTTTATTTATTCCTTAAAAATATTTGATTCGTTTAGCATGGGAATGAGTTAAGTCAATTTTCATCTGGATTATAAAATTAATTGTAAAATAAAATTTCATGTCCAATAAAAACCGAAACAATATGAAATATTTTTCAAAAAATCCCTCAAAATCCGCCTAATACCCAACAATCTGGATATTCCTTTCAGCTCTATTATTCCTAGGATTTGGAGATTCGCTAAGAAAACATGATCTGTACGTAACGTAGGAAAAAGTCACGACTGATATCCGTCCCAGTTATTTCTCATCCAAAAATTGAAACAGTTTCATTTTCCGGGTCGCCAAGCCTTTTACGTGGAGGCTCTCGAGACAAGACTGGAACGAATTCCGTGATGTAGGATCGAGTCACATTCAGAATACACGTAGTTGCATCCGGTGCAGTAAAGAGGAGCTGGTTGTGGCTGAAAAATTTTCCCGGGCACGTTTCCTAACGTGAACGAATACCTTTCCCGCTGTCTTCCGCCAACAATAAGTCACGCACACCGAGTGATAACTCGACGTCTGTTTGCTTTGGGGACAACGTTTCAACGTGCCGCAAAAAACCCTTTGGTTCGTCGCTTACAAATTTCCGGCTACGTCGAACAACTGTACGAGCCAGGATTCGGTGAGAAATTTAGCTGTTGGCACCAGCGATTAAATGGGAATTCATAATGCAATAAGAAATAATAATTTTCAAAATCATTTCATCGAATTTTCGTAAATAAATGGTTGCTGCAAGCAACTGCAATAATATATTTAACGATTTAACTAATCATTTTTGTTATAAATTTAAAAATTTTTTTAAGTTTGCATCCCTTTGCTTCCAAGTGTCTCAATTAAAATCCCATATTAATTGATTGATCTTAATTCCATACTAATTTGTTGCTTGCAAATACCTGGATCTAGGTATTTGTAACAATTTGTCACCTGCAAATATCTATATCTAGGTATTTGCAATAAATTAATATGGAATTAAGATAAATTAATTAATATGGAATTTTAATTGAGGCACTTGGAAGCAAAGGGATGCAAGTGACACTTGCAAATACCTATATCTAGGTATTTGCAATAAATTAATATGGAATTAAGATAAATTAATTAATATGGGATTTTAATTGAGGAACTTGGAAGCAAAGGGATGCAAAAATAATTCTTCTCTAAACATCGATGTAAGATTTTGTTGAAAAAAAAAAAAGGATTCTGATGACTCGATTCCAATTTCATATCCAGTTGTCGTCAATGGAACTCATCGATTCTAGAATTACCAATCAGACCGATAGCACGAATGCCACGTAAATAATAGGGACTTAAGTCAGCTGCACGAATACGTATAAATACGACACTGGAGAAGTTCTGACAGGTTCCAATAGCATTGTCCCCCTCGTTCCATTACGACCCACACGGTGGCAATCCCGTTGAAACTAGACCCATTACTTATTTCGGTTTATTAGTTCCGTGCCAGACACGCAAACATCAATCTGATTATTAAAGAGGATAGTTTATCAGATAAAAGTTTCTTTCAGTGAAAACTAAAGGTTCGTAGATTATTGAAGGGTCATTTCAAATTAGAAAACAGACAATTTTCCTTCGACGACTTTTCTTTGCATAAAAAAATAGATAAATATTCTTCATAAAAATTCTATTCCCTCTGTGGTGATAACAGAACGTGTTTTATAGAAGAGGAACTGTTTCCACAATGATAATAAAACGACGAGAGAGATATATTCACGATACAGAATATCATCGAGTGTTCATCAAAGTAAGCAAATAATACGAGAACGAATGAACGAAGCAATACGATTTTCTTTTTTGCGTACCGAGTTATAATTGAAGGGGGAAATCGTTGCAGACAAAAGTTTGAAATTGATTGGATAAGTGTGTTGTGATCGATTGGAACTCTTAACGAGTTCAGCTACACAATGTTGAGAAGATAAATGAAATAATTTAGAAACGATCGATTTAAAAATAATTGGGTACTGTAACATGATTTTAATTTATGTTGGAGCAACAGAGCTGATACATTTTGTTTCTTTTTTAGCAAAATTTAGATTCCGAACAACACGTGGGCTGAAGGAATATTACATTGCGCCACGTAGATGGTAATAGTTTTTCAACCACGTTTTAGGAACTCAAATTACATCGAATAAATTCCTCGGCCCGTTGTTTCCAGACGTTACCAAGCCGAGATAGCACCAGCCAAGTTTTACGATAACCGAGTTTTAGGATGGCTTTTAACTTAAAGCAGTTTCCTGGCTATATCCGACAAAACGAAAAGATATACGAACGCAAATTCAGGGAAAGACAGGAATCCATGGGTTCGTTCTAAGCATTCGTCGTGGCGCGGGGATACGTCTTAAATCTAACAGAATGTTTTCTCACTCCGCGACGACCAGTTTTTATTGTTTCCCATTTTTCATTTCTCCTTAACTTTTTCATCTATGCTGGAAATACTTATAAAAAAAATTTGCTCAAAGTTGTTCAAGTTTGTAAATTAATACTTATTCTATATCAAATGGGATAATAATTCATGGTCTTTCCTTTCAGTTCTATGCCAGGAGAATATCAAAAGTCTTCTTATTCGATGCGAGCTTTGCATGTTTCAGATTCCTTCACAATAGCGTAAATCTTAGACTTTCAGTAGCGACTTTAATACAGCCGAGAGGACCGCTCCATTTTTCATGAATCGTTCGATTAGGGATTGTGGAATTATGTACGATACAATACAGTTTATTATAATACCATTCCTACAATCGCTTGCTTCCATCTTTTATCCATAAAGGAGGATATTCTATCAAAGATACTAAAGTTTAGATATATATCTTCTTATATTATTTTGTTATAATAAATGTTTTATTGTTTAATAAAACCAAATTTATTAATTCTTGAACGAATTATTGAATTTAATAATTTTCTATCATAACGTGAAAGCAAAGATGGTCCTCTAAAGAATATTAAAATATTAAATATTATTTCTGATAAAAATTAAGTTTTTAAATTAACATTTTCTTCACATATTGTCTATGGTCATATAATAATTATGGAGAACAATGTTAGATGTGATTGATGAAATGTGTTAACGATATCACGTTCGCTGATAATTTTGAACTGAATTTCCATGTGCAAATATGTATCGATTAAATTAATTCCGCTACGAACCATCGTAATTTTAGTTAAGCAACGAAATTGGTTTAACTTTGTCCAAGAAATCTCATCCGAATTCGCCAGATCGATCATATCAATCATGAAAATTTCATCTCCAATAATCTAATACTAATTTTGAAATCTGAATAAATATCAATGCTGTTGTTTCCATTTCCAGATCACATACTAAATTTCATAATATTTAATAATTAAAAATTATCTTATTTTTTTCTAAATCTCTTTTATTATCATTATATCAAAATTGCCATTTTTTTCAGGAAAGCTTACTCTGCTCGACACAAGATAAACATACAAATTGTTAAGCTCATGGTTTCAATATACAACCGATATCTTTGGATAATAAATTCTGGGTAACACGGTTCCTCGTCAGGAAGGCTGTTGCGATTTCATTAAATACCTCTCACGTTATTTGTGCGAATCAAATTGCCTCAGATTAATTCACGCGATCGTTGATTAATTATACCATCTGAAAATACATTGCACGGCTAGTCGGTGGATTAACTTTGGTGATGGTCGAAATTTATTGCAACTTTTCAACCGAAATGTATCGTTGTGATTTATCGGTGCAGCTTTTATCCGAAGGGTAATAACAACTTTGAACAGAAAACACGAGGCCGGAAGGAAAGATGAAGTTTGTTACGAAATTTTGTTCGTGTACTTAGCCGTGTTTATGTACTTAAAATTTCTGCATTAAATAACAATCTTGGTTTACTGTTCGTTTAAAACTTATGTTACTCGTTTAAGATGCGTTCATATTTCATAATTCTACTTAAAGATATTCCGCTGTAAGTGATCCCTAATTGTTTAATATTTTTCAGAAACTTGTAATTGAAGCCAAAGTATTAGATGCAATAATAGAATTTGCTGTGTAATTAACATTTTTCTTCGAACAGATTTGAAAGACAGAACCTGGGTCAACTGTGATTCAAACATTTTTCACTGTTTTGCCATAAATCAATTTTTGTAAATATTTCTTTTCAAATTCAACTTTATGAAAACTAAGTATATCGAAAGAACTTGTGCTAAAATTTCTACTTTTTTTGCGAGTAGAACGATCTCCTTCAGAATTGTATTATCAGCACTGGTATAGTAAAGCGATAAGGAAGTGGATTGGACGTAACAAAAGTTCGGTTCAAAGTTCCAAAGAAATTTCAATGTTTGTAGTTTTATCTGAATCCGAAAAACAAAAGGGTAAACCGGAAGAAAGGGATGTAAGCTCAGAAGTGTCGCGATGTTTATCCAGATAGCATGTCTGCAGACAAAATAAAGGGTGACAATAAATATTCGGATTTTATCGTTACACGGTTTTACATTCTTTCTACCTTTCAGAGGTGCTTCTCTTTACTTTTCCACTGAATACAGAATATTTGCATCTTTCTATACAATAGATTTTAACGTCGAACATGAATGTTGAATTTTATACAATGACCTTTCAAATAGCGGTATTGATTCCAGGGGGAAATCAACAGCAAGGGAAGTAAATTATTTCGAATAAAATTTACTAAAGGAATTTAATCGCACGAAGGGGTATTCAATAAAAGGAAGTTGTTTACAATTCAATGGAACGTTTATCCAATAATTTATGTAAATTGTTTTCGTACAAATATATATAGGTATTGATGCATTTTACACTTGAACAATTATCGGGATGAATCGTTTGCAATGAAATGAACTTTATGGAATCTAAAGTAAATATCAAGTGAACATTTAATGAGATCAATTCCATAAATATTTTGTATTTTTGAAACGAAATATTTTATCTAGTAAAATTAAAAATTAATCTACTACTTATTTGTTCGATGTCTGACTTATTATATACTTCGTTCACTTCCAGAATAAATGAATGTTTGCAGTTATTAGAAAAATTCTAAGACAGTCACTGACCTATCAAACTTTATTTTACCATTGTATATATGCCAGTTGCGTAAGATTTTACGAACGTAGCGAACACGAACCAAGCCAAACCGATTTTTGATCAAACCCGATGTGTATTTTGATTCTGTTTCCACCGATTGAACGATCTTAATTGGCTCCGACCTCGTTCTATTCCGCGCTCAATGTCGCAATCCTATGCAGAGTATAAAGTGGTTTCCGATATCCACGTATCGTTGACCATCGAGGGTGCACGTGGTGAATGAATCTTTTTCGTACAGATCACTTTCAACGTGGCCAATGTATCTGCGGATTCGTATTCGCTTCCCTGACGAGCGATCTTTTGATTTTGAGGTTCCTCGCTGGATTGGTCAATTTGGTTTCCAAATTCGTGCTGGAGAAACATTCTCCAATTTTAGATTGCTTTAGATATACAGGGGGGAATAAAAACGAATGTCTTAAACTGTATAGTCTCATTGTAATCATAAAGAGGAGAAAGAAGCGTTGAATTAACCATTGTACGGCGGACCATGGAGAGAACCACAGAGTTTGTATAATAAGATACGTTGTAGTTTGATAGTAACCATTATTTTAAAGAAACACTGAACGATCGTTAAATTCGTAAGTAGATTTTATGAAAATACCTTTTCGTGAAACTTTGAGTATATTCATTGCTTTCGACGGAGATTAATTAAAAATAAATAAAGTATAACCACGTCACGGAGGAAAGATTAATGGTGGTACGTCACTGTTTCTTTGCTCTTAATTGCTTCTATAATATAAAATCTATATTAACTTTAGAGATTAATATTCATTGATAAAATTAGTAATTTAGAAAACTTAGTTTAAACGTTCAATAAAACTTTTGGAAATTATAATTTTTTATTTAATTTTGTATTGTTGAATATCATATATCACGTGTATAAAATATAATTTGCAACATTATCTTTAGGTGAAATGATTCAATCTACTCAGAAATGTACTCTATATTAATGGTGAAACCTCATATCAGTAGTATAAGTCAGTAATATGTCAGACACAAGGTTCAGCAGTATTCAACCGCAAGTAAACAGTTCCAAAAGGCTTTGTCCTACCTCTAGCTAACATTACACTAATTAGATAAATGAATTTAACTTGTTAATACATCCTGTTTATAATTATACACCTATTTAATAAAAGAAGAAATTAATTTACTTCTATACAAATTAATCATTCTTTCTGTGTAACAAATAAAAATGTTCTAAACTAAAAAATATGAATGGTATAGAAAACTCTTTTTATTCTCAATTTTTGCAATCGTTTAATTAAATTATATTTGTTATGTAAATTAGTGTATACCGAAATGACTATCTATGTATTAATTGAATCGAAAAACACGATTTATCCAGTGTAATAACACGTTCTCCCCAGTGTTTTTTTATTACAATTACCTCGCTGGATTTTATCGATCGGCTGAAAAAGCTCGCATAACATTGATACCGGAATTTTATCGCGATAAGGAAGTTGGATAGTATCGCTCGGAGCGGTCGGGAGAAAAAGGAAAACACGCGCAAAGGGACTAGATTTCCCATTACTCGTAAAATAGATGTAATACATATCCATCGTATTGCTTCCTCCATTTTCTCCAAGGAAAACAGTCCTGTATCTACCATTGTTCGGTCGCTTCTCTCTGCGTCTTTCAGCCCTTTCGATCTGCTTGGTAACTTCGATGCACTGTTTTTCAATGGGAAAAGCTTCTTGGAACGTATCCATCGAAAATACATTTTCTATAGACGAACGTGGTAACGCGGTCACCGAGAAACTGGCAATCGAACCGACGGATACTGCTCTTCGTAGAATAAGAGATGATCTCGCATGAACGCGAATTTAGTAGTATAAATGTCACCTATAACTGTGATGCATTATTTACCTTTGGAAAGATTCCAGTCGATCGTTAAATTTTACTTATTTACCATTTGAAAGAGGTAAAACTGTTACCTCTTAGAAACAGAAATACCACATGAATATTTCAAGTTTTGCAGCTACATATATTTGAAGAATGTTGGTTGCACTTGAATTGATAAGGGGATAATTTATTTGATGTCAAAGAGATTAGTTGCAAAAAATATTTCATTAATTCGGAGGCATTCAAGTTACAGTGGGTGATCAAATTATTAGAGCCACTCGCATAAATTGACGATTTTACATAAAAATTATTGATTCTTAAAATTTATGGAAAAATGAAAATATTTATTATCAGTAATAAATGTCAATTGATTGAACGTTTGATAGAAGTATGGGCTAGAAATAAAGCAATCAAAATGAATTGCTTAAAATGCATCTGAGACAGTAATTGTCTAACATATCTCTAACAATCTATATCTCTAACATACATACGTAAATATAATCTTTTAAATGTACTTGTTTATTTTTATATTATTAGTAGAGGATTATTGATTAAAAGTTACACAATGTAAAAACCTTAAAATTGTGCTATTTTTCATACCGTGGCTCTAATAATTTGATCACTCACTGTAATATTATGTTGCATAAGAAAATTGAATAAAAGATGGCTAGGTACTATTAGCGACAAGAATACTGTAGAAAATTCACGATCACTTCTTAATCATTCAATATACAGAGTGCTTCTGAAGAAGATGGTATTCTTAAGGAAGACAGTAAGGTTGATAAAACAGAGCGAAAAATGTCGCGTTAACATAATGTGGAGCACGCATATTTTCTTTCACATCTTCAATTCTTAACAGACCATCTGTCAATGCTATTGTAAGACGTTCCACTGGAACCGATGTTGTTCCAGAATGGTGGTACTTCAGCACATTTTCTTATTTCAGTGACACTTTACTTTAACACGTATGCTTACGATGAAAAACGATCATCTCCGATCAATTGATCTATCATAATTCTTATATTGGGATCGTTCAATCTGAAGGGTGATTTTGATAGTACGATTATTAAAGAAACGCAGTAGATACCGAACTCTGGCAAACACCGTTTCGCCTGTGAATAATTCGCCACGAAGAAAGCTTATACTCAAGGCTCGAGTAGAATTTTCCACTCGTCGACTAAGCGCCTTCAGGAAAATATCGCCGTGTACAAGACGCTCTTTTTTACTCAGCTCGTCTCCTTGAAATCTACGAGGAGACTCCTTGGGATTTCTCACGGATTTTTATTTGTAGAAAACTCCTCTCTCTCTCTCTCTTTTTACAGAAAAAAAAGTAATTTCAAGGTACGAGTCAAATGAATTATTTCACGTTGTAAACGTAATTTCAACTTGCAATCAAAATATAATTCCCTTGCAGCTGTGTTCATTTACAGGCACGTTGAATTGTTTACAAATTTCATCCAGTATCGCCAGTCAAAATCGTTTAGCGAGTAATTCTTTTTCCTTTTGAAAAACACTGCGAAGGAAATTATGAAATTTCGCTGGCGATTTTGCTTTAAAATTTCGATGCAATAACCAAAACAAAGCGGTGTTTTGCGAATAAATATTGTAACAGTTTGAATGGCAGAAAAACAGTAATCAATCGAAGTAATAGCTAGAACGAGTTCACGTTGAAATATAAATAACGCTGGTACAAAAGCAACATTTATTCCGCTTGTGATTTTTTTAACTGCGATATAGGAAGCTCTGATAATGATTGAAGGACGAAATAATAGGAAATAATCGTCAGCTGAGTTTTATACTTTGATTCATTTATAACTAGAAGGTTGTACGTGAAATTTTAACAACCTGAAATTTCTTTTCACTTTTGCCAGAAACTGACGCGTCGTAAATCCATGTGAACGACATAGCCGAAATAGTGGATTGCTGACCGATTTCCGAAAATTAAGAACGTGTGAAACATTCGACAAGCTTGAAATATGGTATATTCAAGTATTCTGTACAGGTAAAATTCAATACTGGAAAGCTGTCGCTAGGTTCTATTAATCCTATTCATACTCAATGACAGGTACGTAAGAGATTTTGGAAGGAAAACTTAAGAACTCTTGTATTAAGTTGTGTAATAAATTCCCACGTTTTTTGTATTTTATTTTTTTCCCGCAATTTTATGTTCTGTTAAGTAAAGTATATATATGCATTCGCAAGTCTCTTTCTTGTTCTACAAACCTATCTGCTTCAATTTTTCGAATTAATAAATTTTAATCAATTCTCAGGCCAGGAAGTAAAAAAATTCATTTTCGGCATCTATTTCATACACGTCACAAATGTTCGCGAGCTGCTTTCATAGCTTTTTGATCACGACGAAAGGCGAAATAGAGCAGAACTCGAAAATAAACTTTTTGCCTCCTGGAACTTCCATTTCAAAAGCCTTGAAATTGATTAAAATTAATTAATTGAATTAATTAAAAAATTGAAGCAGATAAGTTTGTAGAGTAAGAAAAAACTTTCTTGAACCCCCCAGTGGCTGGTATTAAACATTTCTGTTGCTAACCAGCTGAAATATTTTTTTGTCATTCCATGCAAAATACAGTGGTACCAAAATTGCGGGAAAAAATAAAATACAAAAAACGCGGGAATTTATTACACAACAATATTTTTTTCTTCGCCTTCATTTGCAAAAATATTCGATGGTAAAAAGAAGTGTAGAAAATTACGAAATTTCCTCGCAAAGTTAGTTATTTGTTCGAACAAACGGTGAATTTCAACGCGTCCGCGATCCGCGTCAAAGTGAATGATTATCACGAACGGGCAGAGAGGGCACAACAAATTTATCCGTATAAATTTCCCAGGAATGCCGAAAATGTATTACAATTACACCTGCGAGATCGTTACCCGGTCCGGTGTTCCCGACACTTTATAATTCTCCATTTCAGTTGCATCACACGAGCTGTCGCTTTGTGCAGGAAAATGAATCCCATCGCATGTTGCTTTTGGTCCAGTGTAGATCCACGGTTACATGGCCCTCAAAGGATCGAGAAACGTGCAAGGTAGGACGAAACCGACGAGGAGAAAAACGACAGTCTGGCAAAGAGTGAAATATATTTGAAGTTTCGATAAATAGAAAAGTTCTTGCTGCGCCAAAGTTACATTGCCTGCAAAGTGAACATGAAATATCGCGTAGACGTTGACTGACGTTAATGAGATTTTTAGGAAGATTGAATTGTATTTGATACGAATCTCTTTTCATTTATTCTCTTCTTATTCTTCTATTATTTTATAAATTAATATCATTGCAAAATGGAGAAGAAACAAATTTCTTGAAACCCCTGTGGTTGGTATTAAACATTTCTGTTGCTAATCAACTGAAATATTTTTGTCACTCCATACAAAATACAGTGGTACCTAACCTGATCTTTAGACTTATACCGAATAGGACGTATATCAACCCAACCTTCCCCATAAAAATTAATGTAAAAATAATTAATCCGTTCTCATGTGAAAAAATACTCCTATTGATATTATACCTACATTAATTGTAAAATAATTGAAACACTGTTTATGTCATGAACAGCATTTAAACAATTTCCTTTATTTAACATAATTAATTTGTAAAATATAAATGTAACCTAATGATAGATTCTAAATTAACAAACTAAATCGAATAAATTTGATATGATCAGTAATTTAATAATACATCAACTCCGAATATAATTGATTATTAATTTAATTTTTCCTCTGAGATAATTATTTAAAAATGACGCAAAATTCACAGAAAAAATTCATGTCGTATACCGAGGAAAATTTGTCGAGTGCTTCGACTTGATATACCCAAATTTTAAGATGACGAATACCGAATAACTAAACCGTTGAATAACTAAGGAAGCAATCAGTAGAGTAAATTTTCCAAGAAAATGTGTTCTACACCTCGGTACGCCAAGATTGATCTCTATCGGCGTGAGGCACAAAACACGATCAAACATTATCGGCAAACAAACGAGAAGGACTTTGATAAGAGGGGAAACGGTCGGTTTTAACCGTTCGTAATCGAGGAACCATCCTTTCGCACCGGGTCAATATTTACCTGCGTCTTGTTACGAATAAAGCCGATGTTTACGGAGCGTCAACATAAAAGGAGTCGCGCATGAATTCATCGTGGAAGAGCTTTACAGTTGTACAGGGGGAAAAAGAAGGAAACGAGGCCGTGTGTCTACGTTCTGACGGCTGGCATGAAAAACGCATCGAGTTTTACCCCCGAAGCGGCCACGAAATAAAAGAGCGAGCTATGTTGACAAACACGTGCATCATACCGTTGAGAAGACGCTTCAAACTCAGCTAGACAGGTCGAATCGTTGAATTATTCAACGAGGTATATTAATAATTAATGGTTACGTTACCCGGGTCAAAGGTAACACAAGGGAACTCTCGTCCACGGTAATAACGTGGACCAAATGGAGGGTACGTCGTTGAGTTTGAATTTTATTAAAATGTTGAGAGCTGCCCTTTCCACGTCCCCTTAAAATCACCACCCGAGGGGTTCTTTCCTTTTCCTGCATTCGTTCGCTATTTGGGTTAATCATTATTACTACTTATTTTTTAATTAACCCTTTAACAGCCTGAGTCGATCAAGATTCAAACTTACAAAATCTATAGAAGCTAGTGAAAAATCATTTCTTTCTTTTTATTTAATAACCTTCCAGCTTCTGATTATTATCAGAGTCTGAAATTCTGAGATATTTTCTTTCATACGTCACAGCAAGATATTTTATATCTTTCTACGTTTTCTATGAAATGTCAGATTTCCCTTTGTTGTATGAGACGTGTACTCGAAAAGGAACGTAATATAAGTACATAGTATAAAGCGTTATATTTTTCGGAAACAGAATATTACAAAATGAATTTCATAATACTTGCTGTTAATATTTTATCTATTGCTAAACTTTGAAATACACAGCAAAAGTAATGATACAATTTCATTATTAATTAAGAAAGCTTCGAAAGAAAGCTTAGCAGAAAGTATAAAAGAAAAATTAGTTAGTCAAAGACTACCGAGTCAAACTTGAGCACAGATGCAATGAATTCACACGGTGTGCATGCGTATTGCAGTGCATTTGCAATTTCAAAAGTTTGTAAGTTTATACATGCACCTCTAGAGTGCATTCATTTTCAAGTTTCTCAAGAAACGTCCCAATTTTGTTGAACCTTAACTTAGAAGGAACTGTTTATTTCGTTTATAAATTAACAATATTACTTATCTTCACGATTTTCACAACGAATCAGAATTTCCTTGAAAGCTGAAGTAATTAGATTATTTCCAAGTAAGTCCCTTTGACGCTGGTACATTGTGTAATACGTATTGGCCGATCTGCATGACATCAAACAATTCGGTTAACCCAGAGCAACGTATTAAGGTAATCGTCCTCGAGCAAGCTCGTCTTCCGCTGCGACTCTATTCATCTATTGTTACGTAATCTCCTGAAGCGGTGGTTTAGATGAATAATCGTATCGTGAGGGTGGAACAGTAAATATTATCGTCTTGAATGCGCCATTCGACTATCTGTTTAAGGGATCCTGGATTAATGATCATTGCAATTAAGAGCATTTACGCGAATCATAATAAACAATTGAGTTATTAGGTACCGAGTATTTAGGATGTCGAAATATAGAAAGTTTCATACGATTTGGTAACAATTAATGATCAGCTGTTTTGTATTAAAAATATCTACGAAACGCTTACGTAGTCATATTCATTCGCTTTTAAGCTTTAAATTGATATGTCATAAGTGGTATTTTATAGTAGTATGTCAGGAAATTTTGAAGTTATGCACTTATTATGCACCTATGCAGTTATACACTAATTAAACGTCTGTGCACTCATTTAATTCATTGCAATACTTTTTTAAATAACAAAAAGACAAAAATATTTTAAGGATGTCATTTCTTTAATAAATAAATAAAAAAGAATGTCTATTAGTAATATTAATTTTTAATTGACCATGGATCTGATACGATTTGACGTCTATTTCTGATCAAAATAATATTAATAAATGTGTTAATAAACGTATTGCTTACTATCACTCTGAGTACCATTCATTTCCTGCATGAAACGAGTGGTTCGTTTAAAAGAGAAACTAATTTTCAAACATTATTACCCTGCACATCGATGCGCTCATTCCGGTGATTTTACCACGAGCAGAACGACAAGCTTTTGTTCCGCGGTTTTATCTCCAAATGGATTTCACGGGGGAAGATCGTATCAGGAATGTGAATCGCGTATTTTCAACGAGTAATCTCCAAATCGAAAACAGTTTTTATCCGGGGTTAAAAGCGACAGCGTTATTAATTCACGACGGGACTGTTTGTACGATAAGCGAGCCGCATTTACGATTTTTCATCACGTTTTGACGGCAACGATTATGCGATTGTTCGAATTAGGTTTTGCGGATTGCGCGGTAAGAAATTTGAATCATTTTCATCAAAGTCAAGCCTTTCGTATTCATTGGCGTGAATGGAACCTTTTTTTGGAACGAGCTGGGTTGACAAAATTTTAGAATTTAGGAATTTCTGAATTTTGGAATTTAAAAATTTTAGAATTTAATGATTTTAAAATTGTAAAGGGGTCAGTCCACGTTTGGAAGAACGTCTCTGTATCATAAATTATCCTTGAAACGATATTTCACCCACGTTTCATCAATTTCTTTGGTAATCAAGAAGATAATTGAACCAATCTGAACATCTCCTGTAGTTCCATTCACGAAAACGAAACGCATCGACACCCTAACGCCGTCCAAGCGTGATCCAGATTCCATGGCGCGTTGAAAAGCGGAAGTAACCGAAACCCCAAAGCATGTTGGACGTGTCAGGGGTCGACGATAATGGGCAACCGATCCATTGTGGTAGGAAATTGGATAAGCTGGTATCATGGTCAGAAGATCGGTTATCGGATCAAAGTTAAGGTTGATGGAGGGTGACAAAGAATGGCCCATCCTACCTTATCACTGATGAATCTAGATAGAATTGATTGTACATCTTGAATCTCTAGGATAATTATTTCAGTATATTACACTGATAGAATTACCCAGTTTTTCTTGGGGTTGTAAAGCTAACAATAAGATCATATGTAAAAAGTTTAAATAAACACTTATAGAAAGAGTTTAATACTCTTGATTCCTTTAAACATCAATAATAAATAATTCTGCTATTTGCTATAATTTTAACATTATGTTAATTGTTTCAATCCCAGTATGGAATTTCAGTTCTTCCTAAGTTCGGTTCCAGATTTTCTTTTCTTATAGTAAATTGATTGTAGCTTACATTTGTACGATTGCTTTCGAGACTCGTTGCCAAACGACTGTCACTGAAAATAAATTATATTTTTCACTCTTGTACAAGAAACTTCTTTTATTCTCGTTTCCTTCGCGGGGATATAACGTTGGCGCAACTTCTCGAAAGTCTTTGAATATTCTCCTGGGTTAACTGTGCTTGCATCCTGTGGTAGATGCACCACCAAAGTGCCAAAATTTTCATTTCAGTTTCAGGTTCGAGGAAGAAAAGTTAGCAATACTTTATCTACTTCTGCATGTTTATGTAAAATTTAACGCTTTTGTAGAATTTCTGATGGTACTTAATCCCCTCTTGCTCATACCCACTGCATTCGTCCCGGATATATTTTATACAATATTTTACATAAAATCTAGTAATTAATCGGCTCATATTCGATTAAATAAAAAGATTATCGTGGCAGCAATTTACGAAAGCTATGAAATCATTGTGACAGCAAATGTATCTAGACGGCACAATGGGTAGAAATTCCGGAATTGATTTGGCATTTAGTCAGATTATAGAAAATCGATGCAATTTCTGTTATTAATCGGGCTATTTCCACCTCGTTTTGATTACCTCTGTCCAAGAGGCAGGCTATGCAATTTTCCTGACATCCTGTTGGTACGTGTTCTCCAATATTGACGAGCATGCAATTACCCGTATTGTCTGTTTAATTATAACTGTCTAAGCCGATGGAAACGACGTTATGAAAGATCGAACGCGCTTCGAATAAAATTCATCATCCGGATCCTTTAGACTGTTCAAGAATGAGAAAAATTTCCTTTATCATCCACCGTTCCGAATCGGATAAAATCCGTTTTATTAGTAACCCTTGAACGAATTTCTCTTTCGAATAGGTTCCATTAGAAGCTGGAATTTATCGTTGACACAGTTCACGCTTTCGATGCAATTAAACCGGCTCTTGAAATCCTTAATCTTTTAGCAGGGAATCGAGCAAAACGTTTAAAGACTCTACCTAACGTTCAGTGTTTTGCTTCTTTCGCTAATGTTTCAGTATAAAATACTTTTAAACGAAGCAGTATAATTTTCGTATATTTATTATACGTTAAATAATTTTCAATTATGTTGCAGCCTATTTCAAAGAATCAGCTAAATATGAAATATTACCTTCCATAATTTTCATTATTTCCTTTTTATCAAAAAAATTACTTTTTAATTCAATCCGTTAATACCTGAAAGAAAGTTATAAATCCTAAAAGTGGGACGGCTTTAATACATCTCCGAGGTGTAAGAGTGTCGCAGAATAGGCGAAAATTCCGACTACTTGGAAACCGGGGCGATCGTGCAAAGAAAGTAAAGAACTATGGAAAAAGTAAGGGAAGGAGGCATCAATCGATAAGAGTGATAGATTGACGGATGAATCGTGATTGTATAGATCCGATCCTTCGACAAGAAAAAGGAGAGGAGCGAAAGAAAGAAAGAAAGGAAGGGGTTTCGAGAAAAATGGGAATGAACGAGGGGCGAGCGAAACGCGCGTGAAAGGATTTATCGATGTGTATGTACATACGAGCTTTCAAGGAGCTGCCACAATGCGCGTATAATTAATTTCGACGTTTTCCATTCATCTTTGATGGACCATGCTGCAAGAATCCACGATAATATCCGAGCAATCTCGAGGATTTGTCCTTTTCACTTCGAACTGTAGGATTTAATTATCTGCTAAATAATCTAATTAAATTTTACCTAAAAAGCGAGCAATATTGGTCAGAGTGAAGTATTAAATTTCCTAGGGATAAGTGTTATTTTGCAGAATTTTTATGTCAGCGAACCGTGTCGAAAAACGTTCGGAGAATTAGAGTGCCGCGTTGAAATTGTTGCATTAACCGCGCGAAAGGGCGTACGCCGTAAACAAGGGCGTACAAAGTACGGATTAAAAGATCCACGATTTACGATGTACTCGTTGGCTAATGAAAATCGTTCTTCGCTGTAGTCTCTCGACGTGCACCGACGGAAAAACGACCGCATCGAGAACGCGTATAACTCATCGGTCCGCGACGTTGGGTCGAGTACACTCATCCACAGGAATACGATGCTTCTTCTGTAGCCATGTAACGAATCCCCCTCTGAAGCCGGAGAAATATTGAAAGGGGAGGTGCAGGGGATGATGTATTGGCTGTCGATCGTTGAGACAATGATATTTCCGTGAAAAGTGTTAATTTTTTCGCTGCTCTTAAATACGGCGCAGGATCATCCCCCGCACCTCACTGATTTCTTTTTTAACATCTCTCAGCAACCACAGCGATGTGGCTTAATATTGTAAGAGCTTGCGAGTGGTGGGGCAAGCCTGATAAGGCCCGTACTTCCCCTCCTTTATCATTTTTTTCCTCTTCCCCTCCTTTATCTTCTCGTTAAAATAAATACAAGTATTCGATTATCCCCCCACTTCTGGCTCTGAAATTGGGCACTTCTCAAAATCGGGGAATTATCGAATATGTAATCCCTTCAAGGATCGTACCGACGTTTTAGGACACCCTGTGTATCTATGGCACAGCTGTGCATCTATGTAGTTTATCTATGTAGACGAAAGGAGTGCACACGCGTGTGTGAGTTATAGCGTGCCAGGGGGATTATATGGCGGGAAACTGGCGAACCCCTACTGCATTAGCTTTGACTGTAAAGTGCGTTCAGTTCTCGACTGTACGCCTTATATTCGAGCACTACTGTATCTACGTATTTAGACATCTTTGTGCCGTGATGCGTTATAATGTTCGATGACTGGAAAGTGCTGATCAATAGCTTCAGACGGAACAGTACTAGCTAGGGTTTGCGATGTGATTTAACTCTAAGAGCCAATATGCACGTGCATTGGTTTAAGGATTAAGCAAATATTCATTGTTTACCGGAATATCAATAATTGGAGAGTTTTTGTTTTTATTTATTAGTTAGTTTGGTTCCTTTAGTTTTATTATAATAAGCATCTATAAATATCCGCGAAGGGTGGTGATAACCTTCGTTCTAGTTTAAAAGGGTTTCCTGGCTTTAGTCCCGAAATTCTTTAAGCAATATTCTGACGCTGGATAAAACCTTTTATCCCCACGCACCTTCTTAACGCCCTTAAAAGAAGCCTTAAGAAAGGAGAATTGTATAGTTCTTAGATTGTAAGAAGGCAGCTTTTTGTGGATCTTCGTAAGAGCTGTGTGTAATCCAAAAGTGAAAATAAAAGGAGAAAAGGAAATCAGAGTTCTTGCTGACTAATCTCGGAGAGAATCTCGGGCACACTTTCGCAAGCGGAAATTCAAAGAAGAATCGCTCGAAATGAAATACTAGTAAAAGCATATTTGAGAATTTTAGCTACAGAATTATTATTTCTTTATGTTTTAATTAATTTTAATTTTTCCGATGTAAAAAATCTCGTTGAAAATTTCGAAAGTAGCTGAAATTTAACAAACTTCTTCGAATCAAGTTCGTATTGTCTTGCCCTTCCGTTCGCATTTATGAAACATTGATAAAAGCGATTATTTCCCAGGGAAAATGAAGTTTCGTCTGGGCGCTTAATTCCGAAACCCGAAGCAAAGCAAGTGCAAATTTTCCGGGAGCATTTGCACGGCAACACGACGGATTTACTTTGTCGGACGCGAACGTTTCTCGTTTGAATTGTGTTGTAATCTCTGGACGAATCGCTATCGGAACGAGAATCTGCCTAAATTACTCGATTTTGGATAGCGATCGCGTGAAACGCGTTTCCGAAAATTCGACCAGCTAAATTATGCATCACTGATACGCCGTTTGTTTCGGGAACGTGTCAGAATTATGAACTGTGTTAGATTGTCGTCTGAAAAACGTGCAAATTGTATACCATTCTGCAATAACATTAAATATTATTTTAAATGTTATGATATTATTTTCAATTTAATATTTAGTCTAAATTAATTCTGTTCCCTTTCTTTCTCTTTTTAATTCAAGATTTATTTTCAAAAAAATGATAGTAACTTCTGTTATTGAAGTATACAGTATTAGAATAATATGAAATACTATAATGAATAATATGAAATTAAATTAAAACTAAGGCTCTCCTTATTTGAGGGTTAATTTAGAGAATGGTGTGCAATCAACACCAACTGTTCGTACTATTATTATTGTATTCAATGTTAAACGTCATTTAACTGTTTCAGTAAGAGGATATACTTATTGATCAGTTTGTAATTCAATCTAGTTTCAATGTCTTTCGTCGCTGTAGCTATACCATTAAATCGTTACATATAATGGCACAATCGGTAACCGAGCAATCAGATTGGAACGGTAAATAGGTACAAACAACGAAATCAATGTGTATTCGATCATAGTATAATGTTAACTACAAAATTATTGTATCTATTTAAACGCGTCAGGCGGTAAATGTTTGCACCAGCTAATTGCAAAATGGTTTTAGGCCAGACAATTACTAATGACGAATTACAAATCATTGGTAATGTATACATGTTTCGATAGTTTACCTATGTAATTATTAATCGTCGTTTGTAATTATGTTTTAATACAGTGCTCTAATTCTTAAAATTCTTTTTTTTTTAACTATTTGCCGAGATTTTACGCGTAATATGGCACATGTAATCCCTATTTTTTTTAGATTAATTTGTTGAACAAGTACTATTGCAACAAACCCTTTGAGAGCTTAGACACCTAAACCAATTTAGCTACCGTTAGAATTAGGAACTTTAGACATTAAGTATGATATACGACGCGAGTTACATATAATAGTTAACATTATCATTAACTAAGTTTCTGATGATCGCAAATGAAAACGAGCAATCGAATTGAAATAACACAAAATTTAAAATAAAAAAAATTACTTTGAATCAATGCAAATATTATTCTAGCTTACGCTATTCCTGTGATAAACTCAAAGGTTGGGAGGGTACGGGGGAGGGGTTTTAGTGAGTAGGGTGCCACCCCTCGTGGGTGGTACGAGTCCCACACTGCCCGGGCGTCCCTTAGCCGAACAATGCGAAAGGGGCTGCTCCGCGGGTATGTAACTATATTTCCCCATTGGCAAAAAAAAAAAAAAAAAAAAAAAATAAAAATAAAAGAAAAAAAACATTTTAGCTACCAGATGAAAGATAAAAAAAAATATTTTCTGTCACTGATAATAAATAATGTTACAAAAGTTAGGAAACACTCGGTGCAAACGTTAAAATCGAACAAACGATAAAAAAGTATTGCAGTATCGACACTGTTTCTATTGCCCGTGCTAAACTTGTTGTTTGATCGTGTTTACACAGCAATTGCGATAAATAAAGGCGTTCCAGTGAACTAGTACGCGGACCAGATGAAATTCGTGTGGTCTCCTATTATTGGCTTGCAAAATATCCACACGAATGTGGTCGACATACGTGCCACCTTGTTACGACGTTTTTATCTGATTTCAAGCGATTCAACACGACATTCTGGCGATTCAATATACAGTTTCTAATTATAAAAACAATTTCAGATTTAATTATCAGATAAGCGCGCCCACTTTCAGTTACTATGCAAACAGTAGAGATTCAGCTTTCTTCAGCTTCCAACCAGATTCACGGTGCAGTGAAATTTTTATTACTTGAAATTATGTCGTAACCGAGTCATTTAATACTCTGATTAAGCTTTAGCTTATTTGAGAAAATAAGATTTGATTTTTAAAGAGTCAAATAAATATAACTGTATTTTTAGAATTTTACCATTTTACTATTTCCTATTTCATCGTTTCCCATTTTGTTTACCTTTAAAATTTCTTTAATCAAACTTTCTACGTAATAATTTATATCTGTTGAATATTCCCTAAATATCGCGTGACTCAACCCATAAAGACAGTCAATAAAACGCGACGAACGTTCATTGTGATTCGTTACGCGATGCTCGCAAATAAACACGGATAACAGGGAGCGTTATCGTGAACAGGGGTTTAATGAGCCAGAAATTCGTCTGGTGCCGGTCGAAATCGCGTTTGAGCATGGCGCCGTGCAAAAATGGAACGGCAAGCGCAATCGACAGGAATACGTCGCTTTAAATAAGCGATTCGCGATCCTAAACTATTTGATGAACGCCTAAAAATACTAACGCGACCAGTGCCGTACAAATCGTCGACCCTCTTCCTCGGCTATTGTCGTTTCAGACCGAAGAATTTTAGCCCCCCTTTAATCTCCTTTTATTTCCTTTCATTCTTCTGCTTAAACAGTGAAGCTTTCATATCCACGTTCGAAATTCAGAATTAGTTTACGTTTTGAACATTCTGGGCTTCAAAATTGATGTACCAAAAGTTTGGAAAAATTAACGGAAGCTGTATCTTTGGAAGCTCTAAAAATATTTCAATTATATTATTACAAAATAAAATTGTAATTTGAATCATATTAAAATTCATGATCCTTTTAATGATCGATTGATTTTATATTTATTTTGTAGACTTTGTCTGCAAATTCTGTTTAATTAAGTTACACTGATTTAGTCCTTTCTCTTCTAATTTCGTTTATTCATGAATGATAAAAGAGGACAACTGTCGAAAAGCCATCGATGTCTATTTCGTAAATAATTCAATTAGCAAAGTGCTGTTTTGATAATTTTTTAATGCTACAGGAATGCCTGATTGAATCGTTTCTGGCTCAGGATCGATATTCCACTCCAAAGGATTAAAAGCACCATCGACTATTTCAGTTTTTAAAAATGCAAGCCGAACATTTTCTTTCCTATTTCTGTTTCTGTTTTGAATAATCAAATTTAAGAAAGTGATATTTGTATAGACATCCAAAATATATTTTCTCAATTTTAGGACGTTTTCTTATTTATTTTTTTTTAATCGTGCATTTAGGAGTTAATTATTAGCCCCTTGGATAGGCTCATGAGTGCTAAATTATTGTGCAAATAATAAAGACATTATTTACTTTCAATGAATCTTCGTAAGATCATTCAAAGTTACTTAGAGCTTATTGTTAGACTTACTTAGCCTTTGAGACGTATAACTAGTGATTTGGTTCACTTCGGGACTTCATGATGTTAATTTACCAACTTCACGAACTTCATAGCCCTGTTGAATTTAACTTTCAGCAAATTTCGAGCGTTTACCAGCGCCGGCCAAGCGCGACGTCAGGTCGTCGTCATTAGAAATTTCTCTGAGTATATACGTCACCATTATAAACTTCCAACAAAATATCATAAATGTCCGAATGCAGTGGAGAATAATTTCTCTTATTCTTATTATTAAAATTGCATTATCAGCAAAACAATTATGAAGCTCATCAATAATTCCCCACTGTTTTCGTTAAGAAATTATTCAGAGCTACGACTGATGTTTATCAGTACTGTATGAATATTTCTTCAACAGGTTCAAATTAACCTCCGAATGGCGGTAGATGGGTCAATGATGACCCAGATTATATAAATATAGGAAAAATAATACGAATTCTCGTACAGGTTTAATGTTTAATAATTTTAAATACTTTTCGTACGAAAATCAATGTGTATCAATTAAATGATATTCCTTATAAATAAATAAATAAATAAATATTGTTACTTTGAGTTGATAGAAGAAGTTTACATTTAAGTAACGTTTAGCTAAAATTTTTCAAAAGCTTCAAAGTATGTTGATTCATCGTTTATTCATCAAAGGTTATTTAATACTTCTGCTATAAAAGATCAGCAAATTTCCAACAATTTTCAGTCAATATCCTTCAAACGAAACTGAAAATTAAAAATATCAAAAAATAACTCTCTTTCATATAACTGAAACGAGTCAACAACACCAACGGGATTTAAATTAAAATGATACTCGTGTTATTTGCTCGAAGTGATTTTCAATCTTTCTGTCTGTCTGGATACAATTTTTACTGCGTTTCAATCATTAAAACTTCTCAGAGGGAAGGTAAATTTTTCAATATAAAAAAATGAAAAAACTAAACTAAAAGCTCCGGCAGGGATACGTGTCGTCAGAAATTGCAATGGTCGTTATAGAACAAGCTCCAAGAAATTTAATAAAATTCCATCACACGACTATAACCATATCCTCGATATTGATTTTAAATCCAATGAAGCACTAGTATCGACGAAAAATTTCCTTTTGATCCTGGCCCGGGTTATTAATAACACATCGATTCTACACAATATGCAACCACCTATTTCTTTCTCGTTGGTATACTTTAGTTGAGCACGATTGGAACAATAATGTACTAATTATTAAGAAGAGTTTAGAAGGTGTTAACTTTCAAAAAATTTGAAACTGTAAAAAATTTCAAAGTACTCTCAATTTCCAAATTTAGCTTTCAATTTCCAAAAATTTCAAATGTAATCATTAAAAATTCAAATCCTAATCATTAAAAATTTTGTGTCAAAAGAAAAGTATAAAAATTCTTCCATAGAAATTTCAAACAGGAATTCTCTTTTCTTCTTCTTTCCTTTTCTCAATATCTCCGTCATATCGCAACCTCCGTAAAACGGATCAATAACAAGATCTACTACGTGATGGAAACAGATTTTGCATAGAATGTGTGGGACGCGGAACAATGAACTCGAGCAAATTTAACGACCGAGAGGACAGAATGGTCCGCGGCTAATACAATTCGCATTTCGTCGAGCGACAACGTCCGAGGGACTTTTGATAGTGACATTCCTCTGTACCATCGAAAGCTTTACAACTTCGCTTGAAATGTTCCCTGTCCGCGATTGGACTACTTCCAAACCATCAGCACTAATTCAGTCTGACTTACAAACTAACGGATTCGCAGGCATTTTCGAAAAGCGAGAGAAAGAGAAAGGGGTGTGGTGAACGGGGAAAGCAATCGACACATTGTACAGGGACAATGTGATTGAAGTGCACTTGAAATCCTACTAACAAGTTAATTTCTGTTTAAACGTAATGGCGTGTCTGACGTTCTCAGATGGAACCATAAGTTGATGAAAGTTCAACGATTACTATACTCGTTAAATTGCGAATAAACGACGGTGATTGCTATTATACAATTAATTCACAATTTTCTTCTTTCTTTTATTATCTGCACGCATAATAACACATTAGCGATCGATTATCCACAAATAAATTCATGAATTAACGTACATAATAATGTGTATACTCGAACTGATAAGTCATACCGATACACGAATTTTAATTGTTAATTACGTTCCTAATTAGTTCAGCGTTCCGGTAAACGATCAGATATTCACGCGCAATAATTATACTTAATAATTAATCGTTGTTATGCTTTTCGTAACGCATCGTTTGCTAATAAAGTAATTGCTCGAGCTCTATATATTTCTGTCAAAGTTACCCTTATAATTATTAACCTAATCACATTAATTACTAAGAAAATAGTAAATATGTAAATTTTAATGATCACCTCTAATCTGTCCTATTAAAAATAAGATATTACATAAAAATTTCATCAACAAAAGTATTTGAACTTTTAAATTTATATTCCTTTTCGTAATTAAATATTTGTAACATAAAAATAATAAAAATTTGTTCTTAATTGGGCTTATCGTGATTATTAAAAAAGGAAGCTGTACACTTGATAACTTTTGATTTTCACAATTAAATTATGTTCTTTTTAACAGAATTTTTAAAAGTAAAAGAATAAACCATATTAAATTCTTGTTTAATAAATATTAAAATCCGAGATACTAGAAAATAAAAGTTTAAACCAATCTCTATTGGCTGTCACATGTTTAATCAGATCCTATTTATCCGTCGAAGAAACAGAAAGATCCATTTAATTG
Organism: Osmia bicornis bicornis; assembly: GCF_907164935.1. Lineage (NCBI taxonomy): Eukaryota > Metazoa > Arthropoda > Insecta > Hymenoptera > Megachilidae > Osmia > Osmia bicornis. The sequence continues at coordinate 2,943,826 of NC_060226.1, forward strand.
AAAATGAAAAATAAATGCAACCAATAGATGGAACAAAGGTTTGGTGGGACTCGCAATTCTTTTCAACAGAAGGTTTTAAAACCTTTATCGTATCTCAATCGTCGAATCGAAAAGAAAGAAAGAAAGAAAGAAATTGCGTTTCGCTCCAAGACGATTAAAATTTCCAACTACTTCCAGCGTCCATAAACTTTGAGCATTATTCATCACCGGTTCGACGGAATTTCCGTCCGTAAAAAGGAAAATTGAGCACACCGAATTCATAAAAAAAAAGAATGAAACGAGTGGAAAAACGTTGTAAAATGCTTCCTTTGCTACATATTATTCCCTTACTGTCGTAAAGAGTCTGACACCGTTTTTGAAACGAACTCGTAAAAAGAAGTATAATAAACTTGAATAAAAGGTGCACTAAAAAATACTTAAATCTGTGTGAATCTAAATCATTGAATAATTAATACTAAAAAAAAATTATTAATTTGTAAGCGTAACGGATGATAAAGTAAAGAAAAGTAGTTTTTCAAAGTAATTTTCAAAATGAATCTGTACAAAGCAAACAACAATGCTCTTTCAATTGTATTTTTAATTGCTATTTTTTTCTGGTGGTGAATAGTTGAAACGCAAGTTGCTAATGGATTGCGGATGTTCATGGAAATACATATTTTTATACAGCACTTTCTTGTTTATTTAATTTTGCATATTTCCCGAATTTTAAATGTTATATTGATTTTTTGTCACAATAAAATATTAAAAGTAATGGAAAATTCATTGCAGTTATTTTCAACTTCAGAACATATGTAATATTTACATAGGCGAAGTTTTGGAATATTAATATTTTTCCTCGCAATCAACACGTAGCAAATTTTACTTCATGGAAAATATTATTATATGCAGGTATTTTTAATTACAAAAAAAAAAAAATGATAATAGATGAGAACTATAACAATTTAAATGGTGTTAATATTATATTCATTTTGTAAGATAGTAAGTGAAAAATTTATATAATATTTCACACTATGAATTTTCCAAATAATCCAAACTCTTTTCTCTTGAACTGCATATCTTTGATTTATTTTGACACGTAAAATTACCTCGTGCTCAGTTATGTCACCTGTTCCCCCACATCCTGTAGACACAGGGTTTAACATTTCTTGCGGGTAGTGAATCTCGGCGAGCGGGATGGTCTAATAAATGCAGGAGAAGCCATAGCATACGGCGAAGCAGCTATAAATCGTAATGCGCAACCGGAAAGCGTTCAAACGTTATTTTGGTAGTTAACAAGGAGGCCATCGTTCCGACGACGAATTGCACCCCGGCGTCGTACCGCGTCACACGAGAGACGCTCATCATTAAGGGATAGCAGTGCCCGTATGAAATAATTGTTGCCGGTAACGCGCGACTCCCCGGTTAACCGTATAAGGGTAAGTAATTACCCGTTTCGCGTCCGCAACTCTATTAATCCAGGAAGGAGAAGCAATTACTAGGGGAGAAGGTAGACTAACTTCCACCACTTTACTCTGTCCCACTAAACACCAACTTCGAATTACTTTCGTCTTATTATGCCTTTGTGCACCACGCTGATTAATCCTTTCCTTCGGCTAACTCGGTTAACCTTTTCCCGGTTAAGAAGCTCGTAAAATAGAGGAGGGAAAATTTGAAAATTTATAAAGGAAAATGCGATGTGAATATATTTTATCGTCGACGTTGCTCGTTTCAGTGAAATTAGTACCTTTAGAATAATAGAACGAAAAAAGTAAAGAAAAGAGTAAAAAAACACTTCAACTGCCTTAAGCATACCAAGGTTAATTGGAAACTGACTTAAATCTATTTTCACCTTCGAAGTGTATTCTTTGTTTCATTTTCTCATTTGAATCTGGCAATTGTTTGGCATGTTTCTCTTGTCTTCTTAAAGTATCCCGTCATTCGCTGGTGCTTTTAGTTCCCTTTACCTTGTTGCATTGTTCAACTCTTTGTGCTCGCGCCTCTCTAGATTGCTTTCGATGCAACCTTTACTCTTCCAACCCCTCTTCACCTGTGCTCGTCGATTTCCTCTATCGGCATTCCGTTTTTCTCACAGCGATGCGATGTTTCACCGTTATTTTCGTCCGCATCTTCGCGCTCCCATCTCGTCCCGTATCGAGAGGATGCAATCGCAGAGCTAGCATGAAAGGCTCGCGATACTGCCATTCGAAACATATGAATCGCACCGACGCGACGTGACACACTGTTCTCCTTTGCAGCGATCGCTCAACGGCTATTGTAAATGGCTTCGCGAATAACTTCCGCCCTTTTCTTTCCGCGATCGAACTCGAACATCGGCCTGGAGAGGCTAATAATTGAGTTTCGCGAACGACATTTCTCGACGACCCAGAAACCCTGATTTTTAATCAAATTTTGATTAAAATTCTGACTTCTGTTCTCTGAGATTTAGGAGAAGAGAGGATTTAGATTAGTAAACTTTAATTTCCTCGTAATTTAAAAAATTAAAATTCCTCTCAGATTAATTCATTTTTCAATCCAGATTCTATCTTTTTGGCAAATATCGATTCCACAGTTTATACTTACTGTTAGCTGAGAATTGTTCTACCGAAGGAATAATTTGGAATGTGACTTTGTTTCACTAACACTAGACGCGAATAGATCTAATTTAAGGATAGACAGACACCTGAAAGAACTACGCTATTTTTAACTGTGGATCCAATTGGATCTAGGACAGTTATCCAAAGAATTTCTTGTTTTGTCATTCGATTCAGTATTTCTATTATTTGCTTCTGTGCCATGTCGAAAAATTATGAAATGAACATTTTTTACGATTAAGTGTAATTTTATTTAGAATAAGTTTCAATTATGAAATCCGTTGAAAAGAAAAACGAAAGCTTTCTGTGAACATATTAACGAAGAAGAATGTTCATCTACTTATCACCCTTTCTTAAGATACTCCCTCATCCCCTAGCATAAACTATATACCTTCACTTATTCACCCTAATCGCTCATCACCAGCAACGCCCAGGTTCTTCGGTCTTAAAGAGAGAAAAGCAGCCAGCTATCTCCTCTTTATCTAAAAAACTGTTTTCCTAAAGTCAAGCGTGTAACAACACTCTCGGTATCCTAAGAGGACTTCGTGGCTCAGGCTGGTTCGGATTATCCGAGGGAACTACGAAATACGCGTTTCTCGACCTGTGCAGCTATTTCCCTCGTAACCCTTCGTGGTTGACCTTTGCATCCCCTCCCACCCCCATGCAGATGATATCTGACTCCCCCTATAAAATGTTCTCACGGCACGATACGTGTCCCAACGGGCTATTACTTGGCATTGGCGTGCAGCTTTGATGGCCAGCTTCTGGACATGGCCGGAATGAATTTTCCAACGGCTACGCGAAATGGAATCGCCGTATCCGCGATGGTTTATAGCCTGATCCCCGCCATTGTGGCAAAATATTAGCGCGAAATGGTATTGCTGCCTGGGTCGATGCACTTTTGGCACGCGGACCTGGGTCGCACTTTAACCCTTGAACGGAGCCTGGGTCAATTGTGACCCAAACTTAGAAAATATGTAAAAAGATATTTTTAGAAATGAAGTTTAAAAAATAATATGAAATAGAAAATTAGTTCAGTGCTGATGGAATCGTCACTCAAATTATAGTCATCGACAGTTAATAATTTTTGACAAAAATAAAATATTTTCAATATTATGAAATTGATTAATTTAACGAGTACGTTGCTTAATTTTTCTGGGATTAATTGGCTTCGCCTGTTAATTATTCATATATGTATATTACATATGATCTCTCAGTGGATGGGTTTTGACGATCGTCGAATAATAAACAGTGTTTCAATTTTATTAACCGTCCATCAACGTGTCGAATCCATTATATGGCACTCTCGAGAGCGATCCCGGTTAAAATGCATCGCGACGCCGTTCGTTTCGAATTTCCCTCCCCCTGTCCTGAACTTGTAATGTTTTGAACGACGTAAACGCACATCGGCTCGGGTCCCATTAACGGTCACGATGTAAAACGTGTTTCAACGATGCTGATGTCAGGTCATTCCATATTCTTATTTTACATAAATAAAATCTTCTGGGGAAAAAATGTCGAGCGCTATTGCATTTATCTCTGAGTGCTTTAAAAAATACAGTATCATTTTTTTCCTTCCTTTTTGTAATGCGTAAAAAATTAAATTGAATTTATATAGAAAGCTATTTCAAATCAAATTGGTACCAAAGGGTTAAGAGATTGATACTTTTTCTTTTTAAAGAAGAAATTGAGAAATTATTACGAATATAATGTTGTAAAGAAATTGTATAATAAAAATAATAAATTAATCGGTAAGAGGTGTTTTGCTAAGGTTAAGGGGCGGAAAAAGGTATTTATGAAATGATCCGGTAATTTCGTCGTTTACGGGTAACGCATTTGTATTCGCGCCTTTCTGTATCGCGATAAAGCCATGAAACGATTTTTCACGAGCCAGCCACCAGTCAAATTGAAACCATGCTCTCCGTTTCAATCGAAATTTCGATCTCCGGAATTAAATCCCCGCGCGACGTACGCGCGTCACGAATTCGACGATGCCACTCGAATTTCGTTCTCGATATGCGACTGTACAAACAGGTCGCGTAAATACGAAAAACAGTATCTTGGAATTGTATTGTCTTTTCAAAGAGGAAGAAAAAATAAGCGGACAATCTATCAGCAAATAGAAAAGTGATAAGAACCTGAACAAATATATTAATTTGAATTATTGTTCCTTCTTTTCTTTTTATCATCAAATATGGCTATCATCTCCCCTTACACTTAATTAAAGTAACTTCCCTCGTTTCTCGAAACCCTCTGCTGTCTTTTCAGCAAAAGCTAGGTCCAATAGATCCAATATCGCGATAAATACTCCGATACTCTACAATTTGACACCCTTTTACACTCGACGAGCAGAAAACACCATTGAAAATTCAACCAAGGAATTCGTATCATTGTCAGAGCGCAGTGAATTCCAGGCGACTTTGTCCTAAAGGCATCAATCGATGATGGCAACTTTCAAAGAGCAAAACCAAGCACAAAGCATTCCAGGTGACTGAACCTCCACGCGGCAACACCAAGCCGCGTCTTTAACAAACGATTGAAGAGCGACGAACACCTGTGACTTTATTGACATAGCGGCGATGTTTGTCGCGCGTCATCGCGTTGATGCAAAGCTACTTGTTAAATTGCCAATCTACCGAGTCTTTACGGGAGGAAAGCTTTGCTGCACCCACTAATGAGTTGCATCAATCTTGAGGAGAATGACGAAGACACCTCTGTGAGACACTGATTCGAGAATGTTTACGATTTCTGGCGAAAACGAGCATCGATGCGTTTCTCACTGTTAATATTTCATTTATTTCCCTATCTCGAACACGTTCCAGGGTGCAGATTAAATTGAACAATTGCGAGCTTTCGGTATCTCCTGGCAATCCCTGTTTATAATTCGTTTTTACGTGACAGGGGAATTGTAATTCAAAGCGTTCGACGCCCGCTGTATCGGAATGGGATATATAGATTCGCATTGGGAACAATTTAATCATTCCTTCTATTCGTAATACATGTTATTCGCGAAGTCTAGGATAGTACATTTCTCGGCTTCGAACTCGTATATTACATTGTCAGCTTCTTCGGGTGAATTGAAATTTTTCTACCAGCTAAAGTTAAGTTCCCTTAGGGATCCTCCTTCCTTATTGATTTTAGGAAATACTGATTTCGAAATACCGAGTCGTGTAATTTGGAAAATGATACGATAGCTTTTATTGATATTTAAATACCAGGGTGTTTAAATGATTATTGCAAATTTTATCAGGAAGACTTTGGCATGTACACACTGACAATGAGAAGCGAGAAATAAATAAGAAATCTAGATACTTTGCGAATGTCCTTAATAATCATAGTGTAAAGCACAGTTTAAAAAAGAGACAACGCGAAAGAAAACAGTTTTATGAACACCATAACTAACAGGGGGAACGCTTACGGTTCTCGATGACGAGGGTTGAATACTAATTCAGAAACTTTGCGGAACAACTTTGAAATCTAGTTTCAGCCACGCGATATTCGAAACGAGTCGGGCGCATACATTTTCGTGGGTCGGAATTAAGCTGTAAAGCGAACTTTATGCGATTAACATGTTTATAAAATCTGTGAAAGGCATTTGTGAGAAGTGATTGTTTTCATTCGTTACATAAATTCGTTTCATTTCTGAATCCCAGAATTGAATAATATTATATTAACCCCACAATTTGATAATTTGACATGGGCAAAATTTATTGCAAACACTCTGATTAATTTAGATGAATTAATTAAGTTTCCTAATAAATTTACCATTCCATAACATATAAATTATTTGTCTACTAATGCTCTAAATTTTGAAGACAAATGAATATTAAAGAAAGAAAAATGCAAAACATCTGGGATAATAACTGGGATAAAAAATGGTAATTTTTTGCTTAATGTGTTTTAAAACAGTTAAAAATAAAAACTGATATTTTAACATTTCAATGAACAAAATAACTGATAACTGAAGGCTTTCATACGTAAAAACGTACCATAATAATAATAATATTTGAAGAAGATTAACAATGCATATATTAATAATACAATATTTTTATAATTTTTAATAAATGTCGACTCACCAAATATTTCGATGCCCGTCGTCATAAAAAATAATGAAAGCTCTGGATTAAATTGCTTACCTGAAACAACAAACAATTCTTATTAATCTCAAGTTGTGAATAAATGACAGGTATAAATATAGATATATTTATTATTAATTTATAGTAAACGGTGTTTCATAACAATTTAGTTCAATATGATTATTCAATTTGATCCGAAAATGTGATTAAGTATTGTACTATTTAACATAATCAGTGAATGCATACAGTGTGAATTATCACAAATAAAGCTCACTCAATTTATTATATCGACTGATATTTTAGATTAATGTTTTAATAATAATACTGTATAAATTCATTTCCATAATAATTTTCTCAAATGTGTGTAAAGTTCTTATTACAGTTAAGCAATTTTATTTTTACTCTTTTTATGTAGCAAAAATTCGTCTGACTTTAAAATTTTTTAATTAAATTAAATTAAATTAAATTAAATTAAATTACATTTATTTAAAGTAATTAAATTATCACAGTTCTTATTTTAACAACGTTTTCTTCTGAACCGCTTCCTTCTGAATTAACCTTTACTAATTTTTATTCTCACAATTGTTGTATAACTGCAAACAGAAAAAAAAATGTTGCCAGCTTTTATTATAATTATTCAACTTCTAAGGAAAAGTTAAGTTGAAACTCAACGTCTACCCTCTGTTTCCTTTAAATTAAAAGTTAAAATACCTGTCAAGCAAAAGCTGGATCTGCAAAAACACTGCATCATTATATTCGTTTATTTTAATTTTAAAACCAGTGGTAAAACATAACTTTGACAGAAAATTACTTAAAATACTTCGCAGGCTATGTGTCACATAGATATGATAGAAAATGTCAAATATGAATTTTATTTTACGTTGTCGTCCGACAATAATTAATGGTAATATATCCTCATGCATTCAATACTACAATTGATTTAATAACCATAGCAGTATTGTATTAATAATTGTTAACATAAATTTCTATACCTGCTGAGAGCGTAAATGCATGATTTATTAAACGAACCTATTAGTTAGTTCATTGTGTAGAAACAAATTGACTTAAATACATTAATTAACAGAGATGTTTGAGAATCCAATAATTTGAAATACCTCATATTCAGATCGAATCTGGAATTATTTGTCAGATAAATTGTTTCTTTAATTGCACGATCCACCCACTTTTTTCTTAAGAACTACCTGTGGCCTTTATGAATACGAATTATACCTAACACACAAAACACGTGTATTCTAATTTACTATTTCGCGTGTCATAATTCGCATCCATAAAGGCCATTAATATATCTTAAGTAAATGTTGACCCGGACGTTATAATTTATTATATTGCATATTATGATATATCTTAACACATGCGAAAATTTAATTCCGGATAAACTTCTAAATCATTTATCACTAACGAAAAAGCCGATCGAGTAACAGATTGAACCGGACAAAGAATAATGTGAGCCACGTTCGAAAATCCGGACCGTGTCAGACGGATAGGAAGAAATGAAATTAAAAGTAGCTATCTCGTCGGCGAATCTAATTTTTCATTTGGCTCGGCTAAAACCCTGCTGGAATCAAGTCAGCCTCGCATGATCTCAAACATTTATGAATTCTCGTGGAAGAAAAGTTTCAGAAGATTATACGAAAGTTGGAGGAGATTAGTTCCTTTCCCGTGATTTTCCCGGTTCGGGACACGAAGGAATTATGAAGGGGTTTCCTAACTCGCACGATTTTCCCCTTCTCAGTCAGGTGTCAATTAACGTGAACTTGTTAGTACAACGTACAATCTGGTTCGCTGGTATCGTGCACCCATGTGGCTCGACTGTTTCCTGTATCGAACGACCACCGTTCTACGTGTACACGCGTTGTCACGACAAAGACATAGAAAGATAAATGTTTTGCGTGAAACAGCAATTGTTTCGAGGTATTGAAAACACGAAGAAAACCTTGTTGAACGAGTAATGCGATGGTAAGTGACTTATTTTTCTTTTCTTTTTTACACGGAATAAAAACATGTAATTTTATTCAATATTCTATGGATTCTATGTATTCTATGTCTCTCTTTCCATACAGAACAAAAGAAAATCCGTGCAACGTTAAGAGATAATTAGCTGCAGGGTTTGGACAATCGTAGCGTGACCAAGACTTACTCGCTAATTCCACGTCTTGCCAGGCTTTCTGTGAGCTCCTATTTTGCCATACACGCGACTGAATCGGCATCCAATCACACGCTCGATCAACCAAACCGACGGTATCGGTTTAATTATGGGACACACGATAGACTATTGTGCCCGTTGCAACGACAGCTCAACTCGGACGTCCTTTGTTCCCGCAACCGTTTCAGAAGTTCTGCCTTTACCCCGTTATCTTCGGCTCGGACGTTTTGCCGATAGTACAGTTTTGCATTTCACCGGACGAAATTCGACTGAATTTCGAAAATCCTGTAAATTGGCAGCGATCGAGTATCCCCGATTACCGGATTCAAGAATCTCTGCGATTTCCACCAGCGTACGTTACAATGGTTCATTCTGTCCACGCGTATCTCGTCTTCCGGTCTAATTGGACTTCACTTCTAACTACTGTTTCTAAGTGCTTTCTAACATTTCCACGATGTAATTTATAAGAGTGACGTTTAGAAAATTTAGAAAAATTAATATTTAAGAGAACTGTACGTCTTTGTTTAAAATGAAACCAGGTCAGAATGTTTCAATAATAAAAGTGAAATGTAAACTTTAGCATCCAAGACGTGCCTCAACGAAAACCAGCAGACGATTGGTAGAGGTCGTTCGCTGGAATTCATAAAACGAGGACAACGTTCATAAAGGAAAAGAATTTCCGTACGGAATCTCTCGTGCAATTTTCATTAACCCCAAATGCCGTTAATAACTTCTTTAGACGCGTAACTCCAAATGCTGGATATCGGGACGGGGATGAAATCGTTAGGTGCATCGACGTGAACGAAAAAAGAAGAGCGAATAAAAACAAGCAAAAGAAAGCAGGGAAGCAACAGCTTCGACGAGAACATAAAGCCCGGACGATATTTATTCTATTTTCGTAAAAACGATCAAAAATCGAAGCCTTTCATGTTCGTTCCGTAACATGACAATGTTGTTACTTGTTTGCCGGTCCCTGTGCGGCGCGTATTGTATCACGGCCACCCGACCATTCCACTCAAACGCCATGTTCTTTGATCGCGAAAACTGTCGGGTGTTATCCCATTCGCGAAAAGAAAAATCAAATTTTCTAGCCTGTCTGCCGCCCGGTTTCCAATCATTGGATAAATCCACAGCCTCGCGCGAGCTGGCCCTCGTATGTAGGAACAGAGAAAGGCGCGTTTCCTCTCGGGATTGTCTGTCAGACTCGTCAATGGGGTTGACGACAGACGCCTAGAACCCCGCTTTTCAGAATTCCTAAAATATTTGAATCGCTTGCCGGGGGACCGCTAGCGAGAACAGACCCAAATCCCGTTGCCACCTGGCGGTCGCCGACCCGAGCTAAGGGCGTCCGGGGAGACTCACCGCCTTCCCCTTCCTACACATATATGTTTTAACTGTGGAACTGGCGTCAGGTAATTAGTGAAGACAAGGTTCCCTACAAAGAGATCTCTTAGCATTCGCGATAATAACTATGGAAAAAGGTAAGGATGGGAAACACAGTCCGGTTGATAAATTCCTATGAAAATTGATGCTTAACCCAGGCATGGCAATCAAAGTGTAAATACAAAGTATGATAATTTACCACTGCAAACAAGCATCTAGTTTATTCCCTTCAATCTGGCAGCTGATAAATTCTGGATTAATAAAACTATATGGTACGTCATCTCCATTCAGCTACACGTTCAAAACTATTTCAACCATAGTGTATACATTTATATATGTATACATATATAATCGATCGACTGCTTTATGCAGTAAGTGGTTAATAAATCATACTGCAGCTGAATGCAACTGCACCTCGCAACCCATATTGACCGGCTGCTGGTTTCCTGCTTCTCTAATTCGTCTTCCATTTCCTGGCCGCGATATTTTTTACTCGCTTCTCTATTCCCCTTGCGTATTACGATACTAATAGTCTCCATTGTGCCGATGTTGCACTGCGCGTTGAAAAATATTACTCGCTTTATTTATGATTGCCCATGGACGACCAACACCCTCGCCATCGTTCTCCCACGAATGAAATGTCGCGGGTTTTAAACGAAGACGAGATCAGAAAGACAATCGTGATTAACCAGTGAAAAATTCTTCTCCGATGAAAATGAATTCTACATTAACTGATTGTTAATTGTTAATTGAAAAACGATTGTCTTTATTCCAGTTCGTGGAACAATAATGTTCAATCATTCTCATCCCCCCATCATTCTTCGGACGCCTCTGCCACCAATAACAGTCACCCAAGTAATTACCCGATTTTCCTGGCGGTTCGATATCCAACATTTCTCACACCCTCTACTAAAAGTTACGAAACCACCGCAGCCTGGCCAATGGCTGACCCCTGTCAGCCCAAGTCACTGCGAGATTCCCGAAACTCAACGGAGTGAATCTTTCCCGATAACAGGATCCACCTTATTTCCTACGAACGTTCTCAGACAACGGCCCATTACTTTTTCTTATCACATTCGACACGAATTCCTATTCCCGGTGCGTGTGTCACCGTGACACTTGGTTGAAAGGCGAGAAACATACGCGTCATAAATATCAACCACCTCAGGGGTGGAGTTACGGAACATTGGAGAAAATAATTTATATGCTAAAATAAAATTATTCTGACTGAAATCCACAATCGTAGAATAGAGATTAAAGGATACTGTAAGGATACTGCAACGTGTATCCCGGATTTTGCGTGTCACAACACGGAACAACATTAAAAATGATACTCATTTCTGTCGAGGAAATAAGAAGCGAACTGTCCCTGGAAGGATTCTATTGTCCAGAAAGATTTTGAACGCGTTCTGGAACACAGGATTCCTATAATTCTTCGTTTTCATGGTTGGACGAATCAGTGGTCGCTTGATTGATCGTTCCACCGCTGAAGATGTATGGGGTGTTAGGGAAAAAGGGGTTACGAAACTGTTGGGTTATCAGTTATGGGAATCAGGTGGCTTACTATCGATCGACATGGTACAACTTAGAAGGGAACCATCGCAAATGTCCTTTTCAAATAGTAATTAGCTTTTGCATGTTGATAGACAGTGTTGTTACAATATTACCATACAGCTATATTTCCAAATTCCTACATATCCATATTACTAAATTTCTACATGGCTATATTGCTATACACTAGTGGAATTCTGAATACTTTAAAATTTTTACTAAATATCGCATTTATTCAAATTATTTAATATACAATCATTTATATTTTATATTCTAATCATTGTGTTCTAATTTTAGGGCGTCGTTTATATAAAAAAACCAGTAACAGACCATTTACAGCCATACTTTTAATATACAATAAAAATAAAAATTTCAACATATCAAAGGAGGTAGAAAAAAATTAATATTTTACAAAAATAAAAATAACAAACACTTTAGATTTTTTTCAAATAAAATTTTTAAATATTTACAAGCCAAATCATGTGAAAATATTAAGTATAGACATTGTAGATTACAATAAAAATATTACGGTATGAATTTAACATAGCAGAATACAGATTTTCTGCAAAAATATAAAATAAAGATTATTTTTATTCAAAGTGTCCAGAATTTATTCCATCAGTGTATGTATTGCTATACCGCCATGTTACTATAATGTAATATTATTACACTACCGTATTACCATTTTAACACAACACTAATGTAATTACATTTCCAATAACCTCGATAAGAAAATCCTCCCTTTCCCTAGTCCAGCTTATTTCAAATTTACGATCCAGTAATACCAAACCTTTTTCGCAATTTGATCGAAACCGATTCATCTTTAAAACGTAGCATCGCCAAACAGGAGGACAGTATATCGATAAACAAGAAACAGTTCGAGCCATGTAGCCCGACTGATATGAATTCTCTCAAAGTCGTGAAAGAATTGGCTCGAAAGAGGTGCTGACTTGACCCAGTTCGGTTGGCGAAAACGTCGTGGAAAACGGAGATAAAGGTTGGCAAAAAATTGCGGACTTGGCAAACTTTCACGACCGGTCGCGATATTAAGCCGCTTATCGCTAAAATGGCCCCATTGACACGACGATCTGATTTAAACAATTTACGTGTTGGAACATAATAACTCATTCGCGGGATGGAAATTAATCAAAGGGCCGGCGTATCGGTTATTCAGGAAACGTCCGACCGTTGAAATATTAATGAAAATCCTTGCCCGTTGGAAATTTCATGTTCCATCGACGACTCAATTTTTTCGTTCATTACTCCCCGGGATCGACTGTCGTTCTGTCGATGAAATTTACTAATGCCGTCCCTGGGAAGAATGATCGATTGTACGGCCGATTGAGCTTCTATCACGGCTAATCGAACGCGATATGGCCCATTGATTGAAAACATAACCTTATTTATTAACTTTGAAATATCGTACTGGTCAGAATTCTTTCTCTTTATATCGCTTAGCGAGGGAGTCATTGGTGAACGGTGCTATAAATTTAATACAGTCGAATAATTGTTAAACGAAGAGAGAAAAAAGATTCCGAATAGGACAGTAATTTTATTGAAAGTTTTATATAATAAATTGAAGTTTTAAAACTGATATAATACGAGTGTCATTTCTCTACGTCAGATTTTCAGTTTTCAAAATTGGTGATTTAACATGAAACCACCTGGAAATTAATCAACCAGACAATATTGTATCACGCGGAAGGTGATAATACAAAATCCGAGGGAACATCAAAATGTATCTCGGCGTTTTAACACCTTCAGCTTACGCCGTAAGTCGTCGCTACTTTTCCTGTATTACCCCAGGGTTTAATTCATAACCAGCGCATTCGTTGCGCAAACTGCACCGTTGAGATTCGCGACCCTCCAGCTTCCTTATGCAAATTATGTTTTCGCGCGTTCGCAATTCCGAATCACCGACAGACGATCCATCATGCAGTTTGTTAAAATTTATTTAACATAACCACCGTTTGCGACAATCGCCGCTCGTCGCCAGAAAATTACAAACCGTTTCGATTGATGCTTTCAATATACCGTTTCCTTTTGAAATATAAGAAATATTAAAGTTAAAAAAAATATAAAATAATTTATTTCAACTTAGCCATGGTGGATATAATAAAAATTTTTTATTCAAGAAAGTTTTTAATTTATTATACACAAAGGATCTTCTGGATTAAAAACAACCCCTCTTTTCCTATTCGAATGATTAACCGCTAAAACTGAGGCAAAAGTTGGGATAAACTTGAATAGTAATGTGGATTAAGGATAAACTTTATTCTTAACAGTTTCATTATGCAATCAGCTTCGAAATAGCTTCACAATCGTCTCGTAATGAACTCTGAAAGTAATTAAACTTGCACGACTAATACTCTCCTGTCTAACTTTCAACAACTCTTAATAACTCACTGTTGGACTTTTCTACAACCCTCTAATTCAATACTAACCTTCATCATCTAACGCGTTGATTTATTAAATAAAATTTTAAATTTTCTCTTAAATAAAATCTAATTTTTTGCTTACTTTAATCTGTGCTTTCGGAACTAAAAAAAGAAACAATTTACACATTTTCCTTCGTGTAATCAGCTCGATAAAGTGGTGAACACGAATGTAGAAAATCCACGAGTAAATCATAGGCTGCGTGATTTAAAGGACGCATTGTAAATTCGCAAATTTATCTATCGCAGATTTTTTCGCCTGACGCGAACGCATTCGTTATTCGATTCGAGCTCTGCGTGACTTTCAACTTCCCCTCATTTTTACTCTTTTTTTCCTTCTTTCTGTTATATTTCGCACACGAAGGCCGCGAATATAATGCATATCTCGAACGAGAAAGGGTGGAATAACGGAATCGACTTTAATTTCCACCGTAAAGAGTTCCTCGGATCTTTCGATACCAGGACAGTTTTTCTATTAATTCCATGTTCGATGACTTTTTAATAATTATTTTTCTCGAAATAAACATCAATCACTCTGAAGGATTATTATCGGATTTTCAATTTCAACGTCATTATTTTCTTGTATAAAATGGTATAACTAGAAATTTGTTCATTTAAATACTTATCGAACATAGGAAATGAATACTGAAAGCAATAGTAGAATTTTCTATGAGGCGAAGTAATTTCATGGAGGAGGATCTAAATCTCGAAGTCAGAGAGTCGTAAAATCGTGGGGAGACATAAGTAATTTCGAACGCCGTAAAATTTTATTAGCTGCACTTGGGAAATATAAATGAGAAGCCCTTTTATTCAAGTAGATATCATTCAACAAACGTACGTGAATTAAGAATTGATCAGAATTTACATTTCAGGTTATTATATTTTCAAATGGAAATGAAGTTTAATCTTTGCATCAATATCGACGATAGAAACCAATTTTGAAATACTTAAGTACCCTGATCACTATAATTAACAGGAATCATTTAAAATAATTTGTTATTCATATACTTTATCCCAAAATAAAATTACAGTGAAACACTTCACTATTTTTCTTTCCTCCTACATCTCCAAATGCATAAAGTTATCAAGAATCTATACCGTACTAACTCTTTTACGTTATTAGTGTGATTTTAATAGTATTCGGAATATTATTCTCCTGTCTTCGTGTTTTAATTATATAACCAAATTAAACATGTTCACTTTGAAAGTTATTGGAAAATTCTTTGACGAGTCTCTCGTTCCACTTTTAATGGAGCTCTTGAAATAATAAGGTTATTGTTTTACCGGGAAGCTCGCGAATCACAGATATTTGTGATTCAGGAATCCAGGCCGAGTGAATCAGAGTGTAAGCTGAAAGGCAGCTACATCGAGCTGATTACACGCGATACAACCTATAATAATCGCATCACTCCGAAGCGGATCTCCTATTATTTGGCCGGAGTGATAGCGCGTGCTGTTGTTCCGTGTTGCTCGCTTCCGGTTCTCTAATACCTTTGAACAGTAATTTCCCCTGACCACCTTTTCCCGTTTTTCTCTTATATTAAAACGATAAAGTTACTTATGACTTGATTAAAGGAACTTGGCGGTGTATTTTCTTTGTAAATTACGACTGAATTTAAGAAATTATGGCCTGAGAAAATAAACAGGGTCAAATGCACTGTCTATATAAAATAAGATTGTATATTTTCTTAAATTGCAATTAAATTTAATTAAATTTAATTAAATTTCTGCAAGATTGAGTCCACATCTACCTTCAAATAAGCAGTGAAAAATAAATAATGAAACGAGCTCTGATTGAGTGAAATTATAATAAGGAAAAATTATTCATCGTCGACTGTTCGATTAATTGATTTGGTACATAGTGGTCGCCTCGTTAAAACTTAAATTTTAACCGAAGCGTTCGAATAACTGAAAGTCGCATCTGCGGCGAGCATTTTTCATCAAGTTGACGCGAGTCAAGTAACAGAGGCGGGAGATGTCGGTTTTAACGTGATTGTTTCTCCCATCAGTGTGATGTGGTTTACTGATGTCACTGTGGTCGCGAAATCCATACGCATAATTGCGTTGACGTTTCGCCGCGGTTCGAACATTTGCAATGTCACCGAGCGAAAATGAATATCGACCATACCGAGTGTTTCACTGTGGCAATTCACCACTGTACCAAACCTCTGAACATTTGTTTTTAAATTCATTAGCAACTCAAGCTCACGATATATTTCCAAAAACGATATAAAAATAATAGAAAATTTTTAATATTTTTCGAAGGTATCATTGTTAATTCTTGGAATTTCTTAATATGTATATAAATGGGCAAATCTAAGAAATATCGTCATTAGACAATTTTTAATTTATAATAAAAAATAAAGAAAAGGTACTAAACATAATTTACCCAAATTTATCATATGACAATATAACACGAACAGAATTAAAAGGATTAACTACACAAATCCTTTTCGAACAGATTAATTGTTGTGGTCATTGAATAATTACAATTATAATTACCGCACAAACGTCACGGTGAGTTGATTAATTTCCTCGGCTATTTCCGACCCAATTTTCAAATGAAAATTTGAAAGGAGCTTTTCCAGATTACCGTGTTGCAACAGAGGTAAATGTAGCCAAATATTTATAATAATTTCCAAGGGAGTTGAGGAATAATCCGCGAGCGGAGGGTGTTGCACGAGTATAATCCGGCAAATGTTCAACATGTGTTATTTCTGCATTTGCTTGGTAATTAATATCGCTCGCAAATTAAAGGGAAAGGATGCCGGTGCTTCAACCAGCCGTTTCCATGTTGACGTTACGGTCACGGAGCTTGCAATTTTCCTTTTTTATTACTCGTTTCACGTACGCGTTTATCATTTTTATCTCTGCTGTTTCTCCGTCAGACGTGCTCGAATTTACACGGAATCATGCAATTTTTGTTTCCATGCTATTTTACGCGTGCGTGACCATTATTTCTCGTTCGTGTGTCGTACGACATTAAACTTACGTTTTTTGTTTTTTTTTTTTTTTTTAGTTGCAGGGGTAGTCACCCGTTTAATTGCTAATTAGATCAGAGGAAAGCATCCAAAATTGTTCGGTTACCAATATTAAAAATCTTTAGAATTGTTTGCAACACCTTTTGCGTTTTTAATTAGCCTTTTTCCTACATACTCAAGTTTGAAAGAAATTGAAGATGACAACGAAATAGTAGACAATCACCCAATAATTAAATAAGCGATGAAGCGATTATCTAAGAAAAAATCGTCCAAATCTGGGCTATCTAGTGTGTTTCCCAAAACCAAAGAATATTTCACTCTTTTGACTAGTGGCACGGGTTCCTTTTTTCTTGTTTCTCTAAGATAAAGGTTAATAGCGGCTTGCGGTCCGGTAAACGTTCCGCAATATCCGTTGGCTCCGCTCCGAAATAAAGCGATATTTCTCGGAACGAATGGCACCCGGTTCCTATCCGTTGAGCTCGTTGGTTCTCACGACAGAACAGACATCGTCTAACGTCCATGGTGCGTTCGTTTCGCGAAACTGTGCACCGTTACGGCTTCACGCATCATATGTGCGGCCGATCTGCGGAAGATACTTGATACATCGCGTCTACCTCACCGCCTTCGTAACCGCCATATTTTTAATGCCACCAGAAGCGTGTAAGGTTACGCGGATGGCTCGGTGCCGTTTCCGTTTCAGCAACGACCTATCTCCTCGTGGGAGACTCGAGAATCACGTTCACCAAGGGCGAACAGAATATTCTTTCCACGGAACTTGCTGCTGACACGAGGATCCGATGGAATTGTCGGAATTCCAATGCCGGAAACTCCTGATCCTGTGACGGACACGGGTTTATAAGGATCGTGCGGTTACACAGTTGCTCGGATAAAGTTCGGTCGTAGGACACATGCGGTTTGTTCCAGGTGTAATAAGACCGCATGCTTTGTTAGACTGGTAGGTGTGACAAAAGAACAAATAAACTAAATATATTTCTTTTGATAAATTAATTAATAGAATTATTTTTAAATTATATGCAATTTCTATCCAGAACCTTATGTTAATTAAGCATCAAATTTGCAAATAAATAAAACTGTAGATATTTATCATAGTTTAAAATAATTTTGAAAAGAACAGTGTAAAATTAAGAAAATAAAAATAATATGAGATACAAAATTAAATTAAACGGGTTAATAGAATGATTTCAAATGTTATACCCAAAATGAAACATTCCAATGCATTAAAATTTCCGGTTATTCTACCGCGATGCGAATCCCATTTAATGAAATTTTTGTCCGATCCTCATTATTTTAACGCGTTTAATTAATGTAGAGTGATTACCATACGAGTATCGTTATCCCATGCGACTGCATCGCGAAAATGAAACGCGGTATCAGTCACCAAATGTTTGCTTGCAAAGAAAATCGTGATAGTGTCTCAGTCTTTCCGAGACCTCGGTTCCTGTGGCTTCCTCTTATTCCTCAAGATTAAAAAACATCTTAAAGAAGGCCGTGACCGAGCAAGTAAATACTTTAAAGGATGAAGACCTCCAACGTTGCTTTAAGGAGTAAGAAAAACGTCTCTATCAGTGTATCACTTCCCTGGAGAACTACTTTGAAGACGAGCACTTTTATATAAACACAGTATCGTTACAAAAGATAGGACGAAAATGTAGAACAAATACATTAATTTATGCTGTTGATAAATATTAATAATCGAAGGAATATTTGAAATCTGTGTTATATTTAAATAAAAAAGGGATATATCTCTTGTATCGAGAATTGCTAATTCTTTTAATTCATATTTCGTATGAATGAAATGCAGAGTATCATTGCAATACCTGGCAATAAAGAGGTGATTGCAGTATAATTGATGTATCAGTTAAGATTGACCGTAAAGGCTTGATAGGATTCTCCAATTAATTGTCAAGTATCAAATGGTTTCAGAGTTGGCATATTCATAGGTACTCGAACAGGAGGACTAGTTTCTATGAAAATGAATATTCCTTTAAAAAAAGAAAAACTGCAAGTTGGAAGTGTTCCATTTTTAGATGTTGTATTTAGAGAAAGCTTTCAAATATTATAAAGAGCTCTACTTGATGATACGTTGTAATAATGTTACTATTTTGCAATTTTTATTATTACTTATAGCAGTAGCACTGATGACAATAGTAATAAATAATAATACTATGATAAAGTATAATATGCTATGCTAAAAACAACTCTCGTAATCGATTTAAATCAACTCAAACATTTTCCCATTTTTTGCAACGATAAACTATTTCATCGTCAGTGGACGAAAACCGATTGTTAACACACAGTTCATAGAGTTATAATTAGTTTATGGATAAAGCAAGGATTGACCCTCTCCTAAACTATGTTTAAACACGATGAACGAGGAGGATGAAATTTTGAAACGACGTTGTAGCTCGCTTTTACGATCCTTCCAATGAAACGGCCAACGAAAATCGCTCGTTTTGACGAAATTTTGGTAGTTTTCTAACCGAGCTCACAGGGCCGAGTTTTCCTCGCTTTTTGCAATTACGTCCACGCCAGTAAATTTCGTTACTCTTGCAATTATATTCGCGTCGCGGGAACTTCGATATTTTTGAAAAAGCAATCCGCTATGCTGCTGTTAATTTTCGCACTCGTGAACGTTGGGGAAAAAATTATTCAAATTTTGCATAATATTTTTACGAGTCAAAATTTTCAAACTATGCTTCGAAGTATGCAAAGTCCGACACGAGTTGATGGTAAAAAGATGGTAAAAATGAACATTTTCTTCTAATTTATTTGAAAAGCAGGTGCTCTGATATAAAATACTAAACTGAGAGTAGATAAAGAGATACAATTAGAATGGGCAAGCTGTAAACGAGAAAGAGAACCAGGATTCCGAATGGCAATGAATTATCCTACGGGAGCGTAAACAGACACGAAACGTATCGCAGAGGAAGTGCAAAAGGGCCAGGACTCCTTTTGTTGATCTTTCAGCGAGTGTTGCGCGAAAGATCTCGTTATTTCGTGCGTTTCGGAATCCTTTAATGATGGAGAATCCAAGCTGTTCCAAGCGGGTCGGAACGCAGGACAATGCGCCGCAAACATTCGACCGTTTTCATCGTCGGTTTCCCAAGGGAACCGCTTAGAATCCGGGCGGTCACAGGTTTGCCAAAAATCCTTTGAGCTTCGTTATCTATCGCCGTGTAACGCTGCCCGTTTGAAACCGGAAAATCAAGCTGGATATTTCTGCAGCCAGCAACAGATCTTTCAGCTAAAAAATCCTCTTGCTTTGAAATAATTTTCTGTCGAACGAACGGTTTGTTAGTCGTATCTGGAATTATCGTGTACCCTGTTTTTATGCCTCGTTGTGAATGGATTACTTCAGTGTAAAGTTTGCAGGAAGATTACAGTTCATTAACCCTTTGACGACGGACCATGGAGAGAGCCACAGTTTTCATATAATTTTGCATTCTCTAAATTTTACGCTAATATGTATATTCCTTTTCCTTCTATTACAATACTTATTTAATTGCAGTATTTGTGGACATGTTCAAAAACATTCCGTTCTATTTTACAAAAGGGCACCGCAGATAATTGCAACTTGAAGATACGAAATAGCACAGGTATAATTCATAGCAGGAAACGTGTCGTTTACACCAAGAGGTCTTGAAATTTCAAAACGTTTTGTAAATCTTAATCGTGAAACCGTGTTTAATGTTTAATATGAATTTATGAATCTACATAACCGCAGCCGTTGAATAATGTTTCGCTGGAATCACGTAGTACGTGGTAGAATAAATGTTTAATTTCATGTGCTTGCTAAGGATTCCCTATCTAGTGCTACGAACCAGATCTGTTACAGAAGTCTCACACGTTTAAATGATTACAAGACGATTCTTAATATCGTTCAATATTGACACAAGTAGACGCAAACTTGGCAGAATCTCTGGTAACTCTCAGAGTTAATAATGGAGAAAAAGAATGAAAGTCTGGTTTCTTAGAAATTTAGAAATTATAGAATTTGAGATTTGCAACTTTTGAATTTTGAAATTCTGGAATTCTGGAGTCTATATTTTGGGGGAGGGGCCAGGCCCACCCTAGCTGCTACCTAGTGGTTACGCGAATGAATACGAAACAGAAACTATGTAGTATTTTAACCGCGAAAATCAGAATTCCTCTTTAATTAATTGACCGAATTAAATTCGTAATGTCGGTCAACAGCGGTCGGCGTGGCGGCGAACGTGTTAATATTCCAAATGAATATTGAACATTTATTTAAAGTATCAAAACAGGAGTTGATCATTCGATACTCTAAATAACTCTAAAAAATATTAAAAAATAACATGAATTTTGGAGCCAAGATTTGATTCACCTTCTACTCTAATCACCAAATGATTAAAGTAATTGCAATTTAGTATTAAATTACCCAAGAAAATTATTATTCCTCAACACGGTTTTTCTTTAATTCTGGAAAGACAAATTTAATTAATTTCGAAATTCTATAAAAATAAAAACAGACACGGCATAAGAAACTAAACGAAATCTCAGGCTTGGTCGAATAAACTTTGCAATGTTCACGAAGAAGATAAAACACGACGAAGAGGAAGGGGTTAGCAAAACAGAGACAACTATGTTCTAATTAAAATGTACAAAATCTCGTTGCATCCGTCTCGCATAAGTTCAGCAGCTACCTTTAAAAGTTCCGATAACTTCCGTCGCGGGCCACAATTTCATTTCATCTCCGTAATTGAAATGGTAAGTTAGTTCGACCTCAAAACAGCCTCCTTGTATTTCCGTAACGAGGAAGTTTGCAGGTCTATTAAATAACGCCTTAATGATCGCCAGCGACACGGCTGTTTCCTTGCAAACCAGCTTCAATTTTTGTCCTAGCCAAGCTTCGTCGTCCAAGTTCGCCGTTGCAAATTGAGCGACTGAACTCGCGGCTATTTAGTTCGTCGCAATTAAATGAAGACAAGACGCACCGACGTTTATAAAAAGAAAGAGAAACGGGACGACAGCAGCCTGCTCAAGACGCGTATTTTAATTAAAGCGAACGCACGTAGACGATTCGTCGGCTGCTTTGCTAACACAAACTTCTATTCGTGAGACGGAATTAAACGAGAAACAAGATTTGATTTATACTGCAAGGTATACAGTATCGATAGGAATAGCCTTTTTTTATAAAATCGGTGAGCTAGAGAGAGGAGCAACCTATCTTAACACGTTTATCGATAAATTGCAGACATAAAAATTGTAAAATTATTATTTCTTAAATATAAAATCAAGGTAATCTTCGCTTCTTTAAATAGCACTCTAAATTCAGTACTTTTATGATTTTATGTATATTTATTATTTACAATTTTGTTTTCAATTTAACAAGAAATTTGAACAAGTCTAGAAGCTATCATGTAGCAAAGAAATTAACTACTGCAGGAGCAGCTATTTTATCGTAAGATTGCTTTACTTGCGACGTTGAGAGGGTATAATGAACTTTAAGTGCCTCTATATTAGATGCTTTGAATCTTCCTTGCCACAAATTAGTGTGATATTAGGTGATCGTAATTAGTCAAACACGATGAATTTACACTTTGATGTGGACGGTATTTTATGGAATTCTCTATTAGATAGAGTATGAAAGGTAGAAGTAATTGAAAATTCGATGACAATTAATATTGATTAAAGAGAATACAATCTTATAGCAGATCAGTCGAAGAAAAAATGATAATTTACGATTTAAATCAAGATACTATTTTTAATAAATTTTAAATTCCAACTCTTAATAAAATCAAATAATTTACAGGCGGCAAGGGAGACTCAAATTTTTAAATTCACATGTAATTAATTTTAAAAAAATTAGAGGGAAATCAATGAATACTCCGGGAAGTTTATTTATCCATGAAAACGATTTACGAAATCATTGCTAAGAATGGTTCGTGTTTCATCGACAAATTTCTATAGTCACGTACCAACAGTCGTCTGATGTTATCGTGAATCAAACTAAACCAGACTGTAAATGTATGTACAGCCTCTGTGTACGTTATAAAGCGTGTATTATTGAACGTTCGTGCTGTTACATGAAAAGTTAGCACACTTCTATTGTAAAACAAACTAGATAGCATCAGACAGCCTGCAGAAATTTTTAACATTGAAGTGTACTTTATTACATTACCCTTTTTATGCTTTATGCTAATGACTCTGATTGATGTGTTAAAACATTTCTATCAAAAGAGTAATCGAATCAAACGTGTGCTCTCTTTAGGAAATTAGCAATGAAAGGGTAAGCTGAGTTTAAATAATTCAAATAAAAAAATAAATAAATAGTTAAAATGACAAAGGTGCATCATTGATATGATAAAAACAGGTAATAATTATTACATTTAAAAGAAAAACACTTAACACAATTCGATCAGCAAAATCAAACAAATTTCATAAAACTGAACTTCAATAAATTGCTGAAGATTTCATTTGCCATTTTCCTGTGCCATCAAAAACAAAACCAATCAACCAGAGAACCCATCGATGTAACTCACGACTATCCTCTTGAAACTCATGGTAGATGCTCGTATTTCCTCTTAGCTTTTAATAAAACGTAACAGCACTTGGTATGGAAATGCTCGTAAAATCGTATAGAAAGCATTTCTTTTTCCACGATATAGAATGGTGACCGATCGTGTAATCTCAGGACCGTTTGATCGGAAAACAACAATGGCCACGTGTTAGCTTATAGATTGATACCAGATTCAAAACGAATTACTCGATCGTTCGGTCGCGATTAATATCCGATTCATAACGGGCGTTGTTCGCGAATTGCCGATTGCAGAAATGGTAACGGAGAGGGGAAGACAACAATTCAGAATTTAGAGAGTTATTGCGTTCGACCAACTGGAGCCGATTGCAGGCTGATTCTCATTCGACTTGTCGCGCGATTGCTTTCTGATTTCGCACCGTCGAGATTCAGGTATTTTTACGACCCCGATGCTCGACCAGACAAAGGATTCCTCTGATACCAGAACACATTTCTCCTGATACCTAAATCTCGCGCAGTCGATGAAATTGGAAGAACCGGAAACGGAAATGGGTAAAATTCAAAGGAGTAAATTCGAAACACTGTCTTGGATGAAATATCGAGGAAAATTTTGAAATAGTGAAATTTTGATAAACGTAACATTTGCATTCCAATAATTTAACACTTGGATAAAGGACCATGAAGAGAGCCTCATAAAATATTTTAAATTTTACACTGTTTTTACAAAAATTATTTTTTTAATATTTGGGTACTTAAAATTTCAACGATTTCAAAACCATGATTCTAAACGACACATTTTCATAATTCCATTCTGACATTCTTTAAATCCTTTTAGTCGTTCATGAAAATTGCTTCGAAATTGAACAAGTGTACTTTTGATACGTTAAATCGATGGCGAACAATCAGTTCTACCGGAACTGCCTCCCGCATAGCATACAGTTATTTTTTATAAACGTCATTCAATAAATATCGAAAACATAAAAGAAGATCAATCTGTGTAATCGTTTTCGATGTAGAACATTAATATTGATTTTCTGAACTGTTGATTGAAATAAAAAAAAAAGAAATACACTTTTTGTAATTGTAATGTTTGTTAAACAAAAAGTGGCTACGTAAATTTTGGAAAAGATTATTTGTCGAGTTTCTAAACATCGGATACGATGTACTTATTCTGAAGAGTTCTGTACATTTCCTCGGTAAAGTAAGTACAACACGCTTACTTTCTAAAGTTCGACGCATTTCCCCTCCAAAAGACGTCTTCTTTTAAAGTTCAACGTGTCTCCTTTTCAAAGTACAGATTGCTTTTCCATAAGACTTGAAGGTGCTTCGAAATTTTCCTCTACATCGTTAAAATTCGATTTATCTTCGTTATCTTTTGTCAGTTGTTCGAAATTTTCAGACAAAAGAGATTAATAAATTCTAATAGTTTAAAAAAAATACTTTTTATCAACTATAAAGTAACAAAGCGAAATCAATATAATATTCAGCATTCAAATTTCTGAATGAAAAGATATAACGAAAGATAATGTATTCTTCAGAACTTATTTAATAAAGCAGAACTGAATGCCTCAGGAATTATTGTCGAATTTCCAAACAGCAGGATGCCTTTGGAAGAAAGGATCGGTTGAAAAAGCAAGGAAAATAGACGTTTTGCCATTGCAAGCACGATAAAGAGAGGGACGCGTGTTTGAAAAGAGGAAGGAACCCAGTCGGTGCACTTCAATCCCTAAACGAGATTGGTTGCTCTCAACAGAAACCACCTTCCTGTAGTCCTGTGCTCTGAATGAGATGAAGGGACGAATGGAGGAGCAGGTTGCCTAATTGCCCAATGCTAACATAAACCGCCTCTCTACTCTGCTAGAAGTGGCACCAACCACTTCCTCGATATCTTCCAAGAGATGCACAGGCCATTTTCCTAATGTCACAGATGGAACTCAGTCAACAGTCATAAACTGTCTACGACGAAGAATATATTTTTCTTTTAAAATCAAACGATCGCTCTGATTTGCGGACGGATTCCTAGAATTAAAGATGGTATTTTTCAGCCCTTTTGATTGAATCTTTTTAAAGTATAGAAAGAAAATCAAAAATGTTGTATGTCCTAAATATATAATATTGTCAGTGTTCTACACGACAGTAATTCTGTTAAATTAAATTGAAGCACCCTATAATCAACATCTCAATTTTAATAAAATTATTTTTTAAAATGAATACACGATAGAAAAACCATCCTACAGACTTGAATACAAGTCCTCCAGATACATGAAATGAAACCTTGTTTTGGAGCACTGCTCGATTCCACTCGAACGATACGTGTAATCATCGGCTACGAAACTTCTGACTGCGCCATGATCATGTTCGTCTAGTGCAGAAAAAGAACAGAAAAGAAAGAAAGAAAAGGGCATATCAAAATTCTCCGAGTTCCACTTGGAGATCGAATCCGATTCATCGAATCGAGAGGAGTAAAAAGAAAGGAATAAATTCAAATGCTCGTTGAATTCTCAGTCGAAGTCCACGGACAGAGGAAAAGCCCTCCAGGAACCTATCCATTCACCGATCCGGCTATTATAATTCAAATCGTGCGCATAGCCCGCAAGCGTCTAATTTAGACGCGCATTGTAAAGCCAATAGAACGCGATTTCACGTATCGTGGATTCAATTAAACGCGCGTATACGTAACAGGCCTCAATGTCGAACCAAACCGTCAGGTATCGGATAAAATTAACCATTATAGGTTGCAGTTAGATGGATGGTAATGGGCGTTGATGTAACGATGATACGACGGATAAAGGGGGAAAGAAAAAAGAAGAAATAAAGGAACAGAAAAGGGGGTGATAGGGATCGAATTTTCGACGTTAGTATTTCGCGTTACGTCATTCCATTTGGAAATTAGGGAAATGCACGGCGCGCGCGCGCGCGCCAGCCTCGGATATGCAGATACGAATTAGCGGTCCCGTGCTATTTTCGCATCTGCGAAATGCAGATGCAACGGCGTCAGAGGCGTTGGCGCCGCTCCAAATCTTCGCTGCACCCGGCTGCATGCCTGCACACGCGTGCGCGCCACCTTCGAGCGGTGTGTATTTTGTTTTCCTTCCCTCCGCCGACTATCAACCGAAACAACCATCTCTTCTGCCTTTCTCTCTCTCTTTCGAAAAAAGAGCCTGAAGAGCCCTTTTAACGCTGTTGGATCCTCACCGTGTGATCTATGAAAGACCCTGCCTCCAAGTGGCTCTGGTCACCCCCTTTTTTTCTTTGCCCTTTTTGCATCTTTTTCACTCGTTTTCGAGTGGGATACCGTGAATCGAGGCGGACGAATAAATGATTTCGTGGTTGGTATTGTTAAATCAACGAAATTATAATTAAAATTATAAATATTATATTAGATATTGTCAAAGAGCTGAAAAATTGTTATTTAAAAAGATATTCAAAATCTAGCTTTAATGAAGGATTGATCATTTCTGTTGTACCCTGATGCAAGCATTCAAAATTCGAACGCCAACGATTCTGTAGAGTTCTCCTTTAAACTGTGCAATTTCCGTCGCTGCGCTACTTTAAACTGTCCCACATTACGCTTTTTAAACAATCCGAGCACTGTGACTTTGGGTATTCGTGTCAGTAAATGCATGAATTAAGAGTCAGATGAATTGTGAGACACTCCGTTATAAATACGGAATTGTTACAGTATATCAGATGCATATACTTAGTACACGCGAACTATTATTTCCATGCAACCGTTCTTTCAATTTCTACACCATCTATCGAGTAACATTATTCAATTTATTTTGTTTCAAACTTGCAAATAGTATTGAAACAGTTTGAGATTGATCCTTGAACAGTGGAGTCTGTGTTAATCGAGACCTAAACTTTTCGAAAGAATAATTTTATATTAATATTAGAAGAATAATTTTCAAAGGAACAGTGTAAAATTTAGAAAATTGGAATAATACGAAATACAAAATTTAATTAAAATTGGAGCTCTCTCATTGAACATTGATTGAAGAGAATTCTTCTCGTCACTGTTACTATTACCCGAAACACGTTGCACTTAACTGCATAAATTCCCCAGGAAGCCTTTGAAATAAGACTCTGTTCGCTGTTTGAGCACGATGGGTTCTGAAGTGCTTCTCTTATCCAACACCGTACATTGACGTTGATCCCTTCATGTTGTATGCCAGTGTAATATTTAACGTCCGCATCCAACATGACCTGACGATATTTTAAAACGTTTCACTGAAAGCTTCATCGTGTTTGCCGATGAATTTTTATCAAAATCAAACGTTCAATTCAAATTTGATATTTAGAAGGTCACAATTCAAAAATTGTGAGTGTCGTATAAGAAATTGCATCACTAAAAGACAGGGGTCTAACAATGTTCCTGCATTTCTGGGAAGAGCGTTGTCGCAATTGTTTCGCATAACTTGGGATAACTGGCTGTTTCTGGCTACGCACCACCCGAAATTACGGGTGTTGAGGGTTTCCAGGTTAATGGAACAACAGTTGTACGCTGTTCAAACCGGAATTACAAGCGACAATGTCTCCGAGCAGGCATCGTAACCTCGATGCAACGACTTAGACAGTGCTCCGAGTCCGACGATATCTGAGACAAATCCGACTATAAATATCCGAATGTATGGGTGGTCAACAAAATTGACCTGTTTCTCTGGGTTGGATTCATTGGGGACCGAGAAGATACACGATCATATTTCGATCTGACTTCCACTGTTCCATAAATTATAATTTCTTTGATAATCAACTATGATAATTGACTTTGAATGAAAGAAGAAAGTGAAAAATTTTGGTTCTATGCAACAATTGTATATAAAAGAGGAAAAATTAGTGATATAAACGAAAAGAACGTACAGGACAGCCAGTGTATAAAATTGTGTATTGACTAACATTTTAAACAACTATTGGTCAAAAGTTAGAGATGATCTAATTGGTTATTGCATTCTGCTGATATTGTCAAATTAAAAAATTTCAAAATAAAAAAAACAAGAACAAATCTATCAGAACTAGATTCAAACTGAATCGATGAT
This sequence comes from Osmia bicornis bicornis, assembly GCF_907164935.1. Taxonomy (NCBI): domain Eukaryota; kingdom Metazoa; phylum Arthropoda; class Insecta; order Hymenoptera; family Megachilidae; genus Osmia; species Osmia bicornis. The sequence goes on from NC_060226.1 coordinate 2,972,542, forward strand.
TTTTTACTCGAAATTAGAAAAAGAAAATGTAAACGTACTGATCTTATGCAAGTAGATATTTTACGTAATATTGGCGAAAAATAAGAACAGCTCTGTAAAGCTTTCAATATTTTACGTAAAATAACTATCTCCCTCTCCGTCATCCCTAATCAGCTGCATAAAACTGAATACTGTGAATATTAATCAGTATCGATTTCGAATATACATGCAAAATATATGAAATCTAGCGAAAGAGAATTTTATTTTAAAATTTAAAAGAGTTTAAAACACGCAGTAGATGTATTTATTAAATTTACTTACTAAAATGAACCCTGTATATCAGCAGTTATGGTTGTCTCTTACCTGTAACATAAAAAAATCATAATATTAGAAGATGGTTTAATAAGGAAGATTCAAAATTACTACAGAAAAAATTTTAATATTAATTTATGATTTTTAATTTATAGAATAATGTAAAATTTAAAAAATGAAAATAACATGAAATACAAAATTAAAATTAGAACTCTCTCCAAGGGTTAAATACTTATATCTCTGCACAAATGTTCTCTATACTATCAACCAAAATATCCATTAGTCGAAGTAAACCAACGTACATAATGTACCATCTCGTTGTAAGGGAAATAAAGCAGGAAAGACTTGAATAAAACTCATTTAGCCTAGTTTTAGCATACAAAAGTATTCACCCATTCGAAACGGTATATAATTCTTTCAAGCAGCTTCATCGCGTTAATGGCGCGGAATAACTTCTTCTGCCATTAGTCGAGCACAGAGCTACGATTATTATTATTGTATGTAGAACCGTATATACACGGTTGGCCGAGAATTCGAGACGCCTTTTCCGTGCTGTACAAGCAGTCCGCCTCGCCGATGATACTAAATGTTAGAGTTAGCTACCTCGTAGCTTTGCGAGTTGAAGCGCAAGCAACCGGCGAACCGCAGGATTGTGGGGGCTTCTGATTATATTGACGGATTAGCATAATATACGTCGGTAGTTCGCTAGCGAAGGATTTAACTTTGCCCGCAAGTGGCGCGTGCGACTGCCAAATTGCCCCTTATTATCTTAATTTCCGGGTGAAAGGCACGCGAAAGTGTAACGGTAAGCCGCGATGCATCCACTCTGGCTCGGATAAATAAACCACTACACAACTTATTTTGGCAACCATGGGTGCCATCGTACCCACCGATCCTTTAGCAAAATTCCAGGAGAATTTATGGCCGATGTTAGGAAACAAACGCGATATCGTAAGAATCGTGCCAAGGAAACTAAATATATTACAATTAAAATATTCATTAAGTTCAGGTAGGTTACGGAGAAAGATATATTTCAGGGAGTATTAATTTTAGAAAAATATTGAGTGGTAAATTTGGTCTTTGTAAGGAGGTCGTAAAGAGTTACACGAAGAAGATTCACCCGTCTTTTACGGACAAATTAAATTCCTAAGAGGTTCGCGAATCAGGGGTAGCAAGAAACTGAAGAGAAAAATGATATTTGGCCACGATTCTTCTCTTTCCTCGACGATGAAACATCACTTTCAATCTGCAAAAGTGGCTGCTATTATACCGAAATAGCTAACTCACGCCCTTCTTTCTATCACCGAAGGATATTAGGTTAAAAGGTTTTAGCTCGGTTATGGACAAACATCTTTGCAGAACCGGTGGATAAATTTCCTTTCGAAATATGACATCGTAGGTAATCGCGGAGAATGTCGGGTGGCCGGGAAATGAATGCAACATGGCGAGAGAATGATGACGTTTTAAAACAACGGAAAAGAAAGGACGGAAGATTTATGGTGATTTCAAGAACTAGCTGGCTGTTTAGTCGTTTCCGCTACATAAATCTGCGAAGCGAACGAAAGTACTCAACTTGCTCGGTTCGTTCGAAGCAACGACTCTTTTCGTAATAATGGCACTATTATGTGACTCCATTGTTGACTAAATTACAAGAAACTTCATTCGCGAACGAGTGAACAGAAAAAAAAGAATGCAATGGAAAACTCGGCTGTCGTGTGGTTAGAGATTGTAGAAAATGAAGTCTTTGAATAAAACATAATTTTCTTGCTATGACGGCTACATTTCATGTCATTTGATTAACATATTACATTATCCTTTACTATGTTCAAATTATACTTCGGAGGGAGGTACATTTTTCGACGTACAGAATCTAGCATAGTAGGTTTCCCCAGGGGAAATGGTGATATAGAGGAAAGAGAGTTTAATATTAGAAGTATTTTAGAAATGAAAATAATATAATTGTAGGGACAGAAAAAGGCGTTTCGTCTCGGGATCGTCTACCATCTCGTCAGTGGGGCTGACGACAGACGATCCCTGCCCCAGACGCCTACAACCCCATTTTTCGGAACTCCTATATATCCGAAGTGCAGCATGCCTGGGGACCGCCAGCGAGAACAGATCCAATCCCATTGCCACCTGGCGGTCGCCGACCCAAGCTAAGGGCGCCCGGGGAGACTCACCGTCTTCCCCCTCCACTAAACGCCTATATAATCGCTATTTTCCCTAGGGAAGCCTACCATGCTCAGTACTGTATACAATCAGCCATAATTACAGGGTGATTCTCTCGCAACGCAACACAAAAGCCGTGCCGCACAATGGAAACCCTGCTGTTCCGTTTCTTGTCTTCGTCTCATTTGGGTCCGGCGATATGGCCCCTAGGTTTCTTTACCCGCAAAAACAGCACGGCTTTTGTGTTGCGTTGCGAGAGAATCACCCTGTATCTACTTGCCCATAGCTTTCCCATAGCAACATTTTACCCTATAGCTTTCTTTCGATTATCATATCACCCTCTCCTAAAATTTCACGCAAATAACTTGAAATAACGTTAACCATAGTACTTTCGCGTGTATTGAACGGTGTCCTGAAGAAACGATATTAGACCAACGACGAAGCGATCGGATTTAACGAAGTGTGTCTTTTCCACGCGACAAAATCGACCGTTCAAAGTGCACAGAGTACAAAAATCGGTACTATAAGCAACAATCGAAAGTCATCGTTACATGCAACGACAAAACGTATCGGGGAAACGTCGAGTTGGTACAGGGTATCGACATTCGACAATAAATGGAAGTAATCTGGTCGAACAGTGTCTATTACATCGCACATAGGATTTCTGGGCTTTGAAAGGCAAAAAACTTGAATCTAAGCAATGTGGTATCGGTTAGCGAATACAAATGGCTGTTTCAAGAACAGGCCTGTGATCGACCGGCGCTCCACAAATCGTACAAATAAGAAAGTTAATGGCCCCGATCGTACCGTGTAATATTCTTCCGTCGAAGAAATCGCTTTTCACGATGGATACTAAAGACGCAATTCGTGGACGTCGCTTAAGTATAATATACTCGAAAGATGAAACGTTACTCCGCAAATCGAGCCAGTCTACTCCAGATCGTTTCTTCAGCGACATCATTTTCCAACGGATTGATTTAATTCACCGGACTCTGTTTTCGACCGGTCGTTCCACTTCGTTTGAGAGCCGCGATGTACGCCATTTTTCCCTTTTTTTTTGGCCATTTATACAAATGGAAACGGAGAACGAGGTAAACAAAAATTTCTGCGAAAGTGAGCAATCAATCTCGGTTCGAATCGAAATAATGGTTGGAGCCATTTTTAAAATGGTAAAGATGAAATATTGTTAATTATAAGAGACATATAAATTATTTACTATTTAATAGAATACAGAAATTCTTCAAAGAATAAATCATTACTAAATAAATCATTTTCCTAAATCTTGTAAAAATCTTCCTCAAACCTACGCACCAGGGAATACTTTAACGTCACATATGACCCAATTTTCTTGCACTTTATCTGCCGGTTAATTTCCTGGAACGATTCATACGAGCATACTGCGCTATATTCCACGACACTCTTGTTGGATACAGAATTATTGTACATAAGCTGCGATCAAGCGGGAGGATTTGTCGCCCGTACACCAGGAGCTGTGTAAGCATAGTCACGGCTTATCTTATCAAATTTCTATTATATCACGGTGCCATGAGAAAAGAAGGAACACTGCCGCAGATACATGTATACAGTCGTAACGTTATTGGAAAATATATCTGGGATCATCGGGGTTATGTTCTACAAAATTCCACGATAAGCCGGACGTAAGATCGTTTGCCAGCTGATACGAGTCCTCGACATGTAACCATAAAGGATTAATGTTTCCTTATCGAGCTGTCATCAAGAAGCGTGTTGCAGGAAATACTAAAAGTTCCTTATTAGACACATTCTGAACTGATACGATCAAACGTTATTTGTTCGCCTTGATATTTGAAATTTGAAAAATAATTATACCTATACTTGATGATTAGTGGACTGAAAATTCTAATTTACAGAATTTTGATGAATAATTAGAAGGTCGCAAAAATTTGCTTGCCAGTCTAACAACAATGTAACGACTATTCGAAGAACCGATGGCTCAGTGGTTACGTCAACTTCAATAGCGTTCACAAGGTTCGATAAACAAGTAGAAATGATCGAAAACGGCCAGGTCAGGGTTGCATTTCGGCGAAATCGCGGCTGGTATTTATAGTCGTGTTGCGTTTCTGAGGAATCCACGGTAAACGTGATGTAATCGACGTAATCGTGGACGGATGTCAGCGACGATGAGTTCGTCGGGCGATGACGGATACCTATGGGTAGGCTGCAGAATTGCGGCTGTGGCTTTGTGCCAATTTCTTGCTATACGAAAATAGGTGGAGGTCGCAGACCAGAGACGGTTTCCTGCTTCGCCGCCAACCTATAGCCGTGTCATGAAACCGCACAAATGACCGATCGATCCATGTTGCTAATCTTTCCACTGCTTTTCCACGTATTCGTTACTTTACTCCTACCTCCTACTGATTTTCAACGGATCGTTACCGAACTCAGCTACCAGTGTTTATACGTACGAGCACGGACTTGTGGAATGATCAGAGCTGCTATGCATATTGGTAGCAAACGAGCTTTTAATCCTTTCGCTAGTGGGGGTGATTATAGTTATTCGCTGTGAAATTATTACTGGGTACTATGAGCGACCGTAGTTGTCTAGCATTTAGATTTCAAAACTTGCAGTAAGTAGCAAATTTATCACCTAAGGGGCACCCTGAAAGTTTGATAGCCCTGGGCCCCAGAAATCTTAATCCGATCTTGGGTTAATATACAATGTGCAACCAGAATTTGAAATGAATGCAGTTCGAATAAAATTTTATTAAATCCTTAAAATTAAATATTTCAAATTTTTTAATTTCTTTAATTTTATTTGAATAATGTTTAATACATTTTTTCATGCTTATTGAATTCAATATTTATGAAATATTAATATTGCTATTTATATCATTTGAATATTATAAAATATGCTTCCATCGAAACAGTTTTGCAAAACAATGCACATGTCATTAATTATACTCGTTTTTAATAACTTCATAACAGTGCAGTAATTAGTCCATGAAATTCTTTTCTTGTTCGCCTTCCTCATTAAAGTTTTAAAGAACTTCAAGAAAAGTAACTTGGTAAGCAACAAGAATGTAGAAAAGAATTTATTAAGTTCAAGAACGGAGAATTCTTGAACTTACGAACTAGAAGAATCGCACGTAATATTGCTTCGTTAAGCTTTCACTATGAAAATGTTTTTAATGTTACAATAGACAGACTATTATGAACCTTCGTAGCAACTGAATGGAAATTTGAAAATAAAGCTGCACAATTAAAACAATCTATTTATTTAAAAAACTGCGTTCAATGTTTATTGTTGATCACATTTACAATTTTTCATTTAACTACATTTTTTAAAGAACAATATTAAACAATATTCTGTTTTAATATTTGAATAAATATTTCAGGGTTCTGTAATTTAATACAATTCAGGGAATAATAAAATTTTGCACGAGTAAAATTGTATTAAGAACAAAATAATGTGAATTGTTTTAAATGATATTAAATGGTCACTGTAAAATTATTATAAATTTGAAACACGATTGAATTGAATAATACATCACACAGGCTATAAAACTGAAGAGTTTTCCAAATTTTATAAAAATTGATTAAAAAATGAATCGACCAAACGTGAAAGGAACCCAGGGGAATTGAAACAATAAAATAATAAGCTCTTTTAAACGAATCAAGTGGTAAAAATGAAAAAAGTGGACACATCGACAAGGTTTGTAACGAATGGAACGAAGCAATTAAACGTGGACGAAAATTCATTTCAATGTGCACTGATTTTCGTGTAATGCGATTTCGAAGAATTCGATTCACCTGGCTAGATACATTCATTAGTGAATGTTTTCAGCTTTTTGATTTTATTCCGAAGCACTTATTGTAAATTGAAATCTCTGAATCATTATTATATTACTACAATATAACAATGAAAAAATTTAAAACAGAATTCCATAAAAAATTTAGCACATGTAAAATATTTCAATAATTTAAAATATGTTCATGTTAATCACGCTAATTATATTTAGTATTATTATATTATTATTTAAAATTGCAATATCTTTTCTTCAATATTAGACTTAAAGCTGGTTAACAAAGTTTCCGTCCACGGTTTTTCTGAAAAAAGAAAGATCTTCAAGAAATTCAGTATCCAGAAATTCTACAAGACTATGAAACAGACAAAGTTTTTTCCAGAAAAAAAATTGTTAGGGAAAGTAGAGAAAAGTTTTGATGCTACTCTTTTGTAACGAAGCTTTTCGTATTACACAAGAATGTATTCTGGATCAGTTCACAAGTTTATCGTGTAATCCACATTTTCATTTGTATCATATTTCCATAAAGTGTAAATTGTTTTTAAATTATTTAAATTTTATAATTTCCTATTGAAAACGTAATTAACATTTAATTTGACACTGATGGCATTGTTAACACATTGAATAGCTGGGAAAAAATTGAAGAAAATTATAAACTGTCATTAATATTACAGCAATTGTATAGGGCAACAAATGGAAAATGGAAATTTGGAAATGAAACGACCGTGTTCTGAATAATTATAATTATAGCATGTCGAACAACACATATCCATTTCCATTGCAACCCTTAACGTATTAATAATTAATATTTTTAAGTATTTTACATCACGTTACCATTTGCATCTAATTAACCTAGTATGTAAAAAATCTTGCAATCAGCATTCGTGTATTTGTCACTCTATTTTAATAAAACATCGAATAAAGTAGGCTTTCCCTTCCCGTTGCTCCTGTCCTTCCTCCTCGATGGTCAAGGGGAAACTGGGGAGATAGGGGATAGAGTTTCATATAATATAAGTAAAATATATGTATGCAGTTATTATGTTTGTACATATTGATAAGATTATTTCCTAGCTTCAAACAAATATTTCGACGCTGACAGACAAAGAGTTCCAACGAGACGGCAGAAGCATAGATTATTAAAGTTTCCGATCGCTATAGATCGTCTTCGACAAGAAAACTTCCCTGGGGAATTTTCCGCATTTTCCTTGGTTTACTTAGCTCTACCGGTTGTGTATCCCGCGCGGTATAACATAGCGGCACTCGAGCAGAACGTTGATAGGTATCGTGATTCAAATTCGCGAAGATTAGTTCCGGAATTGGAAATTCTGCATAGTCTTCCGGTATAGTTGAGCTAGCCATGGAAAGATACACTCTGTTCAGCCGACCAGAGACGAATCCAGATGCGTCCAGCGGAAACTCGCGACGAAGAATTTCAACGAAGCTGTTCGTTAACTTTTCCTCTCTCTCTCTCGTCGATGAAACTTCCGGATGGCAAGTTTCAGAGGCCGTCTTTATTTTAACTGCAGAGAAATTACTGGCTCGATTCGAGGAGCAACGATTCGGGTGAAATTAAAATATAAACTATGTAAATTCAAATTGATAGAACTAACTGTTATATCAATTATAATTGAGATATTATAAATGATTACTTGTATTTTAAATGTTATGCAACAATCGAAATGATATGAAAATTTTAGATTGATCATTTCATGGAAGTATTGAAATGTTGTTAAGTAAACCACAGAACTCATCTGGAAAACTTTATGTGGAATAAATACTTTTATTTTTAACAAAGGAACATCCAATATGGATTATTGGTAAAAAATGATACCTCTCATCCGTGAAATTGGAAAATTTTCATAAAACAATTTTATATTTTCAGCGATTTAATCTGATCAATATAAAAAGCTTCGCTCTGTTAGAATTATATTGGAAAGTGGAAAATTGCACGGGAAACATAATTCAGAAAGGAAATCGAGTTTCATTCGGACTATTAAACGAACGAAATCAAGCATTGAACAATTTGAAAATTTATTATAAAGTATGTTTTCCTTAATTTGTTATCAATTTAGTTGCAATTAAAAGACTTTAGATCAACTTTGATTGAAATAATTTCTGACACGATTGTGTCTTCAATCAAAGCTTACGTTTTTCGAGTAACAGTTCACTAAAATATGTTTCCTAGAATTTTCCATCAAACTCTTTCAATACTAAATCAATCGTCAGAACGATCAAACGACGTAGCACTTTATGCATACGACTATTTATGGGAAGCACCCTGTCGAAGATGACGAGGATAGCGTGAAATGAAGCGACACTTTGATTGAACATCTCGCGATGTCATCCGCATTCGGCACGCGTCCTTTATACGAGGACGTTCGTTGTCATCGGGACCAATAGATATTCATGGGAAGTCAGACATGATGCCTGTCGGTACGTGCAATCAATATCCATCCCGTATCTTATAGGTTTATTCTCCTATGGGATTGCGGTATCGTAATTGTACACGGCCCATCAACAATTCCAACAACAAGAAAATCACGGACAAATCAATTCCTGTTTGAAGAGATAAATGAAATAAAGGAATGATGATCATAAATAAACTTCTGGTAACAAAGAACCGCAGATTACGATTCACCTGCTAATTAAAACACTTAACACTTTCATACCTTTTTTGATATTTAGAGTACTGCTATACCTAATATTCAGTATTTTAGGTATGATAATTGTTATTGAATTTATTAGAGCAAATGGGTTTAATTAAAATTATTGATAGCACTATTGATAATATTAAATTAACAGCACTGGATAAAACAGAGATTTAGAGATGTACAATACTGTAAACAGGTAAATCTCTTCTCGTATTAGTTTCTGATTATAATTAATTTCTGGTAACACAATAGCATTTGAAATAGAATATTGAATTTGTATGAAACACTGTATCATTTGTAATTTAAATAATACAGCTACATTTTAGTGTATTATTAATTTTCCATTAAATAATACGGGGGTTTAAAATTTTTAATTATAATAAAGGGAAATTACTATATATTTTTTTTTAATTAAATCATAAGTTCTTCGTATTTGAACAAATTCAATATATCTAATGTTTATTGAACAGTTACAGAATCTAGATAAAATTGCAAACTTTTATACATTTTATATCGACGTATCGAGGAATCATTAATGAATTCACCGCAGACCGTTCGTTGCAAAACGAAGGAAACAATAATTGCTATTCCGATAACAATTATCGGAAGCAAACACTGCAGCACGATTGTAAGTACTCGAATCTTTGGCCGCATGGAAAGTTGCCGTAATCATCGGATGCAAACGTTTAAATCGCTTCGTACTGAATAGGGAATCAAGGTAGGTAATTCGAAGTTCTTAAATAAATATAACTGCTCCGTCTCGATCGTGAAAGCAATAAAAAGTGGAGAAGTTCGCTGCAAATGATTGCCCTCGATTGCTGCCAACCACTGTAAAGTCTGCTCTCGACTAAACATTAATTCTGATTCAACGATGCCACTCGGTGCCTTGTTCCAACTATTAAGTTTGAACAAAAAAAAAAGAAAAAAAAAAACGAAAGGAAGAAGAGAACTACCACTCCTTTGCGTCAAAATCCCAAAGGTATGAAACGGTACGAGAGTGGATTAATTGAAATTAAAGTGGAATGAGTGTAAATTCCCTCTAACGATCTGAAATTCATGTAATGAATCGTTTAAAGTAATATTCTGATCTGAAATTCGTGTTGAAAGGTAATATTAATAAAGCCCGTAGAATTATCTTTCTCTAAAAAGCTATTGATTAATATATCATAAGCTACCGAACGATCGATCAGTTTTAACAATTTATCAATTCATTTTACTTTTTACATTTAACTTTCTAAAAATTATTTAATGTTCGAGAAAATCAACTTTGAAAATTTATGATAATTTTTCTTAAGAAACTTCAATTTCTATTTAATTTTGTATTTCACATAACTTTTTTCTTTCTACACCTCGAAGTTATTTCTGCATAAGGAATTACTTTTTATTTCAGAATAACCATAAGCTGAAGATACCAAAGAGAATGGTCCATCTGTCTTGGAATCACCCTACGTCACGAATTCCTTCAAACTAAAATGTCCCACAGTGTTCGTGTAAACTCTGAAATTGCACTATCATAGAGGCAATCGAAGTATTCCCCAAGCTGGCATTTCGATTCGCTAACGGAATTCTCTCGAAATGTGTGCCATAAGAACGCTGGTCGTGGATCTAACGACGACGTTGAGTTTATGCCGCATGAGAATAGGACTTTAAACCGAACGACGTCTGTTTCCATCGTGTATGTCTTACTGGAAAAAAGGGGATCATCTGATTCCTGGAAATCTACATACGTATTGATAAAGGGTTAATTTAATAATTAATTCCAAATTTTTCACCCTCTATTTGTTACGCCACTGTTTAACCCTGGATGATAAAATCTGTCGAAGAAAAGAGTTGCGCATTCTTTACGTCAACTTTAAATTCCTCATTGAAGGCAACGTTACTGCTAAAGTGGCTGAAGTTCCTCCCACTATTTAGTTAAAGAAGACCCTAAGGTTGGCTAAAGGAGTTTCTCTCGCAACAAGTAGCAACGCGTTAACTTTGGAATTTAAATCTTGTTCTTGCCTCGTTTCGAAGGCTTCTCAGGTCTCAAGCATACCTAATACCGATGTATACTATCCTCGACGTGTTCTTTGCAAACTATTTCTCACAAACACGTCGGTGTATTTAAAAACTATTTACATCGAGAGACCGATTAAATTCTCAGAGCCACTTTGACTGAATGTAAATAATTTAACCGGAATTTATCATCTTATGTTACTGAAAAAGATTTGACAAAGTGTAGAGATTCCATTAATAATCCTGAAGGATTTCCCCCGCCTGTAAGGTCGTCCACCACAAACCAATCTCCTGTGGTTATCGGTGTTAACCAAATCCGTCCATGACTAGCAATTAATTAAAAAATCCAGCTTTATTCTGGCAAATTCGTAGCATACAAAATGGGAATTAAATTTTCATTGGTTGTTCAAATTAATAATTCAAGAGAATTTTAATTATATTCAAGAAAGTCTCTTGTACGTTTATTTAGGGCTCATTTATAATGCTATCAATCAATAAACTATCTCTGTTGGTGTCGAAAGCATGGATTTGCAGTGCACTGCTTCCATTATAGTTCACGTATATTTAGCTCGACGAATATCCATGGATCGATCTATTTGTTATTGTGGTTAATCGTTTCAGCAAGCTGTTACTTTAGATTTCAATAAACTGTTCTGATAGACTGATGCTTGTATAAGATACTAGAAATTTAAAAATTAAAAGGAGTGAAAAATTAAAAATTATAGATGAATTAATAATAATTAGAAATTCGTCCATTACAGACTATTTCTATTTTCATTAAATAATATATAATTATAAGGCATGCATAATGTTTATATATAAAATATTTTTTAAATCAGACGACAGAATTTATGTTTCATCTGTTTTAAGGCATGAATAAATTAATTAATAGAAAAAAAGGTGTGAATGGTCATCTTAACATTGATTGAATGATTGTTAACAGGAGAATAGTTAGTGGTGTGGAAATCACAATCAGTCGAATAGCTGGGACACATATCTCACAATCAAACCAGTATCATCAATTTAACCGATCAAGCAAATGATTTCGCACGCTCCAATCACCGATCACCAGTTATACGTAATGAAAACGAGTAAACAGAGATATGTTCGAGTTGTTCGAAGTTAATTACTACGATATGATTATTAAACAGAGCACGACTAATCATGAAGCGGTGGCTGGGTCAAATCACTCGAATTTACAAATGAAAGGCATCTATATATTAAGAAAATAATATTTAAACAAATAGTATAAATTTTGGACATTTAGAAGTGCACTGACCAAAGATTAATTTATAATTGGCCTAATAATTAAAGAATGAAAAAGGATGAAAAAACCTTGAATAACACTAATAACAATTTGAAACAGAAGATATAGAATTAATTGAAAAAAAAGTACTCCTCAGTATTTTTAATAATTTATATCACAATTATTTCAACTGTATCAATCAACGTAGCAATTTCCTTTCGCCTTTATATAAAAAATTATGATTCCAGTTTCGCCTTTCGAAGTAAACACGTTAAATGAAAATTATCGCCGCTTCTTTAATAAGATTCCTCTGTTTAGAAACGAAACAACACCCGAGAGCTATCCACCGCGTGTTTCTTTCATCTCGAACGACCTAATTAAATTCAGCTTTTAATCGGTTTACCGAAGACGTAGCAAGAAAATTATTTTCTTCGAAAGCTTCGTTTATACGCATTAATTATCCCTGGTCATGGAGAAAGAAATACTTGCCAGGTTCAAAGGTAAGCCAAGTAGCACGGTTACCCGTTGGAAAATTACCGCCCAGGGATACGTGAAAATGAGTGAGAAGACTTGAAACAGCGGAACAAGTGCCCTATTGAACTGAAAGCAACCGTGATAAAGCGGCATGAACGTTGTTCGCTTCGATGAAAGCGTTAGAATGATAATCATATTAAACATTCTTTCGATATGAACCCTTCATTCTATCCTATTGAGTGCCCTATGGCGCTTGCATGATTCAATATCAGAAGCACTGTTAAACATGAGCACTGAAAAGATGATTTCAATCATTCGTTAGGATAGTTTGACATACATTTCTAAATATCTGTAAATGAATAATCAAATCGCTTCAAAAATTTTTCATAATGTCCTTAAATCAGTGTTCTATGAATTATTAATTATTGAATTATACTCAGAATGAATGGAAAATTTTATTTATTTACATAGGAAAGTTTGTTGGAAAAAAATGCAAATGCTTCTAAAATTATCCCTTTAATATTATTAGATTTTAATTAATTTATACGTTTTAATGAAATGCATAATTTCAATCGCATCAATAGCAACTGTTAGTGCCGTATTTGCCAGCTTCAATCGTATTTCAAACAATGAGTTACACGTTCTCTGTTGAGCAATTTTGAACTACAAAACGATCGAGATTATCTACGGGATTGAATCGATCCAGGTGTACACATGTGATGGGTATGGTACGTAAATGCAAATATCTGAAGCGTTGATAGGATAATCAGATCAATTACGGACGACGCTGTATATTTCGTTTATTTGACACCTAGGCATTGGTTTCGGATAATAAATTAAACAGCAGGATTATAGTAATGCCAGAAGTATGTAAAATCAAGGAAAACAATGAATTTAATTCATTTCTTATTCACTCGATAAATAATATCGATTTGTCATAAACGAATATACACTAAATAATTAAAAATACTTATTTTATTTATAATTACTTAGATTACTTTATTTTCACTCGAATAATTTTATATTTTGGATAAGATTTTATAATATTTAATCATTAGAAACTGTATTATTTTGTTTCTAAATCATTTTTAATATAAATATCATCAAAATTACGGGTTGATGAATTTCTGTTTTCCCTAGGAAATCCTACTGTGCTCGATATTGTACAAAAGTAAATGCATCGAATTATTGTTGACAACTGTAATATTTGTCCGATTTACCAATACATGTCGATGAAAATACATATTTAATAACTCATAGGTACATACCAGATATTTGCATTATTTCGTACACAAAGCAGTTACATTAAATAAACCTACACTAATAGCAATCAAATCACCCAAATAGGGACACCCTTAAATATGCGTTACCTATTTAAATTTAATTTTAATTTTAATATTAATTCTCCAATATATGAAAGCCTGATGTTTAAAAATTCCACGCAATGTGTATCAATTTCTCAGGTCTGACTCACAAGTGACTCAACATCCTCTGTTCAATGTTTAAATCCAACTGAAAGCAGGTGGCTAAGAAGAAGGTTCAATTTGGTTCAGATAAAAGATCGAATCGAGGGACTAATTTATTAATATCGCAATACGACCTTCGTCATTATTTCAGAGACCGCCTGGACGAAAGTCGCATTTGGCCAGGCTAGTTTCATGAATCCTACAGCACCGAGGGTGGAAAATTTATGCTCCGAACGTGGCGGTGGAGCGATCAGGTTGCGAGCCGTATCCGTGAACTGGGAAAAGCGTACTCCCGTGCTGATTTGCATAAGTCAACCGATACGGAGCGCCGGCAGATGACGGTTTCCGTGACACGGCTCTTCGCAACGTAGACAGAAACGAATTCGTCTCTATGCACACCGTGTAAACGCGAAAGCCCTAAGATATCGTCCTATGGATTCAGTTGCAGATATTGAAAGTATAATAGACTGAAGTTCTTGAATGACAATGATTTCGATGTTACAGCGAAGGTGAACCATTACTTTGCTGTATATCAAACAGCAGATTTCGAAGCATTGAAAGTCTGACAGGATTTGATGACATAAAAGTGTCGTTTATGACATATCAATTTGAATCTCCAAGTGTGAAATATAAAAATGTACAAAAAAAAAAGAGCAAGATGTTACACCGCTTTATGCATCGGTAAATTTATACAATCATTCCGCAACAGTGTGTTTTCTCCCATAAATCGAATCACGAAAACTGACGAACGCGAGCATGTTACCCAATCCTCTCGCAAAAATTGTCGCGAACGCGCAACTGTACCGCGGTTATTACATCCGTTAGTCGAAAGCGAAAATTTCGATATTGAAACGGGAGTAAATTGAATCGATTTGCGAGCTATTCGCAGAAAATTTACCGTCGGCCACGGTGGGTACATGGAAAGAGAATTATATTGAAACTGTCGAATCGTGAAGTATGATCCGAAAACAGAGAATGAAACTCGTCGTACTCGTTAAGGACGCGTTCATGCTAGACGATAAACATCGTTCGTGCGTGTCAGACTGTGTCGCACGAAGGTGGAAACAATGAAATGAAAGTTGCTGACATGTTATTGATCCCTGAACTCACTGGAGCTGTCGACTGGTCGGTTACTTTATTCGATTTACCGATCTGACGATGAATCAACAAGGTGTAGAGTCGCGACAGAAATATGGCACGGTCGTAAATCTCGTCGAGCGGATAAAAATTGAATGATCTTTTGCACTTAAATTTCGTGAAACGGAATGAAACGAAACGAGAGAGGGCGGTTTGCTCGCGAGCAAGCAATCGGAGAAGCGTCAGGTGGCAAAGGGAAGAAAGGAAGTCGGTCAGCCAAGCATCGGGCTGAGAGTGAAAAGAAGGAATTCTTTGTTACAGTGATTTCATTCTTACCCAACGGTACCCGCTTTGCTCGTACTAAAAAGCGGAATGGACGGGAACAGACACATCCACCGTTTGCGTCTGAGAATATTTAAACGTGTAATCTGCGATACGTGATGTAATTCCAGGTATTCCCAAAACGCGTCTTTGATGCCGGCGTATTGTTATCCGCTCGCATTACGGTGCCGCGGTGAAACATCACTGGAGGGAATTGGCACGGACGAGCAGCAAAGAGAATGGAGTTTCCGCTTTGCCGGCAACCCGTTCCCTTACGCTTTGCACTCGGGGTATCTCGCGTCAATGGTTCATCGCCGCAAGACAACCCCGTCGCGCAACAAATTTGTCGATTCTTTGAGCTGATTCTCGCAGAGGTGTTCCCGATCGGGACACCGCCAGAACATCACCCTTTCCAGCAGTATCGTTTCTCTTTACCCTTTAAATTTCTAACAACGTTCGTCAAGGTAGCTGGCAGCGCACAGAAGCCGTTCTTCGTCTTCTCTGCTTCGTGTTCTGCAGCTGTTATGGATAATTTATCGTGGGAGCCTACCGCTTGAATTATTTCACGTACCCACAGTGCTCGATTCCGCGAGGTTTCTAGAAATGTTAACTCAGAGACGATACTCTGTACGGTGTGAAATATAAAGGGTGAACCGCGCGATGTAATCACCTTAACTCTCTAGTGTCTTGGTACCATATTTGAAACGTGGAATCGGAACCCATGAGATTTCTCAACTTTTAGTATATTTGTATATGAATACGGAAGACTTTTAATTTAACTCATTAATGGCAAGTATTAAAATATATCGGTGAGGAAGACCTCGAGCATCGATAGGGGATAATATGTGGGGTACAAACTCGAGAGAAGTGGAATACCACCTATCTGATGACACGAACCCTGAAAGAAGGGAACCAAGCTAACCAAAATAAATTAATAATAATGTGGGGGTTGTAAGCGGAGCGTGACGTTTCCTGCGATGGCCTTAAGGTGTTGCGCGAGTAACTCCATCCTTTCTCACAAGCGGCCCATCACGGACCTTATCGATATACATATAAATTCTATGAATATAGAACCCAGGGCAGAGATCGTCCACGTTAGCCTCACTGACGAGTTCTAGTGGACGGTTCCCGAGACGAAACGCCATAATTTTTTCGCCAAAATCCTACAATAATTAATAGCTAATTTTATTTTTATACATTAAACTTTTGAAATGACCTCTCATCGAAGTTTTCCATCGACTTGCAAGCTAATTGAATGTATATTGTTACTCGAGGAAACAATAAGGCTAGACATAAAGATTGCATAGTTTATTACCGAGGAAGAGTAGCATCGAAACTTTCCATCACCTTTTAGCAAAGCCATTCGAGTTTGAAACTACTTAGTCACGGATGTCACTTATCGACCAAGTGACTTTGCAGGATGATGAAGGACGTTGCACCTTGACGCCTTGTATCAATTTATGGTTTTCGAGATGGTTAAAACTTCGTCAGGAGTTATAAGTCCTGAGTAAAAGCGTTGGCATAGACGTCCAAGAAATCAGCGTGTAACAAGCATAATGAGAAGCATCCATTATCGAAACTAATGAACGGACGAAAGTGTTAGGATGATTAAATTTTCGTTTCGTTACAGTCATTGTTCTTTAGAATTTTCGTTGAAAATAATCCTTTCTATACGGCGAGTAGTAAGTAAAATTTTCCTTTCCGCGTAACACAAGTACCGAAACATTTTTCGCTCGACAAACTTCAAAGAATAACAGGAGAATACGGTTCCTGGAAAGGTATATTCAAGAGAAACGGCGAATCGCTCGGTATGCAAAAGAGGAAATGTTGAAACGTCCCGATCCTTTAATCGGCAAGATCTTTTACAACGACATGAATTTCCTCGTCGCTGGCTATTCGCATAAAAGGGGTTAAGTATCTAAAAGAAAATGACTTTTCTGGACGAGGTAGCACGTAGGAAGTTGATTTGCGATGCGGACAGAGTTGTACAAAGGGGCGCAATTCAGAAGCGTCGTGTTCCATTCACTCTGTAAGATTATTCACCCTATTTGTTACACGGAAATTAATAGGTGCCTGTGAAATGGCATTTAAAAACGAATAATATTTTATTATTTTATCATTACCGATCTATGGTGCAAATTTTAATATTTCTATCATATTGTAAGACAGAGTAATAATCCTTCCACTTACTATGTCAGAATGCAATTTTTTAATTGCATTCATTGGGATAAAAATCCACCAATTAAGAAACAACGATCCACCCAATATATTAACGAATAAACAATTTTCAATCATTTTATGCATAAATGATAAAAAGTTTCAACTCGCAGATGGTACGAGGGATGAACTGTTTTGTGAAAAAATGCAGTCTATCAAATTGCCAATAATGGTCTATTTGATGAGATTTCTGGGAATGGAAGGAGGGTCTGTAATGGTCGTAGATTGGTGCGTCTTCAATCCCTCGCAGCCAGAATCTTCGGGAATTGCTCTCCAAGGCTGATCTATGCGTTCACTGCAGCGCACTGCAGTGGGCCAATATGTCACTGCAAGATCGTCTCCACCAGTATCCTCTCGAGACATTGGCCCCTAACGATTGACCTGGTATCCTGTTCCTTTGTGGAAGATAAACGAGCATTTACATGAGATTCGCATTAACGCTATTACTGAAAATTTATATCAACCCTTACATCTGTGATTATTTGCATATCACTTCATTTCCTGTTTATCTAAATTGTTATCTTTCTGTGTGATTCGAACAGAATTGAAAATTTTTTTAATCTTGCAACAAGAACGAATTGACGAAAAATGCTGGAAAATGACAAATTATTAGATGAGCTTCCGAAGCGTTTCAAATCTTTTCACGAGAACTGACAAGGTGTTAAAGGATCGAACGTCAGGTGACAGGAACTGAAATTCGGTATTCTCTAGTGACTCGAAAATATATGAAGCGTGTCGCCAGGTAAAAGAGAAAAGAAAAAAAAATGGGGGGTGTACGGACGATAAAAGGTTGACAACTCATTTAGAATCTTTCTCAGCCTTGTATATCGGTTTTGCCTCGGCGAGAAAAACCTTTCCCAGACTCGTTTCCCGCCTGCATCCCAGTTAATATCCTGTCGTGACGTAGACATTTGCGAGTGATCCAATTTCATATTTTCCTGTCAGGTTCAACTGGTCTCGAAACCGCAGCGAAAATCAACGTTTCCCTTCGTTTGTTGTTGTGTAGATACTGTACACTTGCGTTGTGTGTAATTTCACGATAGCTTTCTATTCTCGATACAGATTGGAAACGATGGAATTGTAGCTGTGATTATTCCTGATAGTTTTGCGGTTTTCCTGGCTGAAACGAGTTCGTCTGTCTTTCGCAACTGGGTTCAATTAAACGTTTCTGTCAACGGTCAAATTTATATAGTTATTTTCAGCAAACTTTCAGCTTCAAATTGATATATCATAATGTTTATGTTACGATCCGATTTTTTTGAAATCCTCCAATTTTTATTTAACATCTAATCAGATAGGTGGTTCCTTTGTAACTCGCCGGCAGCCAATTTGTCAGGGGAGTACATCCTTGTCCGCTGTATCCCCGCGAGACGCTAGTCATGGCCGATTGATTCGCCATTTCGTTCCTTTCGACGGAGTTAAGCGACATTTGCATGCCGCTCGAAGGAGACCCTTTCCGAGTTTCATCGAACTTCCTTTCTCGCGATTGACAGGTTGATTGATTAATTCGTCACGGCGAGGAAGTCATCGGCGCGTAAGCTGCGGGGAAATCGATTGTCCACGGGGGTGAAATGCTCTTCCCGTAGTGATCGATCCGGCTGATAGAAATTTACATTATTTCGGTAGGTGATTAGATGTTTGAGCTCGCGATTACGAGTTCTCCCATTGTAAAACATTTATGAGAAATATAGAACAGGCGATGACTTCATTTATGATACACGACGTCCTTAATGTCCATGACGATAATGGTCATTGGAACATAATCAAAAAGTGACAAGCAGCACGATTCTATGATTGATTCATTCGTTTATCTAACACTTAGCATGCTCGAGATTGGACAGCAAGTATAGCTCGGCCGAGATAAGGCGAAGTCGTAAATTAAGTCATTAGAAGCAGCATGATTGATGTTATGGCATCCAGGAATGCATGTTGCTTCTGAATGCAACGACATCAATCAGCGCCAAGGTTGTTTCACGATCGGATTTCCTGTGTTTTCATGGATGAATGATTTCACGATTTCTTAAAGATCATCGTCTCTTTGGTGTGGGTAGATCTAATTAATCAAGTTCAAATGTGTTAATACATTGACTAGTGAGAATGACAGTTTCCTGCTATTCTAGCATGATATAGTGTTTGAAAAAGTGTTTGACACCTGTTTTTTTCTATCGGCAATAATTCATTCTGAAGGGGTGTAAACAGCTCTTACAGTTGCAAACCATATTTTATAGAATAACTCGGAAAATATCTGTTACAGGGTGAAACTTGCAACGTACGACTTGTGTATTTCCGGGCGATAAATTCGACTATCCAAGCAGATTTTTAGAAAAATAATCTGTTTTGAAAAGATATTAAAAAATAGCATTGTAAATCCCTCTCGTAAAACGAAGTATGTATTTTCAAGAAATTTATGAATACCTATGAATACCATTTACGAAAATTACGAATATTAAATCAACTAAAATCATATCCTGATCTTTCTTAATTTAATTTATTAAATCTATAGATTTTCTATATGTTGAAAATAATATTCCCAGAATTTAAATTGAACATTTGTTCACGCGGCTGTTGTACATACACATCTCCAACATGTATCTCCTCCCTTAACTAGCTTCGTTTTATTTTCATTAAAAAAAAAAAACACTGTAACAGCCTTGCGTAGATAAAACGCCCTAACAGTAAACTTTTCGCAAAAGTTCGAAACGCAAAATTAAAAGTCGCGCCGGAAGATAAAGCTATCCGGTGTCTCGTTAAAGTGATACATCCCAAAAGTTTTCCTTTTTAACTAACCCCGACAACACGTTACCAGTGAAACCATGCGATCCGCCATGGTTTCCACCATTAAGGTTACATTTTCAGGCAGCACCAAGAGTCGTGGCTTTTGTAGTCACGACAATAAGGTATTTTATCAAATGTTCAAATATTCAAAAAATAAAATAATATGAACCTATTTTCTTCAAATTTTTTCTACTCCTTTCCTATTCTTTTTTCCAGCTTTTACAATTTACGACTTTATTGTCAGAGCCGTTTTAGCAGCACCCATAGGCCCTGAAAAGCCATACAATGGGCTCTGCCTATGGATGAGAATAAAACTACAAATGATTAATAAAATTAACATAATTAACATAAGAACAAATTTTTAAAGAATGGAACAAGTTTTGAAACTAAGAAATATTTTTTTTATTTAAAAGCCCCTGGTGACTGAACAGCATGTCTTATTGTCTATAAATATTTCTTGATGACAATGCCGATTTCTAGTTTCCGCGATTGCCTAACAGCCGCCGTTACCGTCGTGTCGAATCCAATTTACACCCTTAAATCTCGACCGAACGATTCGAACGAAATTACATTGGCGCGTCGTCGACGGGCCGTCAAATTTGGCGCGTGTCACGTTCAAAGTTGTCGTCATTAGTCATTAGGACAAGGTGGATTCGATATGAAACCGGTCCACCGGTTCCCGTGTTTCTAAATTGAACATGCTCGAGACAACGGTGGTACGGTCCGTCTCTGCTCGCGCGCGCACTAATTTTCCAATTTCCGACGTCTCGACGCCTATAACTTAGCTTGTCCAATAACTTACGTCGACCTACATATAGGCTGGCCGTGGTTTCCACGTTCGAGACCGTTTGCTGAAAGGGACGAGAAAGGGTTGAACGATGAGGAGGATGGTAATCGATCGCGGTCAGAGGGAAGATAAATTTTTATCGGGTCAGCCCTGGCGAACAATGGACAGTAATGAATATGAAGTTCGGCTGATTCGAGGCTGGATACGCGGGATGAGTGATCCAGACCCACGAAGATTAAAGCCGTTCTTTCGCGGGGAAAGTAGGACGCGACGAGAGAACCGAGGGAGAAATGCACCGGCATCGTAATACGGTTGACACGGTCAATTTTCAACTGAATGCATGCAGCCGATGTTTAACGCATTTAACTACATTGAAAATAAAGATATAAGAGGAATTGAAACACTACGGTAGACTCGTTATATTGCCGGGGTATAATTTGGTTCTTTACTTTACTAATCCTATGAGTCCTAACGATTTCATACGAATTTACATATTTTAGGACATAATTTCTAACATATTTTTTTAAATATAATATGACACGACGCGATTGACACAGGCAATTATCAAGGACTCCATATATGGATGACCTAACATCAAAAGCATTTACCACTGAAGGAGGTAATATTAATGTTATTCAGAATTTACTGTACTCTTCGAAAGAAGTTATTTTCAACTTGGTTTAGAAACTCTTCAAGTGGTATACACAGTAACATACTCTATTTAAGTGACATAAACTTCACTACAGAGTCAACCGTGTTGGAAAATGCATGAAAGACTTCATCGATTCGAAGCCTCCAAGCTTTCATCTCAATTGAATTTGCAAGTTACCAAACAACTGATATAAAATCGATGAAAATAGTGGAAATTGTTTTGATAATAAAAAAAGTGGTAGAATCTTAATAATAAGAAAAAGAATTATATTATTTATTCCTTGATCTGACACGTTTCTTCTGACATTATCTCAAGTACCTTCTGCAAAATCAAATGTCAAGCGAAGTTTTTTTAAAAATGTTTTTATTCGTAGTACCTTATTTAACCAGGGAACATTTTCTGACACTTTCCTCGCCACTCTATGAACCGTCACGATTGCATCAGTGGTGTCATTATGCAGTTTCTTTTAGAAAATACGAGCATACGCGTTTCATCGACTGTAAACCTTGACACGAATGAATTGCTTCATTCGTATCTTGAATGTCTGAAAATGTTCTCTAAACGAGTTGACTTGTTGAGAGATGGAATAAATGGAAACAGGGATGCTTCTTTTTTTTATACTTTCTTCGAAATTTGATAATGATGCACTTTTTATATGCAAGGGATATAAATTGAAAAAAATGAATTCACTGTTAAATATTTAGTTTCGTATTTAAGTGTCGTTTTTATGTTGTAAAATATGAAATTAAATGGCAAGGTTAAAAGTATAATGAAACTTACATCGAACCTCGAATTTCATCGTTATTCGATCATACGATCCTAATAAAGAAATTCCCTGTAACAACAGTCGAATTAATTCACGTATGCTAATGTGTCACGGTAAAGCAGGTGTTGCATATCTCACGTTGTCGGATTCGAAGAGTGAAAAAGCGTTGTTCTGGGGGGAATTGAGAAATAGCATTCTCTGATTTATTCGTGACTGGCGGGAGGCGCGTGTTTTTGGGGAACATTCGTCGGTACACGAATTGTTCGCCGGCGTCGTAAGGCGTCATACGTTTGAATCATATCCACAGCATGACAGCTTGAAATATTTATACTGGCTTCCGGTGCTTTCTAGCACCCGTGAAACTTCGTTGTACACGGTACCCGTATTGTTTCTATTAAGGCACACCTGAGTTGCACGTCGCGGAGATGTCGCTGCTTTGTCGAATCTTTATGCCGCCTCAACCACGGCTACACCATTGCACAACTTTGCAATAACTCGGAGAAACAACGTGTTGTATTCTTCTTCCCTCGTTATACATCGTTTTCCCTTGTACACACGCGTTCTTTCGTTTTTCTTTTTATTTCATGAATGCGAGTATATGGATAGCAGTTATTCAGGGTTGAACGATAGTTCCTGAATAAAGCATTCGAATGTTGAAAATGATTGCATTCGTTGTTCTTTGTTATTTATGAAATTTTAATTTTAGTATACAGAATGTTTATCCCTGAATCTTTTTGGTAATTATATAAAAAATATCTAATTATTATTAAAAAATTGTTGATGTTCTAGGATATGTAATTAAAAGTGATACTTGAAATGTTAATGTTACGTCATTCTATTGCAACAGCATTTCAATCGGTGATAATCTAACTATGTAATTATAATACTAATGAAGCGATAATAGATCTAGGGATGCAATTGTATTGTCATGTCCCCCAGATGTGGGATACAATAATTCACGTCGCAATGGACAGTTGAACATTGTGATAGGTAATTAAATACTATGACTGATTAGTAAATTAACCATCTTTTCTCATTACAAAGTTCATAATTTCTATTTTATGCAAATATTGCTTTAGTATATTCTGGGAAAAAATAGATAGTTTGATTAACACTACGACAATCAATGCTGTTTCTAATAGCAAAATTATTTTACAATTTTTATGAAAATGAAAAAAGAGAAAACAACCCAGATTGTAATAGTTACTTTTTTAGCCCAGCGTAAATGAAAAGTAGAAATAGAATTTAGATATCTATTCGCAGTTTGATTTCAATTTTCTTAATGTTAGCGCAAAGCCATCCGTTTTCTCGCTAGCTCTTTTATTCACTATTTCCCCCGTTTGCTTTCCCTTTCATTTCAGCTTCCGCAACATCTCTCAAATTCTTGCTCTATATTTCTTTCATTGTACGTACTTCACATTGGATTTCTCCTTCACGCTCTTTTCTACCCCCCCCGTTTTTTTGGTCTCTTTCACTTCATCCTCATATACTTTCAGTGCTCGGTTGAAAGAAATAGGCAGTGTAGAATGAAAGCGTCCGCAACTTGTGACAATTTTTCAGAAAGTCGTACCTGAATAGCACTGTGCATTCATTTTCGAGACTCCTTTTGCGATTTTTCAGACAAAACTTGTTGCAAAAGTTCCTTCAGAATTTAATTAATCAGTGGAAGAAATGTAATTCTTTATTGAAGGACATTTCCTCTACACAATGATTAATTTATTATTTATTTTTAAGATACTTTGTAAAGAATATGAATATTTAATTTTTTAATTTTATTAATATTAGAATTAGAATTTTAATCTGGATCAGGTTTTTATTCCATTAATGATCGTTAATTAAATTCATGCAATTTGATGCAAGATACTCTATTCTTACCATGTACAGGATTTTGACTTCACTGGTTTCTCAAAAATTTGATGCAAAAAGTGGTACATACCTGCAACAAAAGAAAGATAACGTCAGAACACAATTTTTCAAAAATTGAAATTTCTATATTACTAATCAATTTTTATTATTTCTATAAAACTTATACAACACTCAAATTTTGTCAAGGAACCAAAATTAATCTAAAATAGAAACTAAAATCAGAATATCTGTAGTTTAATTGTCAGAAAATTATTATAAAAGTAGGCTATAACATTTAATCTAAACCATAATAAAATTTAATAAAATAATAATTGGAAAGGAAGTTTGAAAAGCGCAATCATGTATCCAATGGAGAGGAGGTCGACGTTTCGAGCGATTAGTCGACGGTTTTCATAAATTCAATTAGCCTCTTATGAAAGCTGAGGCGAGGGTCATTTATTATTGCGACCGAAAGATGCGGATTCTGGTGAAGTGGATTCCTCGGATCCGGAATGCTGGCGCCATTCGATCTGGCGAAGTTTCAATCCCTTAAACGGGCGAAAAACTTCCCTGCCATATTGCATTAAAACTGTGATTAATTCATTGGCGATAGTTATGCATTTCGATGAGGCAAAATGTTGGCTGGCTACTTTCTTTCGCCACTTTTTCTCTCCTCGCCAATCCGCCGGATATGCAGGTCGCGTAAACGGGATGGAGAGAAAAATTCCGTTTAAAAGGATTTCATGCACGCTCGTTTAGACTTTCAGATTAACGTAAATCATAATAAATAGGTTGATTTTATTTAGTTATTATGTTATTGATGATTTATGCAAAAATTTTCAAGCTTCTACACCAACCGAACATTGAACCACCACGAAACAGAGTACGAAACGTGAAGTACACTCGAAAAAAGAGGGTTCGACAAAGGAAAGTAGGGGATGGCCGCCTTGGGACTGTCCTCGAATTTTTTCGATTTATTCTCGTCACCGATACCTGGGTGATTTGACAGAAAATCAAGAGCTGCTCGAAATCGAGATTCTCTTCTAAACGCGACGCCAAAGGGTAGACGGAAAAGGGATGTCTTAACGTCGAGGGGTTGTCTTGCCTTGCTGTGATTTGTCCTAACCCCAGAACAGACGATTCTTCTTTTTCCTCTTGAATAATTCATCGGCTGATACGCGTAAATCATGCGATTTCCACGATTCGACTACCTTCAAACATGTCCCGAAACATTCTGATGAATCTTTTCTTATCCATCAATTTTTCTTTAATTCCCTTGTGTTTAACAATTTTTTTTATATTACAGTTTACAGTTGAATAAACAGCAGAGATGATTAAATAAATTATAGTATTCTCTGTTATAAAAATTTCATGAAACATACCCGTGATACGAGACTCAACTTCGATCCTCTTTTCATGAATTCTAATTTGCCGTTCGTCAAGAGTTATCGGTGCAAGATTAATGCGCTTCCGCGGGTTCGACAGCTTCGGATAAGCTTTTTCTTTGACTGTGCGATCGAACACAACGTATTAAGGACACGACGTGTTGTTTTTTGTTTGCTTTCCATATGGAAATCCGGCAATCCTTGGTTCTTCCATTAGAACGCTTTTTCTTGTCCGTACACAAACTACTGGGCGTGAACTCGTTTACCTGAATTTTATTGCTCGTCGATTTATAAAGAGATCGAGGGATATTTAACCCTTCCAGTCCTCGATTCCTCTGGCATGAAATATTGTTTATAATTGCCATAAGAGCTTCCATAAAAAATTTAAGTAAATTTCTACCATAGACGTAGAAACGTCATCATCAGGACAATTACAGATGCATCAAATCAGAGTTAAAATTTGTATGCCATAAGTGCTATTTTATGGTACTTTTATGTCACGAAATCATTTTCCATTTTAAAATTATTAATTTGATATGACGCAACCAAGTATATACAGTATTGAGCTAAGTAGAGTTCCCTAGAGAAAAAAAGTAGGACTTTACAATTTTAAGGAACTCAGTTTTGGTTGTTTTAGACTCATTAAGAAGGAGTTGGCTACTTTCAACGAAGGCGCGAACCCTTTAGTACGCTCCCTCACTTTCAGAGCATGCTCTTAGAAGAACATGAATAGAAAATCTCGGTCTCTGAATGGTTAGATATAAATGGTCAGTTATATACCCTTGTACAAAAAACGTCTGGCTCGTTGATGAAAGCATTTGTACACAGACAAACGCGTATGTGGTTTTCAAACTTTCGTTCGTCTGTTGAACCCGCAATTTTATCTACTTTCATTTCCGGATTCGAGCGTACGTTATTCAAGGTGTAATTTTGATGAGTCCAGAATGTGCTGAAAATATTTCTCATTATCTTTATTAATTTTCATACTGTGGTCATACTTTTCCTTTCGACAAGTTTTAAGATAGAAACGATTTAATTACCGTTACCTTTGTGTTATTATTAATTTAATTACAGTCTTTTAAATTTAATTAAGTACCACATTAAAATCTGTTAAAACTATTTTTAGAATTAATAAAATTTCTCTCTTCTGAATTTTATTGATATTTATTGTCTTAAATGACATTTCTGTGTATATATGCAACAGTAATAATTAATAAGCAGAAACTTATTATCGAAACTAGGAACTTAATTTACGTAGACAAATTGCTCAATTAATTATCTTCACCTTCGGCTCAATTAATTTTCCTTTCAGCCTGTCATAACTTGTCGAAAGGGTCGTCGTTCAGAGCAGTCGAGTGAAAGGGTAAAATCCTAACAATTCATCTGTCGTTTCTTTCCTTTTCTCGGGTAATTTAGCCCAATACCGTGCTCTTTATTTTATTCTGCAAGGATTATTTCAGATTGACGCTTAACCCTTCCATCTTATAGCCATTCGTTTCTTTCATAAAACATCTGTGTCAGCTATTACACGCAGAAATTCTTGTTTCACTTAACTCTTTGGATAAAGCATTCGTTCCTTTTAATTAATTATACCATGACTATCAACAAAATCGTTAATTTTTTCAATGTTATTAATACAACAAATAATTAACTTATATATTTTATCAAATATATATTTTATCTTAAATATTATGATTGAAGTTCTTCTTAGATGAGATCCCCTGTGTCGGAATAAAACCCTTTTTAGAAGAAACCCTTTTTATCTCTTCCATTCGAATCACTCTCTAAAATTAGATATAACTATGAAGTATCCCAATTACGTTGAGTAACGTACAAATCCATATGTATTTCCTTACTTTTATGCAAACGAAGGTACTTTAGCCCGTATACACTCGGTTAACGTAAAGAGTAGGTATTTCTTGGCAATTTATCTTCGACGAGAGATTTATAAAAGGAAAAGAACCTCATGAATAGGAAACAGGCATTGCTCCAAGGCAATAATGGCGGTCCATACAGTGCCAAAACGACGTTGGCAAAAATCTAGGAATTAAACTGAGAGATTACGCCTCGTTTGTTTTACTACCCTTACATTTCTTCTGGAAAATTTACGAACTTACTTCAACTCTTAATAATTAATTGAGAATTATACAAATTAACAGTAATTGAAAGATTAAGTGGTTCTTTCTCTTTTATGTAGCTTAACACGTGGATCGAAAGTGACCTGATATCAACTGGATGAGGATCAAGTGTTCTTTCGAAATTCCAAAATAGGAGACATTTATCTCCTCTATAAATGCTAAGTCAAGTTTATTGAAATGAAAGCTTTCCTCGAAAGTATTCCAAAGACGGATATTTCAAGACAGGGTCAAATTTCTAGGCTACGGTGGTCCATGATTTTCCATTCCTATGCAAAGCTTAATAACATTGACAGCCGAAATCACGGAGATTCTTGATTCAAAAATCAATTTTCCTCGAAATCTGGATGATCGTTCTGCTGGTATATAAGTTACAGATCATTCAATTTTCATAGAAAAAACTCTCTACTACACACTTTTCCTTTCTGGAATTTGTACAATTTGTACGACAATTGTTTTTAAAACACTGAATATTGTTTATGAACCGACAATGAGATATTATGAAAATATAAAACTTTTATATTGAACACAATAAGGATATTTTCGCCGATTTATCAATTCCTTTCCATTAAAAGCATCGAACATAATTCAGCCGAAACAGGATGGTAACATTTCCAGGAACATTTTCGAGCATCACAATATCATTACTCTAGCGTTGTGTCTATTCGATTTTCACCGGTTAATAATAACAGAGAGTGTAATTTATTTCGACGCATTTCGTCCCGTTACTCCGACTATTTTATTCGCACCATGACGTTGATAACGTCCTTCTGCATAATGAGTTCATTTAAATCACGTCAACAGGGATTAGATTTCGTGCGAACACGTCCATTCTGTGTCAATGCGTTTCCACCTATTTCGATGACAAATGAAACAAAATAATTCCAATTCGGATGCCACAAAAGCATTTGTTTCAATACGATTAATCGAAAGCTATATCGATATTTTAATTATATACGATCTATGATCAAGAAATAACGTGAGAGATATTTGAAATTCTATAAATGTCCTAACTTCTAACCATAATAACAAACTATTACAATGTTTACCAAAGAATGTAGGAAGTCGTGGTAAATAGAAATTGTGTGTAGAGAAAATCGAATCCAACCCTCTACAATTTTTCTTCTTATTGAATCCAAAAATCCCATTTCAATAAAAATTCGTATGTCCGTAAATTTTTCATAAAGAAAATCGAATACCAGCTCAGGATGCCTAAGATGGTTATCGTTAACACAACTGCAATATGAATTCCTGCCGATCGTATTAGCAGCATATAAAACTAAACCGTCGCACCACCGGAGCCGAAATAATCTACCGAGATTAATTGCGCTCCTATCTTACTTCTGGTTGGCTGCGCCCCCGACAGAGAGTCGGAATAGCGGGCGGAGGATCTAGTATCGGAAAGCGAAGAGCCGGGGTGTCTTTTAGAAGAGCGTAGAGCACGCGGTGCCACTAGCATACGTAAGCGAAGTATATCACGGAATTCGGAACAGGAGTCTGCCGCACACCCACGGTTACAAATCTTCTGGAAAACCGGGCAAAGAGGGGGAGGAGAGGCGAGGAGAGACAGCAGGAGGACGATGGGGTGTCTGACAATGAACACGGAACGATCTGGAGTGTTTCATCTGTACGGGGAGTTCTGCAAACACCGATGGAACGAGTTCACCCTGAGACAAAGAGAAGGGCCACGGATAGGGAGAGAAGGGAACGGAGACGGGTTAAAGTGAAAAAAGAAAAGAATTGATTCCGCAGGATGTCACCGTTTCTTGGCATCGTCCACTGGCACCCGGCTTCCCTTCAACCTGCAGGAAAAATAGTCGTCCGCGTCGAGGAACAACCTAATTGGAAAACAAATAAGCCCTCCTGCAACCTCGGCTGTCTCGCCGGGAACAGTCTTTGTCGCACTTCCAAACTATCCTCCTCTTAAAGTAAATTCGTAAATGCGACGTACAACTGCATGGACAGCACGTCTACACTTTCTACAGTATCGAACGGGGTAGGGTTTTCTAAGGGGAAAGGCGGTGTAGACCGGGCACGGGCCAAACCGTGGCTTGCCACCCACTTTTCTTCTATTTTCCCCTATTTTCTTACTCTACTACACGGGGTGGTACTTCTTCACTGTGAGCCACACTTTACTGATTTCCCCACTACGAAAATTAGTTTCATATAGAGTACAGAGATTCTTTGATTTATCTACCAATAATTGTCTGCGAATCAGCGAATTCGTACAAAGCAAAATGTGGTTTAAATTCTTTTCCTTCACGAACATCGGAACGATCGATACGACGTCGTAATTTAATTAAATCGTAAACCGACATTTTCCCCAAATTTTTTTTTGCGAATTATTTCACCGAAGAGTTCCTAGGTCACGCTTTTTCTTCGTTAGACGTTTAATTTCATTTTTAATTTCGCCGCGAAATGTCTTTCCCGCCTTTCCATTTTCCCACCACACTTGACGCCCTGATTACGCGAATTAACATGACGTTTATTGGGAACCGGACAGTTTTTCATTCCGCCTACCTTATTCGAAGAATCGTGCACCGTAACCAGCTGCATGCTGCATATTCGCATGCAATCAACTGCATTAATTATAAAATACATAAATGCGTATTAAGTTACTGCATGGAAAATGACGGATTTTGAAATATGGTATCATGGCATAAAAGTAACGCGAAATATCAATTTGAAAATCAATCCTTTTGCTTTATTCCTTGATAAATAATGCGATAATTATACATATAATAAAATAAAATAAGCGAGAAAATCAGTAGAATAATTTAATCAATGCCCCGATTGAAAGCAGTCACTTTCGTTAAATATAAAAAATTGCTCCGAGTCACGGACAGATCGACGAATTAACGAGCGCGTAAGTTGGCGAGAATTGAAATAGCAGATAAGGAACGAGGCGAGAATTGCATTTGCATAATTAATTGAACAGAAAGTTTCGCCGAGCTACGACCGTTTCAGAACGGTTTAAAAACTGTGTGAAAATTGTCTTCGAAATGACGGAACGTGAACCCGTTCTTGTTCCCGTGAAACACGCGTATTTTACAATAGAACCTGGTAATTTAACGTCGAGCATGTAACAAAATCGACTAATTTATCGCTGTTCGGATAAAGAGTTATGAATCCGAACGTTGCGCGATGGTTACTGTTGTTCCCTAGAATGGTTTTAAACAATTGGATTTACTGGGAACTAATTATGCAAATAAATAGCACACGCGACTGTAACGAGCTCTCTGAAAACGTTGTTCGTTAATGTTCGCCGGCGTCCATGAATTTTAAGACTGTTCGAAGCTGTTTCAACCTGAACAGCTTCCCATTTTATGGGATTTCAGTAGCATTTATTAGGTGCAATACCGTGACTATTAGAAGCCATTAATTTTGCCAAATACTTTACTACTTATTAAAATTTTTATACAAAATTTTTATGTAAAAATTCATTTCTTTTTAATACTCTGTAACCTGAAAGGGTGTAACCTTTGTTACCTTGAAATTAATAACTTCTCAAAAGCTGCATATAAAAATAATTGCAATAACTTGAAAATATTAAAAATGCAAATTTTAAATTGCATTTACCCGAAATAAATAAATAAATAAATGAAACAACCCTAAATCCCTGTGAGCTTTTCCAAACTTGTACCACCCAGACCTGAAAGTTTAATATTCTATGTATGAATTACCTACAACATCATAAATTAAATTAACGAAAGTAAAGGTAACGAATTCGAAACAATGTTAGTTATTGTAGAAAAGATAATAGAAAATAATTAACTCTGATGCAACAAGAGTATTTTCTAACCGAATAACTCAACTGGCCATACACGTTGGTTCAACAACTTTGTGCGTACAATCCTGTGTAACTCCAGGTGTATATTTAATAAATACCCAACTTCTGAACTAAACACATATATTTCGTTAACTCGTAATACACTGTACCGTAAATAATCCACTCCGACCCAGTACATAACTTTACCTCACATATGGGATGGTAGGGAAAAGTTGTTAATTTAGAGGAGTATCAAAGTAAAATTAATTTTTCATACTTCCTATTACCAGTGAGATATTAGGTTGATAAGAGATTAATATCAATTATCGCGTTTTCAAACTCTGGCGATTAGTTTTGTGATAATATTATAATTCATATCATTCTGTTGCATCATAGCAACAAATTGAATTTAGGAATCAATAAATCATTAAAATATCATATTAATCCCCGGTGATAATTTAATTTTATGTCTTATTTCGCGCTCATTTGCTAAATTTTCTAATTAATCCGCTTCCACCGTTTTGATATAATTCTGTTAAATATTAGCACAGAGGAATTGTGCACAGGCTCGCTGTATTTGTACCCATTTTCTACACAATTCAGCCTTCAAATTCGTGTATAATCGGTTTTCAGTCAATAACCAGGGCACTTCCGGTTGGTGTGCTGCTTACAATTAGAAAAAAGAAACCACCGTTCTCTTTCGGGCTGGACAAATACAAAGGCAGATAATAGAAAGGGGTAGAGAAAATAGGGAATATTTTTATTTTTACCCGAGAGTTGAGCTTCTGCAAATATACATCCAGACTGCGCGCATTAACTAGAATGAAAAGCGGATGCACGCGACAAGAACAGCGAACAATGTAGATAGCGGCCATCATCGTTCCGAATGAAAGTGAGATGGTGATAACGGTAATGATGATGGAAACCGAGAGCGTACGTTTTGGAAAATGTTGTTGTCATTACATTTCATTTGTGAATGCCGCTGGAACGGGAAAATGGAAGACGTTCTAAGCGAGAGGTGTGCTGATGTGTTAACACGAAGATAAAATTACAGACTCAGCTTTAATGGAATGACATCCGAATAGAAAAGCTGTAATTTGGTAGATGGATTATTTGGACGTTTTTAAAAATATAAACGGTAAGAATGTACGTATGCATTAACATTTGGTATTTTTAAATAAAGAATTATAGAATTAAAAAAGAACTTTTATGGATTAATAATTTACAAAATTTTAATAATATTAACCGCTATTTAAATTATTTCAAAGTTAAGGCTTTAGAGTTATTATCATACCAATTTCAAAGTTTCTATCATAGATAAATAATTTCAATATTTTATTTTAAAATATAGAATTTCGAAGTTACAAAATTTACTTGTCTGTTTAATCCAAAGAAAAATGAAACGAGACAATTTATAATAAAAATTCATTTTATATTCATCCTTAGTCAGCTGCAACATTTTAAACAAAG
This sequence comes from Osmia bicornis bicornis, assembly GCF_907164935.1. NCBI lineage: Eukaryota > Metazoa > Arthropoda > Insecta > Hymenoptera > Megachilidae > Osmia > Osmia bicornis. The sequence continues at coordinate 3,005,815 of NC_060226.1, forward strand.
TAACGCTTGTACCGCCAGTTACATGACACCACGTACATTCATATATTTGACTTAATGTTGGATAGAAGAACCTTAAGCTTGCAACAAGGTAAATTTATTTTCATCAAACTGACGTTTTCCATAGAAGGGAACTTTGGGACGAAATTTCTACCGTGTCTGTTGAAAAATATTTCATCAAACATAATATAACGTTCACGTTTCACTCCATATTAACCCGTGAAACCTAACAAGCATCGTTCAGCCCAGCTATTCAAACAACAGTTTACATCCCGTTTGATCGTAAACTGACGATACAATACACTTTCCCCATATTTTCCCGAGCCACGACATTCTACTGCTTCCTTCTCACGATTCGCCACTGCAGACTGCTTGGCTTCTCACCGCTTGGCTTTTGGCGTTCTTGCGGTTTAAGTGCAACCACCAGCTCGCATAAATAATTCAACGTGTTTTCGCTACTACAGACCATTAATTAACTTTAAAACAATACATAGCCGGATCGGGACTCATTGGAAGTACAGTGGTTTCGTAATACGTGTATCGCTAGGACGAAGAGGATACAAACAGTTAATTTGTGAAAATACAATCTTCGCGTTGGTGCTCTAATAACTTGAGCACCCATTCTATAATTTATATGGAGTATATTTTTATTTTGCTGCATTCTCATTCGATATTTTTCGATATTAGTAAATGTCTGTGATAAAAGGTGAAAATAAAAAAAAAGAAACGATTCAAACTGTCTTATATAGGGTCATTGAAAATTTGGCTGTTTCCCTTAACACCTGTACTATCGATGGCGTGTATTAAACGTCACCGTTGAAACCTACCGAATAAACATCGCACCCGAAGAGTACGTTTGTCCACGGAAACGTTCCGGCCAGTGTAAGTTTGTTTTAGCCAAGTTCACTTTATCACGATCCGTTTCACGAAATAATTGTATGAGGGAAATTGAGGCTGGTTGCGGTTCCACCTCGAAATCGTAGTTAGAACACCCTCCTGCATTCACATGTAATATCGTATTTCTGTTGTACTCCTACCAATTGTTCGACGATTCAAGACTAAAACAGAGGAACTACCGGTCCTATTCGTACCTCGTGTTTCCGCTCGTTATCCATGTCAGAAGATAATTTAATTAAGTCGTCCGGAAAGATTTATCAGATTCTGATTTTCGTAGCTTTCGAAGATTGACTGCTCAATGGGTATAACCGGATTAAAATTTGCGAGAACCGTTGAGAAACTTGTTTTATTTCAAATTAAATTAAGTAACATTTAATCGTAATGAAAACATTGTACAAAGGAAATCTATTATTTTTCTCGTTTAAATTTTTCAAGTACTTCAAAGGGGTTGCTTGAAACGACAGTAAAATATAAGATTATTGACGTGCGTTGTTCCATTCGCAGCCCTTTGAAGTTGAGAATTCAATGTCCGATTAAAGAAAGAAATTGTCTGCATCTTCTCTAACATTTTTTACTACTTTTCATAAAGACGCGATATTTCTTGTTGTTCTATCAAAAGAATTTTAATCATTCAAAAGAAAAATACACGGTATCATTTGTTCGTTAAAAGTTCACTTGAAATTCGTTTTCCAAAGCTGGTAGATGATTGATACAGGTAGACATAGGCAGTATATTAAATAATAAAAATATTGTTCACAACGTCATTTATCACAAAAATACCCCTACATGCGTATGTACACTCCCCCACACAAGAACATTTTTTTTTATCAGAGTACAATAAAAGAGCAACCATTTTTCTCACCGGATCAGATTTAACCGAAAAGTTTGTTTGCCAACAGCGAACTGTGCATTTTTATTTAACGGAGCCGATAGTTCCAGCACAGATTTATGTTCGCTTTTGTATCGTTTCGAATCGATACGATTTTCAATCGAATGACGAACGGATTGTTGTTTGAATGCATTCCAATTTTTCCGTACTTTTGTTCCTTTTGATCGCGATGCCAAGTTAATTATTTTAATTACCCGAATTCAGGAGTCATAGACGTCGAATATAGAAGTTTGTTTCTACGATCAATAATTTGAAAGGCCATCGTTCCGTTTAATCGAAGCTTCGTAACTTCGCAATTGTAGTTGTTAACCACATAATTGCCCTAACACCTCTTACAATTAGTATAACGACGATAAGTGTTTATGAGGATCTTCCAGGTAATTCTGGGTGCTTGATGATAGTGCAGCATTAGAATGGAAATTGTTTGATCAACGACAGTTCTGACAGACTAAAGTTCTTAGATATTCTTGTTAACTGGCTGATTTGATTTTCTGCTGAAGGATTTTATTGGTTTTGAAATTATATGATTAAATTGTAATTGAGATGAGAAAATGGAATGACAGAGTTTATGAATAAAGATCTCCATTGGGACATTTGAAGTGCACGAAAACAGATTTATGTATTTTGCGGTAATTTTTCATTTGTCATTCATTATCTGCGATAACAAATTGAAGTGAATAAATGAATAATTAGAAAATAAATAGTTGATGAACTGAATATGACAGAATGGTTGCATATGTACATGCAAAAATGCATACTTACTCCCTCACTATTTCAAGATTCTAAAGTTATAAAATTCATATCTTTTTTAATTAAAAAATTAATTCTAATTCTAAGATTCCAAAATTCTAACATTCTAAAATTACAAAATTACAAAATTCTAACATTCTAAAATCTGAAATTCTAAAATTTTATAAACACTGTTAATAAAACTAAAGGTCTTAACCTACCCCCAAAAGACTCCTACTTATTATCGTAACAATAATAGAATGTACCATATTTTTCCGTCTGAAAACTTGCGAGATTATTTCGTCACAAATGTTCATAACGAATTTCATCTGACTCAACGTTGAAGAAAATGTCAGCAACATTTAAGGTCGCATGTTACTCGAACGCGGGTGTTGCACGGTGTAATGGATTCGTTCGAATTAGCTGAAATTCGAGCATGTATATGACGCAGTGTGAAAATCGACACTGCACACCTGCTAACGACATGTTGCACCACCCTTAATGAGAATTCACTTTTAGGCGCGCTGTTTCGCTTAACGATGTCGGGATATTCGTCGAGCGTGTTCTTCGTGACGAGAAAGGTTCGCGTGTCATTTAACACGTCCACCATACTTGATACTGCCCTCTGGATTACTTCCTGTATTTGCATAATGTTTAGCTCTATCTATCTTACCAGAAGAGAAGGATGGAAGATAGTATCGCTTCCGATCTTGTGAACTGCACCGTTGTAATTAGAAATTATTGTATGATATATTGCTCTTATCAGAAAGGGACATATTTTGGAATATTGCATATGCTAGTATTTACAATTCTGTGACCCTTGCAAATTTATGCTCTTTTTTGTACCGAATAAGAGATACCAAGTGAATTTATATCCCAGGAGTTTCAGTTTATTACGTTGTAAAATTACTAACTCGATGTTTCAAAGGATTTCGGTTTACCATGTTACAAAATTACGAGAGATCTGTGGGAACTCGAAAATTTCGGGTACCCGAATCTCTAGTTCTTCAAATTTCTTGAAATGTTATTATTCATCTAATATTATAATACCTAAATAATAATTCTAATACTAATATTTATCATCCAAAACTAAAATTCTAATTAATTTTATTTAAATTTCCCCTCAGCCAAATTTGCTTATAATTTATTAAAATAACAGACTGCTTCAATTTTAATAATTTTCGCCAACGCTCTAACAGAAACACCTCGGTACGCGTGATCTCTGAACAAACTAATAACAACGGCTCAGTGACGTTTCATCGAGGTTGCAATTTACGTATCGAACAACGCGTACAGGTATCATCGTCGTTCGATTGCAAACATTCTCGTACACCTGTCAGCATAGAATCCAGGTCATTCAGAGAATCATAGATACCGTTCATATGGAAACAAATCATTGCATTTCCGTTCTCGTTTCCAGGCTTGTTTGTACAATTCAATTATGTGCAATCAAGGCGCGATGCTCGAAAGTATGTCTGACTGGTAATAGGAAGGACTGTGAAACTGAGATCGTTATATATATACGAAGGGATGAAATGCATACGATTCGAAAACGAAACGAGAACAGGAAGACGAAAGAGGGAGAAGAGAGGGAGAGAGGTGGGAATAAGGGGTTGGAGGAATAAGAGTCGAGCAATCTTTCACGAGTGGATTTTAACTGGCGTAGAATTTTAATCACTTTCACGGAATTAAATTATGCTATGCTAGGGCTGAGGGTGCCGTTGGAAATCCTGGTACATTCAGCACCAAGATGGTACCTTCGAAACGAATAAATCGAAATCGTGGAATGCTGAAGTTAAGCACATTTCTGAGAGATGTCTACGGAGTTTATGAATGTTCATCCGGAATTCTTGATCAGTTGATACCTACTTCCTATTTGAAAATCAGTGCGATGCTTGATGAAAGAATCTCTTGGAAATAGATTTTATTACATTTCAGGTGAATTGTTAACATCTTTAAATTTTTTACCCTCTCGAATTTTTTTTTCTATTAATTAGTAAGCATTGGGAGATCAATCCTCGGATGGTAGACTATGAAGAGAGCCGCAATTTTAATTTAATTTTGTATTTCAATATTATTTTCAAAAATTGTATCGCTATAAAGGTAAAAGGTAATGAAAAACTGTTTGAAAATGTAAAAAACAAAATTATCTTTAAAGATATAATTTCATTTTTGAAATATCATTACATTTTTGATACCTGCAATTCTGTGACCCTTTGCAATTTTTTCATATTTTTCGTGTACTAAAGTGGTCTTGTTTTTGCGTGCATTTTATGAAATTCTAAGGGGTGAATTTTACCCTTTCCTCTCTGCTAGTCGACGATCCCTTCCGCCCCTTTTTTTACACAGCTAGTACGCATAAAGCATCTTGACGCCGCGACGAGGCCAGATTTAATCAAGGGCTAACTTTGCGCATATAATGTTTATTTGCAGGAATGCCAGAGGCGTATAATTAAATACATAAATCCTCTCTGATGGTATTTTTGCTGGATTCACGCGGAAATATTGCGAAACTCCTCTGACCTAGCGCAATCTCGCTTAATTGTCATCGATTCGTTGAACTTTGATAGCGTGTGACCCGCACGTTGCGTTTAGAGAAAGCTTTTGCGTGAGCTTGCGACACGAACTTGAGATTATTGTAACTTGTTTTGACAGCGATAATTAAATTCTACGAGACGCGTTATCTCAACAGTAAATTGATGCCGTTGTTGCTCGGCGGGATACGAATCTTGAATTCAATGATAATGGAAAAAGCAAAATCATGGAAGTACCATAATTCAATCATAATTATTCGTCCGTTTATTATAAGACTTCAAGAAATGGAATACAAATTAAGACCTTCTGCAAAAATGTCATTTTTCTAAATAATATTAATATCCGCTGCCTGGCGGTTAACCCTTTCGCTACTAACGGTGACTATAGTCATCCAACGTCTGAATTTCGCATTCATTTTTAACTCCGATAGAACAGAGTATTATTACATTGTTATTTCTATAGTTGCCGATTCCTTGTATTTGATTTCTATTTTATTTTATATTACGAGATTATTATTTTGTTATTTTTATTTTTCAAGTGCCCCGTACCGGGACAGCACATTCGCCAGCAAGTCCACCGAGAAGGTTAATAATAACCCTTGTGCTTTATAATAGCCTTTATACCTCTAATTATTTTCCCTATTTTTCTACCATTCTATACTGTTGAGGAGCGTGTATTAAATCCCAAATTACACGCAATGGCTTTATAATTATCACTTATGGTACACAGTAGTCCTCCCACTTGCAAATTATTCGCGTACACGATGCGCATATGTTAACCACGTAATCACATACATCTGTGACCATTTCGAACCTCGTCACCACATCTTGAAATATAATCGCGGAACCGTAGTCTTGTTACTCGAAACATTTATAATCCGAATGGTGGCACATTACCTTAAACTCTGGTTAGACAAAAATTCTTATGTATTGAGCCATGAATTGTGAAAGAGTGTTTTATACAGCCTCTTGATCGGTGTATCGCCGCGTCTGTTCGCGACAGTCGCTTGCTCAGAACATGTCGAATAAATATATGAATTTATATAAGAGTCGGTAGCAGACTATCCCGGATGCATGTTCTCGATATTTGAACCACTCGTAAGCCAAACAGATCGTAAAATGCGATGAGATTACGAGGATATTACTTTTTTAAATTTACTTTTCAGTTTATAGTCTATAATTATGAAATTATTTTTAAGCCTGGAGATTAATATTAATATACTTATTTATTTTTCCTAATAGTAAACATTTATCTAAGTTTCTAAATTTTGAAAATTTTACTTTCTCTTGATAACATTTGAAGCGACGAGTGATATTCACCGTACCAGTTAAAAGAGTAAAATAAGCAAAACACCGCTCTAAATACTTTACGTTCCATCCTCGCATCTCCCAAACTTTCGCGCAACAATTATTTTCAACGCGTCAGAAACATTTTACAAGCAATTTAAGGTCGTCACGTCAGGTGAATAATCGCGTAAGTTAAAATCGCGTGTACGTAGGTGAAAAATCCTATTTTTCGAGGGAACGTCCGAAACGTGGCAAATGCCGGGCGATAATATAAAAAGTTGAAGAGGAAAGAAGGTTATACGAAAAGTTTCGAAAATCAGTTGAATTGAATCACGCCCAAACTCGGAGCCGAATTCGAATTTTAATACACCGATACCACTGCAACGTGATAAATAATTCCTCGTTTTTTTCATCGACACGTTTTCAACGTGAAACAAAACGGACAGAAAAGCGTGCAGGCTATCGTGTTATGAATATTGAAACTACGGACGAGGTCCGAAGTGTTCGGGAACAGAGAGGATGCGGTTTCGCGAATCTGGTTCGTTACAGCATTCAAAGCTAGAATGAACAATGTTGAAATACCTTCAAAAAATAATAACTATTACATGTCATTACTAATGTAATATAAAGGGTTATGAGGTTTTTGTTTGGTCTCTTTATTTTAACACAAAGTCTACTGCATGACATTAATTATCAAAGATAATGTTATTGAAATGTCCTCCTTGGTTTTTTTCACCCAATTTTTCATTATATTTTTACACAAGTGAAATTCAATTTCAATAGCGACTGATTTTGTTGCTCAGCTCGTCAATAGTCTTTGGATTATTGGCGTAAACTTCATTTTTCATAAACCCCATAAAAAAATCTAATGGTATTAAATCCCCCGATCTTAGTGGCAATTAGTACTCGTTCGTTAAATTTGGTCAAACGTATCAAGCTCGCAAAAAAAAAAGCGATGAAGGACCTTTATTTTATTTGTATTAAAATAAAGTAACCATACAAAAATCAAATACTTTGAGTCTTATTTGAAGATGTGACACTCAATTCGAATAACCCTATATCCTCTTTATAATGTACACGCTTTCCAAACAGACAGATTAAACATGAAAAAGCTGGCGCATGATTTTCCATGCCAAACACGATTGGAAAAACAAAATACGTTTCCTGCGAGTTCCCCGATGTATCCGGGGAAATACGAGCGTGCATATGTATATTTAAAATTTTCAAGTCGTCGTTGCACATCCTTCGCTACACGCGAATATTTGCTCAGGATCTGTAAACAGAAGCAACGATGTCTCTACCAAACTAAATATAAGAGAAACGTGCGCCAATCTCGCGTGTAAAAAAGAAGAAGGAATGAAAAAGATTGAAAGGGTGAAAATTTGTCATCGCGGCTAACGCAAGGAATCGGATTGAAGCCTTTCCAACATGCAAATCACTCCCGAGCTTTCCGCTTTGTTCCGAATCGAACGATAGCTGCAAGCTGTTTATCGACTGGTCTCAAACGTTGCTCGATATGTGCGACGATCGTTCATGAAACTTTCATTGAAAAGTTACGAAAACGAACTCGACACCGATCGACGAGCTTCTCCGTGTCGTCGCGAAATTGCGTTAAACGTACTGCCTTCGTGCATCTCTTTTACTTTCAAATGTAATTTGCGATCACGTACTCGTGCTACGAGTTTGATGAAATCTGACGATCGTTTAGTATTCACTTTTACACCGTTTCTTTTGTAAAAGCTTCCGTTTCCTGTATAGTAAGTACTCGTGAAATTAACGATCAATCCGGCGGACCATGGAGAGAGCCCCAATTTTAATTTCAATTTTAGTTTGTTTTTTGGTTACGATCGAATGAACGAATGAAAAATACTTCAATATTAAAATATTTTTTGCTTTTCTTCGAATGAAATTTCCCGGATATAAATAATCACCAGAGGTCCCGATATAATTCACAATTTTCAGATTTCTCCAGCGGTCGTTGAGGACGTTTTACCCAGCGAGCCCCGTCATTAAAAGTATCCCACGTCATAATTCGAAACGTCACAGCGAAACGCTAAATTATCGTTCATTATTTGCAACCAGAGCGTTTAACGATGTGGCCCCGTTCATTCTCGCCGAACACCATCGCGCAGCCTTAATTACACGTATACGCGTCTGCGTGTTTACGGAAAAATGACTGAGAATGAATTAAATAAATAACTGAGAAAATGAGGAAAAACGGCTTTCGAGTAGCGCGGGAAGAAACAAAAAAAAAGAAAAGAAAAAAAAGAACTCGCACCCGTGAGCCGATATGAGACGACGAAAGTTGCCTAGCAAAAAAAAAAAAAAAAAAATAAAAAAAGGGAAAGAAAAGTCTGATGCTCTCACGGTGAAAATGTCTGCCGTGGAACCGGAGCACTTGTTACGCTCACTAATGAGGGCGAAGCACTCCATTAAGTCAACTGCGCGGTAACTACGATAGAAACGAGGAAAACTCAACGTCAAAGAGGAATACGTGTCCGTCACATTGCTCGCTTCCTGGCTAACTTATTCGCTCTGAGTGTATAGCAATCGTTGAGTTGAAGAAAATTGATTGCCATCCCTGTAATTGGCAAGTTGATCGCTATTGTTGCAAATGTAAGTTTTACCAAAATCGCGTAGTCAGTGAAGGTAAATAACAACGTGAACGATTATTTTTTAATGTAAATGGTGCAATAGGACAAGGAAGTGATTTACAACCCGGAAAATCATGCTTTGTTTCTTATTGGGAAAGTTACCCTTAAGGAATAGGTCATCACTTTACCATGAAATTAGATTTCGTTTTACATTTCTAATCTAACGAAAGTAAATTAGTATAATTGAAGACGTTTCTAATGTAGTGTCGCTGGTGAAAACTCGCCCTACGAGTAAGTACTTAATCTTTCAACAGTCGTAAAGTTAAGGGTAACCAGAGTCCCTTAAATTCCATCCTGCATAACGAATCAGGGAAAATTCATTACAACTCTCTGAGCAGATCACTCAGAAGATTAGTCCTATCTTTATGGTGCTGTAATTATGAAGATGGTATCCTCTGGTACATACTTCGTGATCAATTATGCACCACACGCTAACGTTATAAGCGGATTTTACATCAGCCATGCACGGGAAAGCCAGCATTTTGTATGCAATGATTAAGAAAATTTGTCAAACCTCTGATCGTATTTATTATTATTATGAATAATAGCAATGAAAAACATTTTCTATCTAACCGATAATTTTATCCGAAAAATTAATACCAAATTGTTTATTTATACATTTCATTTTGTTATGCAAATTATAATTCAATAGTTCAACTTTGTGAATGGTAATTCCTAATAGATAGATACTTGATTTTCTATTTTAAGTTAATTACAATTATTACTCGCATAACTGACTACCATTTTATTCTACCTTAAGCTTCGAACGTCAATTACCACGTAACCTGCTATCTACAGTCTGTCAATTTTAGCTGAAGCAACCACGTCGACGACACACAAAGTTCTTAGAGGATCACTCTCGTTTAAGCACAGCTTAAGTTCAGTGATCAGACAAGAAACCTGATGCTTTCAATGCGGTGAAACCGTTGACAAATCGGTTTTACACAATGTCTAACCTACTAACTTCCTAACTTTCCTCCAGTTTATCGAGGTCCGAGAAACCCTTGGTGTTTGTTTGTTACACAATGATAGCAAACACGAAGAAATTTAATTACTGTCAATAAATCGTGGTTTCAATTAGAGTTTACGAGTTTGCTCTTCTGTGACGTAGAGTAGTATAGTGGTATCTTAAATAACTGTTACTTTTTATTAGGAAACAACGTGATACGTAAAATAGTAATGCAATTTTGGGGAATTATTTTTAAAACGTACACTTGGGAGCAAAGTAGAATTTCTTGGGATAAGAATAGGTGACGAGAGGGGAGTTTTAATTATTCTAATGAAAACTGACTCTTCCAAAATTTCAATTACCTCCCCAATTAAAAGTTATTACCAAGCGAAAGAAATTACATTCGTTTTCAGAAAAAAAATGTAAAATAGGAAAAGCTCTCATTTGAGTCAAGTATCAATAGTAAAGGTTAATTAATCTAGCAGTTTTCAATATCCCGCGCTCTTTTCAATCTTAAAGCGAAATAAGAAGTCTGTGCGCCGGATGCTTTCAATTTATCTCGCTTAATTTACAACAAACGGTGGAACTCATTCTACCCAATCTACAGGATCCTTTCAATTGAATTCGACAGTTTACCTAAACACGACCAAATGGTTGTTGAAACTCATCTACATCCAATACACAAATAAAAAGACAAACTGGCGAACAACCCTACAATTGTTTACTAAAAATCCACGAACATCCAAACGTATAGTTAACACCGCAGATATTTCGAAAAAAAAGAAAAGAACAATTCTCGAATGTAAAATTCATGGAGGAACAAAGGTAACAGAATTTTTTTTTCATTCTGTTTCCACTACACACATTGGAATAACATCGGTATCTATGCACGAGGACACAGAAGCAAGTAGACGTCAGTAAAAATATTTAAATCCTTATTTCGCCATTCAGTTCGATTTATGCATTTAAAATCAGTCCTTGAACAGTATCTTAAATCACTATTGACACCTCTTAAATCAACGCTCATCAATATTCCAATACGAAAACAGCCAATCACATCCGCTACTGCAAAATGCAGAGGAACCTTTCGTCCACTCCTGAACCAGTGAAATCGATTTTCTCAGAGTGTCCTACATTGTTATCCGCACCTTCTGTACCAACATTCGTGGCTGTTCTGATACAAAGAACAGAGAATCGTAGAAAGCAAGTGAAAAATGTACAAGGATTGAAATAAAGAAAGCGTAGAGCAAAGAGATAGCCAGCGGTTACGTATTTGTCGAGGTAACTAAGTTACACCTGAGACGTTTCAAACTTTTTACGAAAAGTTTCGAACAGGATCGTTCGAGGGCATCGGAAGTTCCTTGCACGTAGCTACGTAGCTAGCTAGGTCCGCCGAGAAAGGTATTCCTCCTTGGCTTGTCAATGGGTGGGAACCCAGCCGAGGAAGCACGCATGAGGGAGCGCCGCGCCGGTCTGACCCCAGACGCGACTTTACGTGTCGTTGACTGCGCCCGAATATACACAACGCGCAGGAAACCCGCACGTGGGAACATTCTAGCTTACTTACTTTAAGGATCTCCCCGTTTCAGCATCGAAACAATTACGGCTCTCCTTGCTCGTTCTGCTATCATTTTGCGTACCATCAACAGTGCCGCTTCGCATTTGCGGCCACACTGAATGTGTACACGGCCATTTCTACGCTACTCGTACGTTTGCTTTTGTACTTTAACTTTTCAGGCTCGACATACGTAAATACACTGTAATTTATTATTTATTAAATATAGATAGCCAAGGGTGCAAATAAAAATTTTCAAATTTCAAAGTGTATATTAAATGTTAGTACTTCTTGGTGTTAAAATCTGAAACCGGCAATATAGCGAGAGTTTAATTTAATTTATTTTTGAGAAAAGCAAAATCCTAATCACCTTCGAAGCCTCGATGTATTTCCATCTCATCTATAATCATAAACTGAAATCTTTAGTATTTCAGAAACATAAAACTGGAGAGACTCCAGGACAACCCTTCGTTCCGATGCATTCGCTGAAATATTAATCGTAACGACGCGATTAAGTCAGCAATTACAGTGTTCAGAGTTCACAGGAGCCTCGGAAATTTTACAGTTTCTGGTCACGCAATGGTTGCTTACTTATGACGCTCTAGTAGGATTCCAAAGGAATTCCAGCGAATAATAAAAGCGACCAATAAAAACGAGTGAAATTTCGTCAACGAACGATCTCGTTTCTCCATTATTGCTCTGACCCTCCGTTTAACTCGACGAAAATATTTACGATCCATTATCGTAACTACACGCGAGCATCTAGTGACGTCCGTGAGATATGTAACGGATATTACATTTCCGGGTCACTAGATTAATATTCACCGATTCCGTGAGCAACGTCTACCTACGGACATTTCATGAACCACCGGGTCACGTGCATAGATTGAAAAGGAGAGCCAACATTTTCGATGGAACTCGATATAACGTGTATGCACTGCATTTATTTACGACCATGGACCGTGATACACGTAATTCCGATTCCACGTCAGTTCAAGATTCGAATACGATCGCAAATTCTACTGATTCGATGATTTTAGCTGGTCACGTCCATCGGGGTAACTGGGATTTTTTAACAGCTGGGTCAGATCCTTCAAGTTCATTAAAAGTGTCAAGTGTCTAATTTTAATACTAATATTGCTTAATTCCTTTTTTATACTGCACACTGCATTTTACCTCCATATCTCCAATATATGTATATCATTTAATTTTTTTCTTTTCAGATCATGAAGATATAGAATAAAAATCTTTTGAAAACATCTGATTTCATATGATCGTTTGGATTAATTATTCCAGGATTCCCTAATTAGGTACACGGAATTGGGTCAGATTAAGTTTATTCGTCCAGCAGGGATCTCGTGCGTCGGTAAATAGCTGCGATTACAGGGATTTCTAAATTTCCCCGTTTATTAGAGGCCGAAGTATAATACTTGAATAACTCGAGACGTTAGTACTTGACTCTTTAATGAATTCTTCAAAAGCTTTATACCGACTCGCGTGCGGAACAATTACGCGGCAATTCATTAAACGGCTGAAATGTCGTCTCGTGTTTTTATTTAATTAATACCTTGCGCTGTTTTTTTCCTTTCTCCTTCTTCTTTTTTTTCCTCCCCCCATCTTTCCCCTACCCTGGTCGAGTGCCGCGACGTTTTTGTGCTGCATGACTAGAGTGTTCTTTTCCAGCTTTTTTTCTCCGCTCACCCCGTTGCACTCGGACGTAATTCTCTGGGAGTCAGTGAAAACAAGCGGCTTGCAAAAATACATTCCGTAAATATCAACGGCCGCGGTTTTTAACGTACCTCACCGTGGTACTTCCATTTGGAGAAAAATGAACAGAGCCCGAGGGTAAGAGGGTAACAGACGATCCGACCGTTGAAATTTTAATAAAATTAACGAAAGAATTAAATGATCCTGATATACGTATCGAAATAACGAAACATTTTCAAACAATTTCAATATAAATTGTTTTTGTAATTTTGGGTGAAGAAATAAATGAAATTAATAGACTATTAGGGAGAGAAATTCTAGCACGACTCGATTACATCCAAATATCCTAAAATAACACCTATTTTACATTAATTTGATGCTTCAAGTTTACTGAAGATAACTACATAAACGTTTCATCAATATTCTAAATATAAAATGGTTAATTGCTAATTATAGCAAACAATGACTAATTTTGAATAATGCAAAGTCTGACACAATTTGATGACATAAAAGTATTTTAAAATAGCATTGATAATACATTAATTTTAAGCTAAAAGCTTGATAAAAGTAGCTATATAAATGTTTTAGCAAAGCTAAAGGTGACACTTTCTAAAATTTTGATTTCAAACAATAATTAACTAAATGGTTAAATATATTGCTGTAAATAAAAAAAAGAAAATGAAAATATTACTTGCATCCCTTTGGTTTCAACAGCCTCGTGTAATACAATCTAATAAAATCGCAGAAATAATCAAAGTCGCGTACACGTCGTAAACCCGGCTCCCGTCACTGTTCTTGACAGAGTCCGATAAAATAGCGAATCGCAATATCCTGTAATTTGTAATTCCGCGGTAAACCGATGAAAATCCATTGACAGCTTTCCAGCGAACCACTCGACCACGAACGTTCGCTAACAATGCCATCGATTCCAGCCGCATCCCCCGGATAAGACGGTTTTACTTTGGACCTGTTCGAGGTCAAGAGTGACAGTAAAATTTGTAATAATCGTTTGAACGATAACACTTGGATACTCGAAGGGTCGTACGACGAAAGTTGCATCGATATTTATCGTATTGTTGTCACGATAGAATTCTATCGATAACCGAAACTCGGCAAGGGAGGTCGAGTGGCTCTTTGTAATCCTTTGCTGAACAGATATCGTTAATTTATTCGAAAGGTTTCAATGAGTGTTATAATTCTTTTCCTGGCGCTTTTATTTAATTTCTTAGAATTAATGTGATCCTAATGTGATCCATGATGATATGGATTTCAAGGAATTGAAATCTTGTCATCTCTGCTCAATAAAAAATGTTCAAATTGAATTTTTTTGAATATGATGCCTCGAAAAGAATTTTATTCTGCTCATTTGTGTACAGTTTTTGACTGTACCCTGCGTATGTATACCTTCGAATCGAGCCATCAGTTTATTTATTTCTTTTTGAATTACTTCTCCTATGTCTGTTTGAAACGAGACTGCCAGTCTCTCGTCGTCGAGACGGAAATTCAACGATCAGTTTCGTTGAACGAAGTTTGCGCAGTTTGCTCGAGCCGAGTACCTGGGTGAATTCGAGCCGGTCGATGCTTGATTTAGCGGTTCAATTTAATTGGCTGAGATATAAAGTTGGCCGAACTGGAAACTCGCGTGCCCCTTGTGTAACATGGAGTAACAGTGAATCGGAATCGAGCAGGTGAAGTGATTTGTCAATTAATTAGAGGATACGCGTGAGAGGATTACATCTTTCGTTTTTCTCTGATTGTTTTTAAGCAATTTGTTCCGAATTGAAAGGATTCGATGCAGTAGAATGAATAGGATATTGATGAACAGAATGTAAATATGTTTCACATGCAGCTTCATTTTCTATATCTTGCACCAGGGGTTCTTGCACATGTGCCCGGGGCAAAGTGTTGAAATAATGGAAAAAAAATTCAATTTTAAAATCAAAGAAAATAAATAAAAAGTTACTTTAGTTTTTAAAAACTTGCTAGTGAGAAATTCGCTAAACTAGCTACACTGACCGGTTATTTAATAGACATAATACTTTTTTATTGATTTATTTATTTATCTTTTAATCCGATTGCGCCCGCCACTATTTTTTGCAAAAAGGTTGAGAACCCCTGTCTTACACTGTTCTTTTATAAAAATATGCTTTCAATATATGAAGTCCTTTCGTATAAAAATTATACGTGTAACTTTAGATCGTTTCCTTTGTATCACTTTAAATGATTAAAAAAAATGCTCGAAGTCGTTAGGGGATTAAACAAGAAGGAAGAAGTGCTACACTTAGCTGTCGTAAGCAGGATATCGGATAGGACTTTGAAATTTTAAACGGAAACAAACGTAAAGCTGGAATTTCAATGCAGTTTCCCGGGCTAAGCGAATAAAGGGATGAAGTTTCGCGCTAAGTTATCCCCTCGCGATTTCTGTTTCAACGTGAAACGCGTCCTCGATAAAATGAATCAAAATGGATTAAATTCTATGGGTCGGAAAACTCTCTCGTGCCTAGCTTTTTCACGATTGCCATTTAACATGTTGACCCCTCTATGGATCACCTGCGACCAACGTTACGAATTTAATGCAGCCAAAAGCGAAGGAATAAAACAATTTTCATTAAACCGTGAAAATTACACTAATGATTCAGAATAACAAATTGAAGTATCGGAATAAAGAAAATTAACTTCCTCGTTATTTCTACTGCATCTATTAACGTGTTAATGAAAGATTGATCATTTTTAACCCTTAATTGGTATCGTTGAGTTTCTGATGGCCTGCAACTGTTCAACTGTTAATTCCCTAGTTACTAAAATTTCTATTTTAATTACTTTCATAATTATTCGTATTATTTTATATAATTAACGATTTAAAAAAATTCATTATCATTTCACTCGCTTTTTTCTTTACCAAAGTGCCATACCAATTAAGGGTTAAATTTTAATTTCAAGTATGAAATATATTTAAATTATCACTTATTTAATTTAAGATTAATTTAATCTTGTAGGGCACTTGAAATATCTCACTCATTAAAAAATTTTCTTTTCGAACGAGTTGACTCGTCGTTTCAACGATGAACGTTAACAAGATTTATTTATTTTCCCAATTTATTTTTTACGATGATGTCATATTTATGCAAATTAGAATGTTGAAGGAAACCCGTGGTGATCATGGTTTTTATATAAAAAAGAAAAATATTGCAATGGGGTAATAACACGGATAGCAATCAGAGAATACTGCATTTTACCTCACCTCCAAGATTTCGAGAACAATTTTCTTCTCGCGTTTTAATCAACATAAAAGGAAAGAGCGACCGCGTAAAAACAACGCATCCCGGAATCCTGTCGAAGGAGATATTTGATTTACGAGGGGCCGATTATCGAACTTCGATTTTCGATTTTGACGAAACTCTCGTGAGCGCGCCAAAATCGTTCTCCTCTTTTTATCGTCTGTAATTCGATTCCAAAAGGCAAAACTATCTCAGCAAGTACCTCCACGGTTCCGAGCTACATCGAGAACCGTCGGAGAGCCCTTCAAAACTCGGCTGACTCCTTTAAAATCGAATCATCGACAAAGGAGGGGTCCGCTTGCACCGGTTAACGATTGTTAACGCTTTACGCTTCAACTTTAAATATACTCGGATCGCGCTGCACAGTGACTTATAAAAGGATAAATATCAAAAAATATCCTCAATATTGCTGATATGAAAAATTATTTCTCAGAGATAGTACCAACATAAAGATAGCTGATTTAACAATGACAACTTTATGATAGAAAAAAATTGTCAGCAAGTTAGAAACATAAAAATGGCACGTTGCAACCTCGAGGCAATTTTCTAACATTTTGTCTACTCGCTTATGATTGTCACGTTCCGGAGATGTTTCGTTAGTTTACCACTTTAGAGTTCTCGAATCGCATGTCTTTGAGAACGTACGTGCTTTGTGAGTCTATTACTTGCAAAATAACCGCTTTTTACAAGAACGTGACATTTTCGCGAATTCGCCGAGGTCGTCATTTTCTTGTGTTTCATTTGAACCTTGCAACACAGTATATTTTATACACTATGGAATTTTTACAAAATTTATTATTAACAAATTTCGACATATGGAATTTTTATAAGAAAAAAAGACATTCTACTTATTCTGAAAAATCTGGCAGTGTATAAAATTCTACAGAATAAATTTCAGATTATTTAACTCCTGTAACGGGTACCATTCTTCTGAGAATACACTGATAACATCGAAATGAGGAGCAATTTGCAAGAACACGGTACAGAATAAATTGCACATTACCCCGTAATTTCCATGATAAATAGAATTCCCTGGAGGAAATGTTGACAGTATTTGCTCTCAATCATTCTACGCGATATTGAGTTAACATCCCACGATTCAGCGAGACTTCAGCCTCAACAGACAATGTTATTAATTTTAAATGGATGCTGAGAACAATTAAAATAACTTGACTATACTCGCTGCATTGGTCGATGAATTTTTAATACAATTAATCCTTCGCGAACAAAGTGCTTTTATATATAAAACACTTCTGATTTAGGTCCTAATGAAGAATGCAAATTTTTATAGAAAATTGCTAATGAAATAAGAATAGAAATTTCTTTTATTACTGTGAATAGTCGTAGGTAATATTACCTAAGTGATTTCGAATATGTTAAGTGCATTAACGATTTTATTCCTTTCAATATTTTAGTTGCAATATTGAATTTTGCAAATTTGTTTTTCGAATTTCGATAATTTTTTCAGGAAAACTTTCAACGATTTGTCGTTTATATCATCACGATGTACTTTCACGAGTAGAAAATTCAGATGTATTTTCGATTCCGTGTTGTTTCCTTCTGTTTATGCAACACGGCTCGGAGTGACACGAATACGAGGGCAGAAAGATGGAAATTAAAGCTGTGATTCCACGCCAAAAGCAGATACGTCGCTTTTGCTCCTGACATATCTCGTTCCGCCACGTGACAATGTACACGATAGGAACAGGCAAAATCTCATGAAGAATCTAGAAATTAAAGAAGAGTGGCATATCTGCATTGGGCTCGCAGCAAACGGCACCGGTCTTCCGCATTCATCAATTCGTGATGAACGAAGAGGAAGGCGAGGGAAAACGGGTCGGCAAATATTTCACAGCCACTTTCATTTGTTCGCTTATTCTGCATTGCCTTGTCGTTTCAAGATTAACGTGTTCTTCTCTACAAACACCCCCGAGGGCTCGTGTGCAACTAAACCGAGGTAAAAAGCATTCGCGAATCCTGAAACATTTATAATCGAAACCTCGCATTTACCGTTTCGCGGTTAAATAAAAGATTCCACGATTACGGCACAATGGGGGGAGAAAATATGAGTTGGAAAAATGGAACCTCTTTGAGATTGAAGAATTCAACGGTTGAAATATAAAAACATAATATTTCAAAAGGCGTACCGAAATAAATTGGATTACTTGAAAAAAGTAATTCTAATTAATATATTAACAGTCACGTGTTGCACAAGAGTACAAGAGCGAGAGGGTTATCCACAGATTTAATATTTATAAATCATAAAAATCGTATCGACACCTCTGCAAGTTTCAAGTGCAGAGGAGAAACAATCGGCTCGTTTCAATTTTATACAATCATGCTATTAATTCGTTACAGAAACGGTTCGCTGTAACTTCAAGCAACTAATATGATTCAATCTAAATCGATCCGAAATCCAATTTCGTCGGAATGGCAGCATGCACGCGTGTTGCTTCGTGAATTACGTGTCGCACGAGCATTAAAAAAGGGGGAAAAAAATATAGAGAAAAAAAAATACCACCGCGTAGGTGTGCACACGTATACGTGTATACACGTATACCCGGCTCGCTTTTATTTACACGGAACAGTTTTCACGACAATTGTAGCAATCGTGTCGGCCCGCGAGACGTGTCATACGTCGAAACTAAACGCGACTGTTTATTTACATATGGATGCACACGCGCTCGCATATACATATTCGGTATTTAAATTCATGGAATATAACATTTGCGGCTGAAGTGGAACAACGAACGCAGGAAAAACGCAGGGGGTTGCTGCACTCTGAGAGAGAAAAAACAAAAAATGCAATTCCGTTGACTGGTTTCTCCGTGTTTCGATGTTACTTCACGCTCACTTGAATTGGTCGAAATTTACTTTTGCAAAATGTGTTCAAATATCGGATCATTTTATAAGTAATGTTAAACTAAACAAAGAAATAAAATTGGGAACTATTGTTTCATCCACTTTATTTCATAAATGGATCTCGAAATTTCAAAGGTTGGATAACTGTTTTCAAAGATGAATTATGAAAAAATTAGTGGCCAATTCCTTTATTCCTACTCTTACTGACTGCACACCGATCGTTTTCTCGTTCACAGTTTAACGGAGGTTATGGAACATAAATTTCTAACCCATTGATGCCAACAAAGATACTTATAAAAGGGGTCGAGGCCAATTTCTTTCGCCAGTCTTCCTTTCTCATTGTCCACCCGGCTTTTATCGCTTTGATCTTTCAACGGGGTCTTTTTATAAGAAGTTTCATCGAGCGTAACTATCTATGGCATCAATTAGACGATTTCATTCAATTCGTGGCCAATTTCGTGGATACTTATTGATTATAGAAAAGTGTCATCGATTGGAGATAAGAGATCAGTTGTTATGATCAAAGAAAGGGTGAGAAGGATTTTACGACGGGGTGTAAGATTAAGATAAAGATAATTTTAAGATGAAGAGATACTTGAAAGATGATGCGAAAAGACTTGATTCAAGTAAAATTCGACGTGGCAGAAGGGAAAACCGAATTAAACGAGTGCGTTGAAGATTAAACGAATCACCGTTTCTTCGTTTCCATTGTGAGAAGATTCAGTTAATCGAGTGTAATTAGTTCTTTAAGAAATCGTCGTTTCATCGCGAGACAGCGAAGAAACTCAGCTTAATTTAAAGTTGCGATGATTGATGAACAGTGGAGCGACTTTTAGAATGGATTACCGCAATTTTGCTTGCATCGTTGCATCAAAAGATCATTTGACCGGCAGCTTTTCCCGCAACAAGGAAAATATAAAACCATTTACCTTAGAAATCTTATTATTAAAGTTTTTGCATAAATTAATTATAAAAGTCTCTACCTTCGTCTCGTTCGATCCAGAGATATTTTACTCGTTCATGAAAAAAGGAAGAAACAAAGTTTTCGAACTTTAAAATTCTTTGTTTCACTACATGAAAATTTATTTATAATTAATTTCTTAATCCTTGTACGAGTATCTTATTAAAATAATAATTAATAATTTTTAAAAATAATAAATGCAATTTTTTTTTTCAACAAATTTTGTAAATGAAGCTTCTAAGCTTTAGCATGTTAGAATGGATGCTTTAAAAGAAATAATTAATTCTTGAAACTAATCAAACTCTTTATCTGCTTATATTGATTGAAAACCAATAGAAGTTAAATTCTTCAAAGGGAAAAAGAGGATCTCGAAACGTAGTTAGAGAGCAGCACAGAAGCTGAAAGGTAATTAACTATTTGCTGCATCATGCAGTCAATAACAACTGTTAATTACATTGAACGCAGTTCTAAACTCCTAGTTAACTGATTTAACAAGTTAGTTCGAAAGGTGAACAGTCATCTCGACATTTCAGTTCCTAGTTAAATTTCAAAATCAATGACTTTGAAATTACTATACTCGTGTTCAAACATATATATGCAATTTGTGTTAGAATAAAGATATTATTAACAGACTTCACAATTTTATATAAACTAATTTTTTGTTTTTGTACTCACCACCACTATTGAAAATTAGGTGGAACAGAAGTGGACTTACCTGCAACAAAAAAATAACACACATAATTAATATAAATACTTACAATGGAAGATTTGCGATATTTTATAAATATTAAAAAATTCAAATTCAATAAACGAAGTATCTTACTTTCTGCGATATAAATTGAAAAAATTTAATTTTCTGACAGTTTAACATTCTGTTCCAACGAAATATTCTATTTCCTTATTAACATAGTCTCTCCAGATTGTTTCTTAATCACATGATCGTGTTCAACAACCTGCTCATATCCTTCCAGCAAACCGAAAGAAGATAAAAATTTCCCAGTTCCACAGAGCCAGCAAACTTCGAACGTTTCACAATCGAGACCGCGGAGAACGCAACCCCCATCGAATTCCAGTCAACCCACCTCGAGTCTTCGGTTTCATATCAGCCAAAGGAAGCAGCAGTGTTAAAATTTCAACGAGTCTTGCATTTTGATCTGTTCCAACAGTCATGGAAACTAGTCAGCGAAAAAGTTGAGCAATCCAAACGGAAAAAAAAGACGAGGAGAGTGGAGGAAATAGAAAGAACCACGATGCAGCGCGAAAAGGATACGCTCTTATAGGAGTATCGTTTCAACCGAAGGTAACGACGTAACAAGTCTTCTACGTGGACCTAATTCGTACCATACTAAACCGATAGCTTATACGGTCGCAGACGGGCGCAAGGAACACGCGAGCGTACCTACACAGAGCCGAGAGGGTGAACCGGATGAAGAGGGTAGGCGAGAAACGGCGTTGTTCCTAAGTGGGCGGAGTACCCGGAGCGATTCAGAATTGAGTTCGTGTCTTGAGTCTCAACCGACTAAGAATCTAGCTCGGGGGCCTCCTCTCGTTTCCACGTAAATGGAGGGGTTACATATGTGGCTGCGATCAGAGACCTGGCTTTTCGAAACGTGGATTAAGATATTTAGATCTTCCGCGAGCTGTCAGACGTTAATAGTCTAGGAATCTAACAACTGTGTTGCTTGTAACACATATTTTAACATGTACATTCAATGGGCGTTTCTTATACAGGATTACAGGAAAAAAGGTGGCTAAATTTTGAAACGTCGTCGCTCTATATTTTATCAGTGATAAATATAATTTAAATATTATTTAAAGTATCACGATAAAAATATGAAGCTGAGCATTGTCCCTCTTAGAATAGCGTGTCTATGAAAATCTATGTCAGTGAAAGTCAAGAGAGCCTTTCTAGGTCAAGTCAAATAGTCTCCATTTTTAATTACTCGTCTTTGTCTATGAAGATGTTACAGTACAAGTGTCGTTCATTGTTCGAGTGAATCACCAAGTGTCGTTCAACTGGAAACATGTCGAGGATCGAGAATGTGCGTGGCCAATTACATGGTTTCCGGTGAACACGTACGGGGCCATTTTTATCAGCGCGGAAATTCCGGTTAGCGCGATTGGAAACGATTTTCCGTAGCTGATGAACGCGGAGCCTAGCTCGTCACACCGAAGATCATTGTTCGGATATTGGAACAGAGTTGAAATTGCCATCTCTCTCTTCGCGTTCCATGGTTTGATAGTCGTTACGAAGCGAGCTTACACCTGACGGAACTCGCCGACCTGATGGATTCCGTTTCGATTTCGAATTCCACCGGGAAACAGATTCTACAAGAGCTGTTACACCGTAGATGGTCGGCCAGATTTTCTCGAAACTTTTATGCACGGAATTAAATCCTGCGAGCATTGCTGAATTCTTCTCAGCAGTTGATTGGATGTTAGAATTCTGTTCTTTGCCGAAATGAAAGGGTCACGTTCGACGCAATCAACGCACGAGCTGATTGAGAAATACCAAATAACAATAAAATACACTGAGGAAGGAATGGCGACTGAATGGCTGGTACAAGCGCAGAATAAAATAAAAAATCTATTCTAATGTACGTCTTTCTCCTACTCCTTTCATTTTTCACTAAAGTGTCATTCCTAGGAGAGTACCCGAAGCTTGGGTCGAGACAAGTGGGATTTCGAAATAATTCTCCATAAACAAATAATAAATAAAAAGATTACTTGCTGCTTACTTCGCAAGCCCGAAAATACCGATGTGAAATCACAAATTTAGAAAAGTGTCTGAAAAGTCTCTAAAAATCTGTCAGTTCGTTAGAGTTCGTCCAACAAACGTCACTTTCGCAAACATCCCTGGAAACAGTTATTTTTAGGTGGTTTGAGAATCGGTCACGCGGCAAGAACGTTTCGCGAAATGAAAACTTGTTAGCGATTCGCTCCGATAGGATTTCACGCGATGAATTTTTCCCTGGACCCCGCTTGAACGATCGAGCATTTCCTCGCCGTATCGAGCGTTTTTCTCTCGCTCGGATACGCCGGTGACAGCGTTAGTTTCATTTAAATCTTGAAATAATCGAATGACGGCCAGCTACGAAGTGGAGAGCCGACAAACAAAACGTCCAGTCGAACGGAAACGCAACATTCGAAACGGTCGAAATTCGAAACGCGTCTGCTTGCTGATCGAAAACTCCTGTTTCGATTGCAATCAGCTTGTGGAACAACTTCCAGTGTATATCTGGAATCTAGAGGAACATAGGGGATGATTAAAAATCATCTAAACTGTGCATTTACGTGAACGATTGTCGCAAGAAAAGTTTTCAGATACGATGCCTTCGTATTTTCATTGAAAATTTATTTTTTTAAAGTCATAGTGGTTTCATTTATTAAACTAATCGTTGATATTATTGGTATTTTTGATATATTTATTGCTGGCGTTTCGTATTCATAAAAAAAGTAGAGAAATATTACTCAAATTTAAATTATTATTAATTAGGAAAATATAATGTTATTACTAATTTCCTAAGAAATATTGTTATTATATATATTATAGTGTAACGTAGATAGAAAAATACTTCTGCAAAGCAACGTCACGACCATTTCATAGTAAAGTTACCGAAACACTGCTAAACGCATAAGGGCTGACTTATAGCCGAGTTATACTACTTGCTCAGGCAGGAAGTGTTACTGGAAGTTCAGTTAAACCTTGGCAAATTATTAGATTTATGTCATCGGTCCATGGGACACAGAATGCAGTAACAGCTTGAATTTAATAATGTTTTCATATTTATTTTCCCAGAATTTGTGATATATCACTTTATTAATAAATAAAGAAAACGAGAAGAAGAAACAATATAGTACGAGTACTTAGTATATCTATCATTTCTGTTTAAAATATAAAACTAAATTCGATTCTTTCAAATTGCCCAACCACGTTTCCCTTTTAAGGCTTCCTCGATTAGGTGGACGAAAGGATCGATTCCAATTTCGATTTCGTTACGTGTTCGGCTTTTCGTGCTTTGCATTCAAAGGTATTACAAATTCCTCGGTTCATTCACCCAAAAAATTGATCGAAGCTTCAATGGAGACTTAATAATGCTTAAAAATCTTCGATATTTGAGCAATGCTTGAATAGGAATTCATCATCCATGTTATTAAAAATTCTTTTATTTATCTAATTATAAATATTCGTATTGGGCACTCAAAACAATGGATATAATAATAAATAAGATCTAAATTTTGTTTCTTTAAAAATTATTCTTCCAATATATGAAACATGAGTTAATATTAATATTATAAGCAATAATATTAATTAAGTCGTACGAATATCGTTAAAAATCATTTTAAAAATTCAGCAGATTCTATTACCTTTCCAATTCAAACTTCACTGTTCATTACGGGACAAAACGTAATCTTTGAGCACTCTTGTCGTACGCTCACGAAATTCGTGATAACTTTCGAGCAAAGCCTTATTAAGCCTCAACAAATTTCGCCGTTGAATCGAGTTCCTCTGTTTCGTCGAGGATCCGTGCTCTCGCAGTTGTCCATCGATTTCCTATGTTCGCCAAGCTTATTGGTTATCGGTGGCTATTGGTTATATCAGTTGATAAGAGCAAGATGGTGGCCAGGAAAAAAGGATATCGGCCCGATCTGTACGACGATTCTTATCAACTTACTTTTATCGATGATGAAGAAGTTTATTCTTCCAGAGGAGTTCAAATATAAACCGGAATCTTTTTCTTCCGGACCGAGCGAATCAACGTCTCTTATCTTTTTTTCTTACAATGTTCAATTCCATGTTTTACCTGCTTTTTCTTCCGCATAAATCACGGCATGACAAAGAGAAGATATAACTGGAAACTTTATTAAGGCACGTTTCATGCAAATAATTTCAAAGCTATAGAGACAAAATTGATGATCTATATGTGTCATGATAAAAATACGAACTGAAAAATTAATGTGAATCGTTGAAAAGCTTACGTTTGAATCAAAGAATATTTTTAAAAACGTAAATGGCAGATTTCTATTAAATTCAATAGAAAATTAGGCTCTCTATTTTGAACAGCCATTTTTCTAAAAAATTATAATTTTTTAAAAGTTGACTTACAACACTTTTAAAATAAAAATGGTCGAATTATTTTTGCAAACTGTATCTACACCTGCTCCAAATATGTTTTTACAAATAATCTACAAAGAGCCCTGAAGAAGGTTAATAAATTTCGATGAGAACACGTGACGAAAGCAATTTCATTTGAAATTTTCAGGTATTTTAATAGGAATTCCAAGAATTTCTATGTATCCTATACACCCAACGTTGATCTAGGCTACATTTAAGGTGCACTCTTCGTCGCTCGAACCTGTCTACCTTGCACAATATATTGTCATGATGCACTTTAGAGATTATAAGAGACGTGCGTGTTGTAAACACATATGAAACTGTGACTAATCTCGGTAACACGCGATACGTTCAGAGGCAGGAAAAATAAACTTGTTATTTCCTGCTTAAAAATTTATTGCCAGTATGAATTGCGATTATAAGAAATAATCTGTGCATGCGGCGGGAAAAGGCAAAAATTTACAGGGTCAAATGAAGACTGATAAGAGAATCAGTGTATGTTAACGTGCATGCAAACCTTGGTTTCTTTAGAAAGGAAAAAATGGTATAATAAAAATTATCAAAATCTTTAATCCTATAAAAATAATATCATCATGTCAACCAATAAAATTAAATTTCAAGGAAACATGCATATTTTTACTCTGTAAATATTATATTTTCTTAAACACTTATATTCGTATTTTCAAAACATACAACGTATATTTTAAAAATTTTTCATATTTTTTCAAAAGACCTTTGTTTTAAAATAAACATCTGGAAAATTATTCTCTGAATTTTTTCAAATAATATGTAGTATTGTTTTTATATTATACAATAAAGTTACATTTATACTACAAATATCTAGTACAGAATTCATTTGTTAGTTCGTTACGTTTCACTATTTGCTTTCAATCCATCCCTATTATTGTTCAGTTTAATAAATAAAAATCGATGCAACTGGAGGTTGCATTACGTGTGTTGCATCAACCTACATGAAACATCCTGAATCCTCAGTTTGCTTTAAAAAAATCTTAATTCGGTCCTGTCTGAATAACTACAATTAAATTGTGTTTTATTTACATGGCCATGTGTCTATATAACTATGTTTCTTTACAAATCTAACCGTTCAGAATTAATTTCCCTTCATTCTTATTTCATTGCAAGGATATCTTCATCTACGGATGTTCCTGTCTCCCCTGTCTATCTGCTTCCGCGCACAGAACGTTGGCAAACTTTCCATAACGAAGTTACGCCGGATCTAAACTAACGTAAGTTATTTGACCTCATATTGGTCACTATTGGAAACTCGGTTGTACGTTCAACTTTGTATGATTGGTCCTCCTTGCTACATGCTCGGAGAATAGTTCAACTACCTGCGATTATACTTCATCTTTGATCGAAATCACAAAAGTAATCTTTTCCTCGTCCAGAGAATTTCAAAAGATTTCCTGTTCGAGAAATGTTGTCCTTGCAACGAATGAAATTTTCAAATTTTCCATTGTAATTTACTTAAAAGAACGCAGTCACAAAGTCAACATTGCTAAATTGCAATTTCTAGCCCTAACATTGTAAAAAATTATTGGTCTCCGAATTTTTTTAAAACGAAAGTTTGCCCTGTTTCTCTTTCTACGAGAAATTCTTCTTTTCTGATATGGAATATTTTCGTAGCATTCTGCAGAAAGCTAGAACGCTTGACTTGAATAATTGAGGCAATTGCGTCACTTCGACAATAGAATTGCACTGTTGCCTGATGGTATATGAAACACACATTGCACGGCTTCCTCGCGGAAGTGTTTGCGCTGGGCTCACATTACGTGGAAAGCCAAGGGAATTTCACTTAATGCTATGGGATCGCGAGACTCAATAATAAGAGGAATCGTGTGGGACTAGATATGTCAACTAGGGAATGGATCGCGTTCAATATGTACTTACGAATTCGAGGTATAATTTCAATATCTAAATTTCGTTTCAGGTGTTTCGAATACTTGGAAGCAGAGTTAAGTATATTTACAAGTGACGAACAGATAATTAATAACATATTAATTATCGAAATGTATTATTTCTAAACGAAAAGAGTTTCATATATTGGAAGAATAATTTTTAAAGAAACAATCTAAAATTTAGAAAATTAAAATAATATAAAATACAAAATTAACCCTTTCGACAAAACTTTCTTATGTTTGGATTTTATTCTTCTTTTTATTGCCAATATAAAGATTATAAGATAATGCACATGTGGTACATATTGTCCCACCAGGGTCGAAAGGGTTAAATGAAGGGGTTAAATTGGGGCTCTCTCCATGTTCTGCCATTCGAGAATTAACCCTATCACTAATGTCAAAGAAGATTTACAAACTGCGAAATCGTGCTTTGTTTTTCACCTTTGAAACAATCAATATTTGCCACGATCACATACAATTACGTTCACACTAAGTGGTAATCAAAGCTATAAATACCTGCAACAGTCACTACAAACACAGGAAGAAAAAGCTAACAAGCAATCGTGTTACGTTAACATCCATTTCATGTTTGCCTATGTTTGCTCTGGAATCCACGTGTTTATGAACTAAAATAGACCAGCAGAGTGTTTATTAGGAACAATTGCGACAATTGTGTCAGTGTGACAACAGAGTTTGTGGTTTTGCCCTATGGCAAAAACGAAATGTATTCTGACCGACTTCCTCACGGAAGTTTTAGCGCTCGGATTATGTTACAGAAAATATGTGGATATTTGTTGAATGAATCATGCAAGTAATAAAAAGTTTCAGTTTATTCAATAAATTTTAACTTATGAGAGAAATATTGATTCTAAATGAACTGAATATTTTTACTAAAATAGTATAAAATAAATTTGATATAAAATTACTTAAGAAATGATTTTCTGTAGTTAACACGAGCAGTTATTTTTTGAATTTATATATAAATTTAATAAAAAAATAATTGAAGCAAATTTTATTAATAGGAGGGTCGCTTTTATATATTTTTCATTTACAAAGGAATGCTCGTTTACGTCTATGGAGTTATCTATACCAATAGGAATATGACATACAATTCAGAGAAATCGAGTGTGACGAAAAATCGGGTGACAAAACCCGATTTTGAACTCGCTTTTCTATTACGATCTTTTTTTTCACAATACATATGTAAAAATCCACCGTGCGTGATATTCCGTGCGATTTGTTTTTCATGTACCTTTGATTTAGGAGCCTTTGAATTGTCGGTTAAATTGTTGTTCAATTCACAAGAGCGTTTGCACGCAACGTATTGGTACTCTGTGGACAATATGCAAGGAAAAATTTTTTTGTCCCTACGTTTGAACAAAAAATTGTAAGTACTTGAAAAATCGCTCAGTCAAGTGACAAACTTTAATCTCCTCTAACTTAAATAAAACTATTTTATTTTACAATAAAATTTGTAAAATTTAAAATCAAATTATTCATAATTATTTGTAATCAAATTTATAGATTTCTAATGTGATCCTTTTAATTTAATCTAGCATATTGTATCTTTGTCTCATCTCTACTGTTCTATACTCGAATCACATATCTAACGAAAATTCCATATATTTACAATTTGAGGTTCGTCAGAACCCAGAGCCCCGAGATTTCGGTTTTTATTCTACTTTAACATCTCAAATATACGTGACACGAATTGTCAGAACGTTTACTGAATTTCAACGTCGGGAATAGAACAATGGGAGATTTCATAGATAAAAATTGCCCGCAATTGTATACAAATTGAATGGTTTTCATCGGAATAATCAATAAGATTGCTCTACTTCTAAATCATCACATTAAAATTTGCTAAATTGCATTTAAACCCCTGCAATGATAAAAATCAAGAACTTATTCTTCATTTTATTTTGTTTTCGAAACAATAAACTCTTCAAAACTATCCATGTTCGAAGATTAAAGTTTACCAGCTCCACGCAACATATTTTTTTCCGATCGCAAAAAAAAAGGAATTGGTTTATAGAGGTTTCAAAGACCTCCGATGGAAACGGTACACCAACAAATAAAACAAAGCTCTATTATTTTCCGTGACGATAAAAACTCCATTACGTTTCTGAAATTCGGTATACAGCTTGTCGAGCCGTCGCGCCATCGCGCCGCGAATGAAACGCAAAAATTCCGCTCGATTCCGCGCGAACGCTTCTTCGAATGTCTTTAAATCGCGTTCCGCGAGCTGGCTTACCGTTTCTTAAGGGGCGGTAGGATTTTGCGAAAATATAATGGCCGGTAATGCCGGCGTCGTGTATTAAATTTAATCCGTAACGGAAGACCCGTAAGCGTCGTCGAGAGGAGGGGACGAGGCTAGGGGGATGAGGGAAAAAAGAAGCGAAATGAAAGCATCCCGCGCGTATGCAAATGGCTCGGTTGCGCAGCTGCGACGACGAGCACGCTATTCTGATTCGTATAGAGCAGCACGACGAAAGCTCGTAACGATTTTCTCTTGTATAAAAATGAAGCGAGAGATATCAGCGACTTCCTCCGCGCGAGTCTCGTCTTTCGCACCGAGGATTTTCGTGAATATCCACGCCGCGCGCCACGCCTCTTTTGTCTCTTCTTCCAAGACACTTAACCTGCTACCGTGTCCCGAGCTTACGCGCCTACAGACAGGATGCGCTTCTTAGAACTTGCTTCTGTTTTAGAATTACTTTAACGGGAAGTGCGCGAGATAGAGCAAACTACTTTGGCGGATGTTTAATTGTTTACACCAGGCATAGCGAACTTGCTGGCTCGAGAGCTACATGCACTATTTTTAGTATTATTATGCATTTCGAGTTATCGTAAGGGATACATGGGGTGGTTAACCCTTAACATACCAAGGGGGGTCTTCGAAGGACCCCAGAGAGTGATTATACCAACAAATTTATTCTTGATTTATTAAGATAAATATTACATAATTAGACCTATAATACATTCGCTCAAAAATATAAAAAAAATAAATAAAAACAGATTTGGGGTTCCGGCAGAGCCCCAGTCGGTGTGTTACATATTTAGATTGATTTATTTCTTGTTCAATGCATTAGCATTTATGGCATAATAATGTGGAGGTGAGCGAGAGCCCGCCCATTTATGACCAGGCGGTTCCCTTGACTTTGGAATAAAAGGGAGCTGCTATCTTTAGGCCCACAAAAGCGCGTTCGCCGTGGCTAACAATGCTTATTTAACTTAAATATATTTTTAGACATCCAAAGAACCTAATTTGAGTAACCTTTCACAGTAAAATGTTGAGAAATTTTAAAAATACCATGGGGTCCTCAGAAAACCTCGCTTGGTAAAGAACGTTGACGACTTAGGCTAGTAGAATTTTAGGGGCACGGATTGATTGATGGCGTGGGGAGAAAATGATTAATAGTGAGGGCCCTGCATTTCTGGCGGGAAAGAAGTTAGCCGTCCGTAGGAAATTATTATTCATTTTTTACTTATCTAATTAGAAATATTCGTGTTAGGTATTTGAAATGATGGATAGAGAAGGTACGAATATTTTCACCAAATTTTTTACACTCTCCTTCCTAAATCCACGTAATCTTATTTCGTACTAAAACCTAGATCCCTATGAGAATGTTAAAGGAATTCGCTTTTCAAAATTCATCTCCACTTCGAAGGCAGATATCAAAAAGATCCTTGATAAACGAGGAGGGAATGACGGATTAGTCGGAAAGGAGATTTCTTTCTTTTAGCCATGATACTTATCTTCGAAGGAAACTTCATTTTGCTCATCATCTCCTCCGGATTATCGATCGAACGACTCTTTCATTCGAGTTTTTATGACATGAGAAATATCGCCTTAACGTCAGACGTTTATTAGGTCAATCCATAAATTCAGCTCGTTGACTTTATGTTGGTTATAATATAAGAGTCTTATGCTTTTTACCGAGAAACTTTTAACGCGGTTGTTCCTCTGCAGATCAGGCGAGAGAAATTCAAATTCGAATTTCTACAAATTTTAAAAGTTCAATAATAATAATCGAAATTAAATTACTCGTAATAAAACCAATAATTAACTATTTTCATTGTTACTATTCATTATCAAACTAAATTTACACATTCGTATAATTTGCGCAAATCGAAACAATTAACCAGAAATTTGTTCAAATGAATTGAATCCCTAAAACACCTATGTCCTAGCCTTGGACATCTGTTAACATGCTCGCTGTTAGTAATTTACGTCAATTTCATGCAAATTAAAATAGTTCCACAAATTCGATTGTACAAGTCAATTGGTGCAAATTAAACGAGCGTATGAACCTACCCTTACTAAACTGTTTATTTCCAATCAGAGAAAAAGAATTAAGTATACTTGGAACTATCGTTAAGTAGCAGACAAAATGATCAGAACACGACATCGTTACGAAAGTTAACCAGATTGTTAAATTGAAACTTCAAACAGTTCCTTCCAAAGGAAACAACCGAAGTTAAACCTGAAACTCTTAGACAGTATTAACTGTAAAAAGTTTTCCAATCAAAAGCCACTTGATTGAAACATGTTCATGACGAAAAGAAACTCGAAGAGAAGAAATCTTTGAGACTGCGAAGCTAAGGAGATCCTTTGTTATAAGGTCGATTTAAAAATATTATTTGAAACAACCTATCCTATCCTACCTATTTCTCCTCTCAAAAAATTACGTTCTTTATAGTCTTTAATATCGTATGTTTGAGATATTCTCTTATAAAAGCTTAGAGTTTCAAAGTACACGAATAGCAAAGAGTGTTCTTTTCGTAGAGGAAGATCCTTCGTCCAGGAACATTTCGGTTTAACACCGATTTCAATATCTTCCAACGATCCTTTAAATCGCAGCCCTTAAGCTTCACCCTTGGATATTTTCTGAAATTACCCTGAACTTTCACCCGGGTAAAATTGCCTTCCCTAAAACGTGACCATTTCTTCTCCTTACACGATTCGCACGGTGATGTGTATCTAAATAGAAATCGTCTCGGACCATATATCTACATAATCGACGAAATGTCCATTTCAATTTCGTTTCCACTTTATTTCTACACACATTTGCTCTGACAGATACATTAGCGTTTCGGTATTACTTTAACAAATTGATTTGTAAGAAAATTGGGGTACTATTTAAGAATGATAACATCGTAAAGTTCGAAGTTCCTAACGAGCCTGGTACGCTTCCCTGGGGAAAATAGCGTTTCAGTCTTAATACCAGAATTCCCGCTAGAATTCTTACTACTAGAAAATTACTATCGGGAAATACAAGGAATTTAGGTATATCGTTCTCAGTACTACCTATGATCTAACTCAAAACAAATAAAAATGAAATCACATAATCATTTAAGGAGAGGCAAACTAGGATTACTCTTACATTTCCACGAAATCGAACAGTTTCTCGTGAAGCAGGCTAATTTATCGAGCCATAAAGGGATTTGAAGTTCATGCAAAGTTTCAACGGTTGTGGTTGAATTACGAATCTACGATTTGCTAGATAGCATACATATGTAAGTATTCCAGGTAGGGAGGATTAATTAGAAGAAGTTGACGCGTTAGGGTGCAGGCTCGCGAATAACTCGCGTTAACCTGGAAACGCAATATAAATCAGTCGTCGCCAGTTTCGAATCACTTTGACCGAGCCATATTGTAATCCACAGGCCAAATGAAGCTGTCTGTTACAGAAATCGCATTATCATGGAAATTCTCAGTCTCACAGAGAATAGTACCTGCATACCCGACCACCATTGTACGGCCGAGATTATATTGCTTTGATTATATCTTTGAATCGAGGGAACAAAGATTACGTTTGCTCTGCATTGTTGGAAACGTTCCTCCTTTCTACGATTCGTTTTCACTCTCTGGCTCGTTTTAATAACGCAAATGGGATTGTCGTCATTCGCTACGCTCCTTTGATCGAACACTCGATATTATACGAAATTACACGTCGTCTATGGACGTAATTTCAACCATCTTAATGCACGAAACGTGTATGCTGTTGGATTGTTGTTTGGAGATACCGTTTAGAACTGCTGTTATAGAATGGGAACATTTTCTCTAATTAATTAAAAGGAACCGAGAAATGTTAAATTACATTGTATTACAAATGTTTATTTTAATTGTGTCTCCTTCGATAACGATTCTAGATTATGTTTGATGCTATTAGATGAAACAAAGAACACAGTATGAAAATTATTATTTATAAATATTTAATGGGAAACAAACAGCATTAATTAAAGTAATTAACAGATAAAATAAGAATATTTTTCCGGTTGTAAAAATATTTTTATTAATTCGAAATTCTTCTTCTCTCGATCTGTTTTTGAACCATGGGATGTTTAATATAATAGAATCATGGTTGGCATCATTAAAATGTTTTCTATGCAAATTGGTGCTTCGGTAATTGTCTCTTGTACCGTTCTCAATTTCATCTTTTTGTAACGACAGAATTAATGGCGCTATTGTTCCGAAAACGATCCTCACGAATTTAGCTCTTCAAAGACGACAGCAGCTCGTTTCGCTTGGCCTAACTCAATTCCTTTCCTTCAACTCCATCCTCGACTTTTGAGAGAGCACCGGGCGAAATTCGAAACTAACAAGTTGCGAGATACTGTATAACTTATACTTTAATGAAGTAGAGCCTGGCATGATTTGCAACTTCAAAGCTAATGCTGTTTTCTTTCTTTTCTTTTCTTTTCCCATCTTTTTACATCTCATAGACAACACGGAACTTCCATTTCATGACTTCATGCAGCAAGAGCGAAAAAAATATTCAGTTCAAAAGTAGAAAAATATAATCATTGCTGTGATGAACCGAATAAATTAAATAAATACAAAAGTGAGAAATGAATTGCAATTCTTAAAAAAAATTCACTATCACCACAAATTATATTTAGGACAAATAAAAAATGAATTATTGCTATCTAAAAAAGTATTCATTGTTCCAAATAATAATTCAATTATAATTCGTCAAGTCTATTAATTTGCTCAAGCATTATTATAAAATATCATTGCAATTGAATTACGTATAAATATTGTGTTTTACTCAAAGCTGTACATCGGTACTGTAATTATTGTCATTCGCAAAACTCTCTAATGAATCAGGTGTCAATAACCGCCGAAACTGCAACGGTTCGTTTAAAACCTGAAAAATGTCAACGTTCGCCTCGCCAAATGACACCTGTTCGCGGCCGAGTGGCGCGCAGAGGCTAATTAAAACCCCGTTCGATCGAATTACCCGTGCGAGCACACGGTTATCAAAATTCACGCGACCGGAAACGTATCTCGTCGCGAAATTTTTATTTCGAAAGCAAGCTTCGCGGCTTTCGCAACTCCCATCAACTTTTGCAACGTTTCAACGAACCGGCATTTAAAAAAAAAAAAAAAAAGGGGGAGCAACCCGTTCGCAACTTTCGTAATTTATGGTGCGGCAGCTATGAAAACGTGGTCTCGTCGTTTCCACGACTGCTCGTCATTCTCGTCATCGTTAATTCGCAGAGTAAAATCGCTTCCACGAGCGAATTTCTATCGTTATCGCGCAAAAAGCCCCACCTCGGTACACCACTCGTTCCTCCTTATCAACGGTTGAATTTTAATTAATCAACACCAGCGTGGCTATCGCCGACGAGAAAATCGCGATGGAACGAACGCGAAAATTAACGCCTCGATGTTCCGTGCTTCACCGCTTGACGAGGTCTTGATATTCGCCTTAGCCTCGATTATCCTCTTCAGCAGCGAGTTTATCATGGTCGAATAATCGAATTGAATTTTATTTCTTAACTCTGCTTATTTAAAATATATATATATATATTTTAAAATATCTTGAAATTCTTTAGAAACACACGTGCAGCCATTCAACGTCGAGATTACCTCCCGGGCTTTTAGTTAACGATAAAGATCCACTAGCTAATTAATATTTGTTAACAATTATCTGCAGTTACGTCAAAGTTTACGTGTGGCATGAAACTTTGACTGTTATTATAACTTGAAACGACCTTAAATGAATAGGCGGAAGCTTCGTGTAAAAGCTTTGCTAGCGATAAGCTTTGAACTTTCTTGTTCACCCTTTCTCTTAAACAGCTGACGCATTCCTAAGCACGAGTATGAAACTTTCTTAATGTCGATGAGGAAACAAGAAAAATAACATATTTTTAATATTTTTAATTAATGAATCCCACCGCTCAATAAATATTACCCATTTGTTGGAAATTTCTTGAAACGAACGACCATCTACAGCAATTTAATATTTTCACAAATTTCTGTCCCACTTTGATACATTTTAGGAGGAAATGGAAGAAAAATTTTCCCTCTACGATAAATCGATACGAAAAGAAAACATTAGACACGGATTCGAAGAAGAACTCCGAGGCTCGAAGCAAGAGAACGCGTTAACACGTTGAACATCGAAAGCATTACGTTTGTCTCGTTAGAGTTGAATTTTCGCTGCGAAATTTTCGGTGTTGTTACTATGGCTGAAAATAAAAGAGCTCGTGTTTGGAGAATGAACCAAGCATCACGTTTTAGAACGCGAATCGAACGTCAGAGTTGGAAAAAGCAACAAAAGCAAGCAGCTGTGTAAATGCTCCGGGCTTTTATTAACTCTTTTATTAAAAGGAGATCCTAAAATGGAATGGAACTGCGTGGGATATTATCAATTATTTCTTAGACTATTGAAAACATTAAGACATTGTTATTATTATCGCATCGCCCCATAAAAGTTAATTTAAGTAAAAGAAAGAATATGGCAATGAAAGTGAATATTCCTTTTCAATTTTTATCATGAAACCAAATTATTCTTCTAAATTCCAAAGTTTAAAAATTCTAAAGGTTCAGATTTCCTACCTTTTATAATTAAAAAATTAAAAAATTCGAAGATTCTAAGATTTTTAAACACTAGAATTAAAAATCCCAAAAGTTTCAATATTTCCAGCCTCTAGATTTTCAAAATTTGAAAATTTGAAAATTTCTAAGGAACCTGGCACAGCCCAGAAGAAGGTCCAAATTACGCGAATGTCTATTAGATTAGGGTATATCAAGAGAACATTTTCCCTCGATTTGTTTCCACAGAAATTGATCTAAGTAATAATTTCCCGGGGAGGTTTCTGTCTCGCTGGCTGTCGAAGCCAGATATTTATGGATATGGCGCACGGCTCACGGAAACCTTTTCATTCCCGTTCTACTCTCTTTTTCACGGGGATAAAACATGTTGCGACACATATTTCGCGCTGTTTCAAAAGAGTTCACGTTTAGCGGCTGAAAAGTGTCGGCTAAAGGGAAGTAGCATGACAGCTTTATCGAATGGAATGCGACTGGAACAAGTCGAAGGAAACGATCGTTGTATCATGAAGATATCGATGATCTTTCGTTACCAATTGATGGAAAACAGAAGCAGATGGGATATTTCAAGAACGTTTCTAAAATAACAAGGCTATGATATATTGGAAAAGTATCTGAATTTCAGGATACAAAATAACGTATGATCTACAAAATCAGAAACATAAAGAGAAAAACGAATTGAATGAAATTAAATAAATAAAGAAGAGAAAAATATTCCTTTATTCAAACCTGTATCGAAAATGCACTAATAGAGAAAAATTGCATAAAGATTTTTTAAAGCTCCAATTATTAAGAAAATCAAAAAGGAAAATTTAAATTTAAAATAGTAATCTTAAAATATTAATTTATTCTATATAAAAAATTAAGTACTTATGTAATAAAAGATATTCTACAAATTCTGTAGTCAAATTATAGAGTGACAATAGAAGTAGAAGATAAAGATAAAATGAAATCAAATGGTTTGGCAAATCTCTTGGAAGTTTCCAAGTTAAAAGTGGTGTAAATGGTGCTTGATATTCGAGAAACGTGATTCCCATCGATATTCTCGATACACGACGAACCGTGTGTAATAACGCATTATAAACCGGGGTCAATCACGGTTTCGAAAACTTCGAAATACAGGAATAAACTTGGCGGAGGTCCAATACTGGCACGCTACACTCGATCCGCGTAAAAATGAAAACTACGGTCCACACCGTATCAGATAACCACGTCCTTATGTACCGTCGTATCAATTTAGCCGCAATTGCACAGCACCCAAATGTTTGTTCTGTAATCGTGCTCGTTTGCAGCACGTTCTCCAGCGCAAAAATTTACCTCGCCCCCGCGCTGTTATACAGTTCGCTGTGTTCAAACGCTGTTTACCCTTTCCAACCCAATTATCCGAGCACCCGGTATGATCACGTTTGTTTTGTTCTTCATATTTGTTCATATTCCTTGATTTTTTATCGGATATACTATTGAGAGAAATTAATGAAACTTTGTGACGATTGTTTGCCGTTTATATGGATTTTGCATTTCCCAAAAGATTATACAGTAGATGGAGGAATAAAATGTCGATTAATAATTTGTAATTTTTGTTAAATTACAATTTGATAGAATTTTTAAAAATCCTGCACTGGGAGAAAATAATACTGTGACAATGAAAAATGTGTAATTTTGATACAATCGCAAATTCATGATTCACCATAACTAAATGTCAGTCGCTCGGGTAGCATTTACGCTAATTATATCTTCCGTGTCCGAAAACTACCACACGAGTCGTACCAAAACAAACTTTCAAGGACTATTCTCATCGTAACTAAATTACAGACATCGGTGGTTAAATCGTCCACGTGGCTTTTGGTCACACGAAACTTTCTGCTCTACGCCCAGATCGCTGTTAATAAACGGCTACCATTTAATTACGTTATTGTGACACTTTCGCACGCTAAATAATGAGAAGGAGCGATTGCTGAAAAGAGAGCCTATTGTCTGCGATATGCTTCGTTAGTCTAACAAGCGGATTGATGAATTTCTTTTTTTTTCATCTTAAATTGAATACTGTAGAGTTTGAGAAAGGTTTTTCCTTCTAGAAGGAATGTGTAATATCGGATGAAATAATCTAACTATGGTGCAAAAGTGTTTATCTTTCAAAATATTTTTATATGACAATTGGAAATAAAAATAATTTTAAGTTACCGAATTTTTCATTTAGTTAATATTTAATAAATTAATGCGGAAAAGTTAAAAAGTATTGTAAGTAACATCGTTAATTTTATAAGGCAATTAAAACTATGCTACTTTGAGTAATTACAATTATAGCGTGCCATACTCTAATACGTACTTTAATAAATAATTATACATCAAAGTTTTGAACGATTTCAAGGCGTTCAGCGGAGCGAGTTGAATTTAGAAAACAGCGTACACCAGTGTCGAGGTAGCGGGCGCAAAAGTCCGTTCTTAATTATTATTATCGTGTGAACCCGCGGCAAGGGTAATTATTTCCGTCTGCAGTAAACGTTTCCTGCGAAACGAGCCCGACCCACGAGGGATGTAGCGAAAGTTACGTAAAGGCACACGTTTCTCGAGCTAACCAAAAACTTATTTCATTTAAACTTCTCCACCGACGATATTGATAAGCGTGGCCGGTGTTTTTAATCGGTCCCGCCAAGTTAGGGGACCGATTTTCCCCAATCTCGAATTAACTCGGCGCGAAATTAAGCTATTCCCAGTTACTTCTTGCAATTGCTAGAAATTGGACTGCTTCTACTGACAGGAACTAAGAGAACGATAAAGGAAAAAGAATTCTAATTTTTTAATTTTCAATTTTTTAAATCATATAAGCGATACTTTTGTCGAACGTTAATACACGGTAATTATTATTGAAAAATCAGCTTATTATTTAAAACTTCGACTCGATCGTTAAACGAACATGCGCGTTTCGCGTGCAGTTGCGCGACACATAATAACGCCATAGTTCATTACAAATCACCTAAGTTGCAACGTTACTCGTATCTACGTGTAAGTAACGAGGATCGCATTGAAACGTGTAACGAGCAGAAATTATTGACACCCGGTGTACGGTGAGTTAGACGCAAACAAATAGCACCGTCGCCGAACTACCAGCGACCAAGCGGAAGTTGACCGCACCTGCATCTGCAACATCACAAAGTTTTCCCCCCGTCGTCGTGAACAAACAGTTATAATTAAACAATTTGTTCTCATTGCCGCGGACACGTTGATCCAAATAGTGCGTTTTATTTAATTACGCCTGGAACACCAAACTTCGCCGTGTCGAGCATTAAAACTTTCTGTCACGGGTAACGCGACATCTACCCTTCGCGTATAAACAGAAAGGCTGGGAAATATGAGATTGTCAACATGCAAGAAACGTGGTAGAATTCATATTACGGAAGCTTTTTGGAAAGTTAGGAATTTTTGGTATTAAAATAGTCCTTGCAGAACCGAAGCTTCGCTTATAAACTGAGTTAAGACGTTGTCTAATTAGAGTTAATTCATATTTGATTATTAAATGACTAAAGAAAATTTGTTATTATTTTTAAATCGTCTGACCCCCTAGTTTTACACGAGCCTAATTAATAGATGTGACCACTTCGAAATTTGAACGGATATTTATTTCCATTTCTTAATTAACTATTTACTAATTTTCGTTTAATATTAATATCGGCAAAATTAAGATTTTATAATATATAATCTTTCATTTGTTTTAGTATTTCGCTAACCGACAAGCAACAGCAAAATAACAATCCTTTTTATATAGTACCCCGTAGATAGCTTTTAACGATTGCTTTTAAAACTCAATCGAAACTGTACAC
Source organism: Osmia bicornis bicornis (assembly GCF_907164935.1). Taxonomy (NCBI): domain Eukaryota; kingdom Metazoa; phylum Arthropoda; class Insecta; order Hymenoptera; family Megachilidae; genus Osmia; species Osmia bicornis. Next base: position 3,045,812 of record NC_060226.1, read on the forward strand.
GATAATTTCCTGTTTACTTGATTGTCAGTTATACAACCGATGGAAAGTTTCAATACACTTACCGAGTTTCCAATAAATCCACGAAATATATTGCAACGGTTAAAAGTTATACAATTTTTATTCCTTTTATTTCAAGCTTGAATTTCGATTAATATTTTAAGATTTTCAAAAGTTTTTCTATATTTTCTACAAAATGAATATCCCTTTGAACGAGTTATTACTCTTATTTTTGGATCACTTTTTAAAGAGAACTTTCCTCCCGCAACCTTTGCAATTAACTCTAATTATTCAGTCGACAAGTCGGCTTATGTATTCATGCAATTTAGGCTCTTTACGCTAATTCATTTACATTTTAAAACTCCACGGGAAACGAAGGCTTCAGGGTAATTTGTTACTCGCACAGCCGATGGAAGAACTTTTAAATCATGTTGGATCCAGTTTCAAGGTACCACGGAATATTACAGAGCTTTGCGGACATCTTTTTTATCCGTACAAGGCTATGTTAAAATTGAAACTTTCTTAATACCGCAGGTATTAAAAATACGCGAGAATTGTCATCCATCTTTAAACTCTTACAACTTTTTACGTCGTTCTAAATCTTTGAAACATTTTTATTGCTCGAAAAAAATAACACATTTAACAATGTACACTGTTAATTGTTCAATTTGAAACATAAAATTTTTCATATTTCTTCACCGCTAAATTTTCATATAAAATAGCATTTATGAAATTAATCTGAAGATTAACTTTTCACAAAAACGACCGAAGGAATTCTTAAAATTTCTTTGATATTAAATTAGCAAAAATGAAATCACGAAATGATAATTTTCTCCACAAACGTGCTTCACATTAAAGCCTGTCGTCGCAATAAAAAAGCCACGTATAAATTTCAATGGTTTAGATGGTCATAAACCAAACGAACGTTTACCAGGATACGGCACGGAAGCTTGAATTGCGTACGTTTTAAAAATACATTTATAGCAACGTGAATGTGCGAACGGCTACGCGAAAAATCTATTTGCACAGTCTCTCGAAAACTGGGTCGATGACAGGTTATTCTAAGAAAATACGAAATTCTTGTTGTCCGATCATTATGTCACGCAACAACACCTCTGCTTTTGTCCATTCCACAAAACTCGAAATCATCAATTTTATCAAATAAAAATTTTAATTCAGCTTCAATAAATCTAGAAAATTAATATTTCTACCAAACGAGGAAATGTTTTATATTTGAAATTGAACAATAAAAGACAATTGCTTGAATGTACTAATTTTCTTGCAGGAAGTTACGAGAATCAATTGGATTCGTTTGAAAATCACAACACGCGTAACTCGTGTAAAAGCAATTATAAATATAATGGTTTCTGGTTGTGAATGTATCGATACAGATAACATTTAATATTTATTATCCGCGTTATTGGAAACCGTTAATCCAAACTGTGTTCCACGATACTTCTTCTCACTGCGAAGCTTCAGAGTTTCCCACGCAAATAATCTACATTAAAAAATTGCTAAACACGGTTGCGATGAGTTCGCTCTGTTAATTAAACATGAAATCAACAACGTGAAATGCTCTACCTCTAATTAGTTTTTCTTCTCAATTGATTTTTTTCTGTTCTACTTGATATTTTATTTAACTTTCTTGATAACGGAAAGAAATCGTACAAATTAGTGGATACTTTTAAAAAATTCTTCATAAAAAAGTGAATCATAAAGTCAGTTACCATTTTGAGATATTAAAATTGATATAATTCAATACTTATTAAGAATACTAGTGAAGCGTTTACATAGAAATGTTTAAAAAATTTTAAGCTTTAAACTGGGATCTCACAAGTGCCAATCTGCGATACTTTTATGTCATGAATTTTTTTCGAAATCCGTTGTTTAATATGCAACGAGCTAGTACGAAAAATTCAACGAACGTCAATTTCTTCAAACACGAAAAATTCAATGAAACCCAATCGACCGAAGAGAGGCAGAGTTTCGCGGAAAAATCTTTCGCAAGTAGAGCAGGCAGAAAAATAAAAGCGTTGAATAAATTTTCTCTGAAAAACGGCGGGAAATTGAACGATCCTTTCGCTCGGGCAGCTCCGACCCTTTATCAAAAACCATCCAGCCCGGCGTGGAAAGCCGAGAATCGTTGTTGAGCTCGCAGCATGAATTTACATTGTCGCGTCACTCTGAGCGAAATTCGTGCAATTTGTTTTCCTGCTTCGCTACGCGAAGGAAACACTAGGTAATGGCTTCAATTTCGGTCCGGTACTCTCGAAAGTTTCACCGATTAGCCGACGAATCCTGGTTAGTGTCCAGGTCAAGTTTCCTTCCCCTTCTGTCAACCGGATGGATATATACGAACGCGATGTTACTGTATAATTTCAATACACGTCTGTTGATTCGGGACAAAGTTGAAGCTATGTTGTTCGGTTATTAAGCTGCATAGTGCATTCCATGGCTTCCGAGTAATATTCATCGAGCTTGATATTAGATACACTCGTCGTCATTGGTGCAACTAGGCACCAGGTTGAGGCTTAAAATGCAAATTGGCATCCCTCATAAGAAATTATTACAATAAGTAATAAAAGTCTGCTCGATGAATTAAGCGATATTAAATGCTTCACACGTTTAGTAAAATTATAGGTACCCCAAATAAAATTTCTAATTAATCCTTTACTAAAATTATTCTTATAAATCTTTTAATCGTGATTGTTTCCTAAGTCCATCTAGAACAGAATAACAAGAAATACATTCCCTCTCTATATTATGTTTTACGAAAAATTCTTTTTCCGAGACCTTACTGAAACACGTAGCAAGAAACCCTACAACAGCTGAACTAAAGTGCTTCAATTGTAACGGGTAGAGAAAAGTTGTAAAAACAGATGGTTTACTCTCGAAAGACCAAATGAAAACGACCCAGTATGGTCATACTATCTGAATTTTTATTATGTAAGTGCTCTTTAAATTAAAATTTTCAATGCAAAGTGTAATCTGATAATAATAAAGTAAAATAATATTTACAAAAATGTTATTACTACACCAAGCACTGTTACTAACTATTAAAAATAATTAACGATAACAATTACAATGATATTAACCTACATTTAAATGTATAATTTTTAAACGAAAGGGTTTCATATATTGAAAAAATAATTTCAAAAGAATAATGTAAAATTTAGACAATGAAAATAATATGGAATATAAAATTACATGAAAATTACATAAAAATCACGAATATTGGGTTGAAAACGATCATAAATCGAGCGAAGACATAATTATTTTAAATAGTACGCGTTAACTAAAATCGTGAAAGGCTTGAAGGACATTCGGAAACAATGAAAGAAGCTATCACGAGGTTGCCGTTCGGCCAAGTAAATTAGATTTTCCTAAATTCCGCGTCAAACCGTCTCTCGTCGAATATAGCCGCTAAGCTGCGAGCAGAAGCCAATTTTCCAGCGAGATTAGATCATGCAAATCGTATCTCTTTAGATAAGGAATCATCGTGAATAAGCGTACCTAACACCGTGTGTCACGCGAAAATGCCAATTACTGATAGCAGATAATCGCTTATTCGACAACGTTCGTTTTACCAATGATCGTGCGATTGCACTTTCAATTCGATTGTTCAACTTGTAATAATTTCCGCTTTCTTACTATCGACTCGAAGTATAGTATTACAAATGAATTTATTTGATAAGTTCAAGCGTCACCAGCTGTTGTCAACTGAAGCAGCTATCATTAAAATATGAATAAAGGCTATGAATGCTTTGTAAATTACCTTATAAACATATTATAACTCTCAAAACTACACCGCAATAATTTTAAAACAATTTAAAATGTACCTCATTTATCGATCAATAAATTTTCATATAGCGTAGGAAAACATTTACAAAAAGCAATTAATTAGTCCGAAAGGAGTTCAAGATGTCCTCAGACATTATATTCCGAAATTAATTAAAACAATCATCAATGAAAGCAATAGCCACGTGAAACTGCAGGAAAGACATTATTCTTGGTGCAACATTTCAATTAAATTAGTTGATCACAATATTGAATAAAATAATTCCTGAATAATAACGTAACAAACGTAACACGATATGAAACAAAGAATAATCGAACGAAAGTGGAAGAAACGAAAATGATCGTTGAACTAGTGAAAAGGGTCAATCGATTCTCGTACAAGTGGGACGTACATATAATGGCACGCGTTAATATTCCATCGCCACGATATTTAAATAATTAATTTTTGATACATCAATATACAATTACCTTGAAAAAGTGATTTTCAACGCAGTATTAATAATAGTAATAATAGAGAATGCTATTAAAAATAATACCTTTAATTACTCGAAAATCTGATTTGCGATCATTAATGAGCCCCGCATCATTCAATGCGTTAAATATCGTGGTGTCAGAATATTAATTATTGAATCCACTGTATCTCACTGTTATTATTTCAACCACTTGACGATCACGCAGAACAAAATCCCTATCTGGTTAGATTTCACATGGCAGTCAATAAACGTCCGTGTACACTATCATTCGGTATTCAATAATTCACACTTTCAATAACTTCGTGCACGATATTTATCGTGTTCGATTGGTGTGTGCGTTGGCTATCCGTTGTGCGTTCCGATAATACTGGCCACAATCGCAATTGACGTCGATAAATGAATAATGCATCTATTGTCGATTGTGCCCTTAATCCCTTTGATTCGTTTCAACTGCGAACGAGCCAACGAAAGAGATTTCCATAGCAAAGTTCAAAGGTTCGAATAGGGAATTTGCTCGAAAAGGTACTCGGGGATGAAGGTATTAAAGATCATATAAATTTCTGTTTGACTGGTCTGTCGGAACGTATCGTTCTTGAAAATGTTGAGGGTGGATTATGACCCTTTGTACGGTTTTTGGATACTTTTCACTTATTAAAAGTTTATTGCCTTGCATAAACATGCATATTTATATTAAATATAATTTACCTTTACTACTAGCAAAAAATACAAAATAATGTACAAAATGCAAGATCACGAAATGTCTATTAGGAGTGTACAAATTATATATCTTGAGGCTGCAATATAACTAGAAAAAGAAACAGATATTTGCAGTATCAGCGCTTTTTATATCATAAAAATGCCCCTTGAGGCCACGTACGACCAAGGGTAACAGTTCTTTTTTCTGCAGTAGCATGCAGAACAGAGGGGTATCAACCCCTTTCTTTCTTTTACATTTCCTCCGATTTCTTATGGAAGGCGTGAGGAGACACGATTTTATACCACTTTTTTGTTACCCCTTTTTTCTGTCACTAAATTAAACAGGATCTCTCCAACTTTTTAAGTTTTTTAATACCCAATACTTTATCTGTTTCCTTCTTTTAAATTGAAACTTTAATTTCTTGTTCTAAGAATTTATAAAATTCAATTAATTCTTGTAATATTATTTATCACTCTATTAAAATGAAAATAATAAGATAAAATAATAAAATTATCACTGATCTACACATCACATTTTATATAATTGAATAATTAATTAAAAAGAAGATTAGACAAATTTTAAATAGCATTGGTATCTTGCTAAAAGCTTAAATTTGGAAATGAATCCATCTAATAATAATTAATGGCCATTTTCACTGAAACCTAATTAATTATCGGCAATTATAGCAACTAAACATTCTAATGATGCATTTTACCTGCTAAATGATGCATTTTAAAGCAAACTATTAATTCCCTGCATTCAGGCGTTAAGTCTGGGCTCGGTATAAGCGAAACGTTTATTTTTGTCGTCAGAATTCGCGCAGCTCCAGTCGCCACTAGAATACGCCTATTTTAAGCGTGTTGCTGCTTCTAGGAAAGTTCATAGAGAAATATCTCGTGGTAAAACACGCCGGACTAAGTATACAAGGGGAATCTAATTAAACCGTCTCAATTACACCGGTACATAGTGACTTTATCGTAAATCCTCCGAACACGATGTAACTTCCGGTTAACGTTGCATACGTTTCTACGCATTTTTCTACCACTTTTGTAGATTCGCGGTGACCGTATTTTTTCGAGCATTTAACAACGGCACATTCATCACTGAATAACATTACACGAGTCGGTATTTTAAAAAATAAAATAAATTTAATTTTGAAATAAGAAATACAATAGGGTGATCATCAAACTTTCTGGTAATAAAGGAGATCAATTTGATTGTCAACAATAAGGAAGGACAACTATTATGTCCAACTCTTTGCAATTCAATTACACTGTATCAAAATCATTCGGGCCTAACGCGAATTCAACAAACTCTCGATGAATCGAGTTACGTCTTAAACATTAACTCGCAACCGTCCGGGGGACGAAGTTCGAAGTTCCTCCCACGAAATTTGCCTTTAGTATTCGAACCGCGAGACAACGTAATTTAGTCAGAACTGAACTGGTTACTATTAATGGAATGAACATTCATTGACACAAGTTTAACAATAGCAGAATACTTTTCAAGATGTACAATTATTGCCTCGTTAATCGCAAGTTTTACTTGTGTTTGTAAATAATAAATTATCAATTTGCTCAATTAACTCTTAATTAAAGTTGGCTATAATTTTATGAGAGAACTCTAGGACCTCGGGATCTCGAAATTTTAGAATATTACGATCGCTACCTAGTTACGTCAATGTAAATGAGCTCTAAAGCTGATTAACCCTTCGAAAATAGATGTTTCGATAAAAATTGGCAAAAATTTTCAGGATGGCCAAATATTTTCATAAGAATTATGAGAAAGGTTCGGCCGGAGTTTGAAAATTTCTACACACGTAGGAAATACAATTCTATCAACATATGTTGGTTTACAGAAGGTACACCCGACCATCGAAGCACGGGAATGCAAATTCGAATGAAAATTAATGCTACGATAATATTTGCGCTTAACCTTGCGACATCGTGCTCGTATTAATTGCTGCAATCGATTACCGATATCGGTTGAATGGAATCGGTTCGAAAGGGGTCGCGCATGCTGCTCCAACTTATTAGTTTTACAACCGGCCTCTAATTATGCCGAAAAAGAACGATCATTTAAAAAATTTTTCTCGTTTTCGTTCACCCTATCCGTGATCATTTGTACCGTCGTTAATCCCTCGATTAGCATTAAACGCGTCCGTACCGAGATTAAGCGGATCCGGCTTTTCAAATAATTTTCTTTCGACCAAACGCGCTTCCATTATCCGCCGATCTTTCGCTCGTTCGATTTCGCCCTTTTGTCGACCTACTTTCTTTCATTACGTTTTCAAACCTGCATACTTCTAGCGTTTCAGATAGATTCTCACGATTTTATGGTTTAACTTTAACTACCCATGCATTCCGTCCACGTCGAGCAATTAAGTGTTCGATATCGTTTACCCTCTACGCGTATAACCAAGTGATTAAGGATTTTCCAGTTAGAAAAATAAAGGAGTTCGAACTGCGAAAAGTTTCGAAGCAGCGACGATCATTTAGGTGAAAGGAAAGTCGTGCGTGAGATTTAAAATTTCGTGAAAGCACACCGACGACCCCCTGAAACTCAATTTCGCACACATCTGCACGCATCGATTCAAGTCGAGTCGTTAATCGTAAAACTGTCAAGAACTGAAAAACTCGAGTACCAACGGAGGGAGGAGTTGCTTTTTTCCAATATTTAAAAGTTCCTCGGCTGCAACGAAAAATACATTTGCCACCGTGTTGGCTCATTAAGGAAGCAGGAATTTTAAATTGCACTTCTCAGGCAAGAATCCTTACAAATTATCTGTTTTAAAGTAACATTTTCAACGCAAAATATATCTGCCTTCGAAAAGTTGCGAATGTAAGTGGACCCTAACGTTAAAATAAAAAAAAGGGATTACATTAAAACTTCTGTCGTCGTAAAATCTGAAATTTTAACATTTCATCGGAAACGATTCTCAAATGCTCATAAATAAAAAGGTATCCAGAGGCGGAGAAGTTTTCAGAAAATGGAAGAAAACTTTTCGAAAATCGAAGCCACTTCTGAGAAACACAGCATCTATACAAGTGGTTGAATGGCTGAAAAGGGAAGCATTGTTCGAAAACTGAAGAAGTCGCCCAGTTCTGCTCCGAATCATGCAAAAATGGCTTTTAACAACCCTGAAAGAAGCGTACGTTCCGAATCTCAGGGCAGAATTTTGCGGATCCGTTTCTCAGAACAAACTGTAGGTACTTTAAAGAATAGTAAAGACTTTGAAGAAGACTGCATCAACGGAGATGGTAGCTTTTAACTCTCGGACGGCGAACCATAAAGGGAGTCCCAATTTTAAATCAAGAATTTTCGAAATTTCTCGAGATTGGAAATAATTCAAAAGAAGCGAGCTATTTAGGTAAGCAATATTATCGCTACTCTGTTTTAATTATCACAACAATCAGCGTCAAAATACTCCTAAATAACTTTGAAATTTCAAAACTTCCCCAGCTGGATATTCCACAATGCACAGTGTACAAGAACTAACTTCTCGAGGCAGTGAAATACTTTTCAGCCTCGCAACGAATAACCAGCCTGTCGATTTTCTCTGCCAGCAGATACCGAGTTTTATGCAACAGATATCGAAGAAAGAAACGAGAAGGAAGTTTTAATCGCAACAGTTCGAACGCTTCCGCGCGGGGGATTTCTATGGAGCCGCGAATCCACCTGAGCTGAATGGGATTCTTCAAAGTTCATTAACTTCCTGTGAAGCACTGTACAAGATATACCATAATTCTGACAATAAGTGTTGCATACTTTTACCTACACCTGTATACGTTCAAAGAGAATCATTATATACATGATATCTTTAGCAAATGTTTTCTAAATCAAATTTATAATTATAGACATTAGAAATTTACAGTGTATGCTTAAAATTGATAAAATAAATGGTATTTAATTTAGCTTAAATAAGAAATATTTGATACATACCTAATATCAAATTTAAAAGTGCTTCGCTGTTAAAGGGTTAAAAATATAAGTACGATATACTGTTTAATATAAACGAAACGGTTTCAAAAAAAGGTAAACGATAATATTTATAAAAGATAATATCGGCGTATTTATCTGATAAACAACAAAGCACACAGAAATATGTGAAAAACTCTAAAATTAATGTTAAAAAATCAGAGCATCGACGTGTCAGCGCAGTGAAAATAGACGATTCGGAATTAGCTCATACGTTAACTTTTTTCTTTTTTTTTTTTTTTTTCGAAACTTGCAAACGGATATGACGAATATGAGAAACTACGATATAAAACAAACTGAAACAATCCGTCAGAGCCTCGTTTCCAATTCGAAAGCACAGCAGGATTTCTGTCTAACTCGGAACTCATGTGTCCTTGTCACGGTAAAAGAGTTAACCCTTAACTACAGATCTAAAGACCGACAGATTTTCAAAGAAACGAATTTCAATTTGTAATACACGTTATGTTTCATTTCTAATTGTATAAATTGCATGCATTATGTTTCACTCTGTATTCCTATTGGAACGCCGAAATGGAGTATCAATAGTTAAGGGTTTGTTTAGCAAATGTATACAAGCAATAAACTTTAAACTGTTGTTGTATACATTAACAAACAAAAAAACATTAATTTAAATGAGTACTTTCATCAACAGAGGTGCACACCAACCATGTAACTATAAATTTAACGTGTCACCCCTTCCTGCAAATTTGCAGTTAACTGTATACTGTATATTTCATTTGATTTACAATACCAAGATGAAATAATAAATTACTCTAGCGTGTAAATGTCTTTGAAATGAAATTGCAGATTGAAATACTTTCTCACGATACGTACAGTTATACCTATTTTTCAAGGTACGATATCCTTCAGAAATGAAAAGCAAGAGCATGTTTATTTGTGAAGGAAGTCGCTCTTGAAATCAGCTAATGACAACAAACAAGCTTTCCGTCTATTGCTTTTACCTCTCGCCTGAAAGTCGAGTGTTTTGTTTCCCATTTACATGGTACAACAACTACAAACTCTCAAGAACTTTCCACTCGTAAATTCCTGCCGTGTATCGTGACTCATTTATACCCACGTTCTCACATTCCTACCCTTTTTGGCGAGCAGTTTCTCGCCATTTCCTCCGCAAGTTGAAAACACGTTCCATGAGTACACGTAACATCTTAAATTTACGCACGAACCGTTTCCCCTCCCCCCCCCCCCCCCCCATTCCCATCTTATCGCGCGAAATAATTCTTCTTCCCACGAGTTTTTCATGCATTCTCCCACGTTCCCTAGCCGTGCAATATCGTTCGGTCGAGTTACAAACAGAGGAAGCAATGACTCACCTTTAACGCCCTGGTGAAGTTGCAGGAGCAGCAGCAACATCATCGCGATCGTGTCCTTTGCCCTAGTCCAGCTCGGTAAATCCCGTTCACTGGCCATCTCGGTAGATCAGCGACAACTTCGCGACGAACGATTATACGGGATTCAAAATATTTCACACGCACCACATTCGTCTGACCACTGTACGGCAATATTACTTTAGCTCCTTCGGATATATGTATTCACTCACGATCAAACACACAATTCACCGACGATGACTGGTTGCGCGATCGCGATTACCCGGCTCGACAAGGTCACGTCGATTACGAGGGTCACAAAACATCGAGGCTCGTGATTAAGAAACGAAGAAATTGCACAGAGTCGAAGAACAGGGTATTACCGGGTCGCGAGAGGAGCCGGAAGGTCGCACCGTGTCACAGGGATCTGTCGCGTAACCGGAAGCGTGTCAACGGAGCGCGAGAATTGTCGCGAAACACGTGCACGCTCGATAAAACGGCGGGCAACTGTGCGACCGGCCACGGTGTCGAGGAAGACCGAGAGAAACTGCACGGCAGAGAAGGACAGCCGGGTCCAGGGCGTCGACAACCGTAAGGGGGAGGATCCGCGATATCCCGCGGCCGAAGGATATCCCGCGATTCGAATGACGTGAATGGAGAGAAAAAAAATTGATACCGTAGAGAAGGTTATCAGACGTGTCGTGTGCGTGCGTCTGACCGAAGAACCACGACGACTAACCGAAACAGAGGCAGACCACGACCGAGTGACGTACCCCGAGACGTGGTGGCACGACGCGATACGACCGATTCGTACGCTTACCCGAAACTAAGCGATTCGTGGCGAACGGCGCGCACCTGTCGTCCTACGGCACACTGCGCATGCTCCAACGAAGGAAGCCGACTGCGAGCTCGTCCGCACAACCAGGGTGGATCTCGCAGGTGGGAGAACAGCGTGGCTCGGCGTGTTCGCATAAACGCGGAGAGACGGTAGAATATCCTTGTACTTGGAATTAAGATTTTTCGTTCGGTCTGAACAACCCTTGTCACACGAGAATTCTCCATGCGTCTTCCAGTGGGACAAAATTTAAAATAATAGATATATTTCATTGCGTTAGGATACTTATCTTATTGTTTCCTATCCCTGGTGGAAAGAAAGATCATTTAATTAGCTAATCGATTCGGGTGCGATCTAGGAGCTGTCATTTTAAATGATTTGCTTATCATTTAATACAATACAAAAACGTATTATACTTATCTTTATGAAAATATTTTCAAACATAATTTAGTTTATAAAAGTAACTTTAATATATATGTATATATTAAATAGTTATACAGATAATGTTATTTCTGCTCAAGTACAATAGTTAGTTGTTGGTATTTAATGTTACACCTTTACGAAATGCTTATTTCCTGCCCGCAGCATTTTCTAGCCATTTTTATTAAATGTTAGAAAATCGCCGCCATTTTGATTCGTGATATGCGCTACGATTTTGCTCAATACAGCAAAGCTATGATTCCGTTTCGAACGCATTATTACTATTCTAATTTCCACCAGGGATAAGACTATTCTGAATGCAATCATTTCTCATAACATAATTTTTTGTTTATAATTTAAATATTTATACAACACGGCATCATACTCACCTGTCAAATTGTACGTTGAAAATGCTTGATTCTTATGCACGCATAACTTTTAAACCAGTGGATTCGTAAACGTAAATGGAAAGGCCAATAACTCTTGATCCCTCAAAGAAAACGTTATTCGTAGTACACGAATTATCACTTTTAATTTAATGTTACACTTATTTGACAATAAATATCTGAATATAACAGGTACTGAATTTTATACGACCACGTGCTTCGCGGCGACACTACGTACTAAACAAATGTCGATCACGATGTGCAAAAGAAAATATAGCACGCTCTAGCGGCCGATATTTGAAAGAACACAGTGTAAGAACACATAGAGGTTATCCCCTTACAGTAATTTCTAATTGACGATTTTATAGTATTGTAATTTGTAATTGGTGATTATGCAGTATTGTGATTTGTAATTTGTAATTTTGCAGTATTGTAATTTGTAATTGGTAATTTCCCTGTGTTGTAATTTGTAATTGGTGATTTTGTCGTATTGTGATTTGTGATTGGAAATTTTGCAGCATTGTAATTTGCAGTTGATCATCGCAAATTGGTATGTGATTTTTAAATAATACTTTAATAATATAAGATAAGATAATTTACCTTAAGATATTTTAAGATAATACTTTAAGCCACTTAGAAAAGGCACGTATTGTATGGAAATAAATATTTCCATCAACTTCCGCAGTTCACTAACCCGTATTCAAAATATCCTTGAATAATGAATACACATGATAGTTTCCCTTTTATTGTTAGAGATTTTAGGATATACCTACATATGCTCCTAGTACTGTTGTCCTGCGGTCGAACATCTGTTTCCTATGGTGTTACGCTTCGCGGCTTCATGTTCTTATGGGAACGTACAAAGAATAGAGTTGGATATGATACTTTAATACTAATAAGAATTTTACACACATGTGTTCTCCAATAAAGGATATCCGTACGAGTGATTTGAAAAGGTCATCACACTTTATTCGGTACAATAGATCAATTAGGATTTTTTTATTAAAACCTTTTAATTAAATACCCATTTATGTTTCACTAATGTTTCAATAATCAAGATTTTAGTGGCAGATGAGAGTTACAGAAATTTTTTAAAATTTATTATTTCAATAATAATTGTGATAGCCACGTAGAAAATGAATCAAATTTTTAATATCCTACTAAAGGAAAATTATGTTCGTGGAATATTTGATTCCACGTAGATGTTTGCGTATTTCGCTAAACGACAGGCGGGTAAAAACAATTTCAGCGCATTTCGATTGCTCTTTCCTTCCCAATGAAACAAGTAAAAGTATAACCGGACAGATAATCAACGATTTCCACGCAATATGCTTACTCGTTTCAGAAATTCGAGGAATGGGAATGCGCACTCGTTATTTCAACGAATCGCTTGTTTACAACTATCGGTCAGTCAGCGAAGTTCGTTTAATTAACGTTGCCTTCGCTTCCGATGGCGCGAACAAATTGGAAAGCATAGAATTTCTTCGGGGAAAATGAATTTTCCGGTTGCACGACGTCACTGCTAATTACTAGAGGCTGCTTATTAGTATGGGAACGTGTAATTGGGCCAGACCAAAGGCATAATATATGTAACGTCAAATTAAAAATTTCCGCGCAACGTGAAAATCCTCTCGGTTAACTCGGCAAGTTTGCAATTTTTTTCAAATATAAGTTCCACTGCACCAAGATTATTCGTTTGTTCGCTGTGAGAAATGAACGTTGGTAGAGCTTTCTTTCCAACGAAATTCAATTAACAGTTTAAATATTGTTACGTGTCATTAATCATTTTAAGTGCTAATTACACCTCTTAAGTTAAACAATGAACCGAAGGGGACTGTTTCCAAGAACTTTTTTGATTTATCGCTTTCTTTACACGCAGGATGTATACTGCGAAGTTTTGTTCCCAAAGTTTTTATGCTCTCAGATTATTGTCGCACGAAATGAGATCGTTCATGAACACAAAACTATCGTAAAATCTGGTAAACAAATATAAAAGTTTAAATGAAATTAAATAATTTATTATTATAAAAATTGTTGTAAGATAGCCTAACCCTCTAAGGTTATTAGAGATAATTAAAGGGATAATGAAAGTGGCAGATTTGAATTAGTTATTAATTGTTTTGTACAATGGGTCCAAATCAGAGAGAAACGCATTTTAAATTTGAACACTCATAAGTTCTATGGTTTCATTTCATTATCAGGAGTTTTTAAAAATTAATTAATCGACTCAGTAATTTCAAGTAATGGATACAAGTACATCTTTTAATTTATAATAAATCCCTGGTACGGTTGAACTTTATTCTAGAGCACACGAAATTTTTTATTTTCCTTTGTATACTTTAATAGTATCCGATGAGAAAAATTCAAATTACAAGTTTTAATATTAGAGATCCATTCGTCTTTGTCCTAAATATGTTCTAAAACAAAGTTCTACTGTTATCATAGTAAATAATACCTATATTTGCGAAAATCATGGACGTAATAAAAATGGGGATTCACTAACTAATCCAAACTGCCCTTAATTCCCAATGTTGAGCAACTTTGTTGAATTACTTCTAGATAGGTCGATAACGAGTAGACGAGGGTTTGTCAACGAGATGAGAAAGTGTTGTTAGCAGAAGGCCAAGGTCAAGTATTGTAAACGACCTCGAACGACCTCATTATGCTCTCACACGAGTCTCCCAATAACGAGAGCCGTTGAAGCGTTTTCATCGATAGCGATGTCATTAAATTGCAACCGAGTGTTGAAGTAGACGACGATGAGCAACAAATCTGAATAATTCCTTCGCGACAGGGTGGCGACACCCAAGGAGGATACGACGCTTCGCAGGCGTCCTTCTAATGGCCTGATGAATAATAACAATCAAACTGTACGAGTCGACTGGCATCGAGAAGAATAATGTCGTTTCGTCGAATCAGAGAAGCGAATTCAAAGTTACAACGAAGGGTATTGAAGCTTTCTTCAGTTAGGACTTTTACTTTCTAAATTGCTCCATCGTTCCTTTCATGGTACACCTTTGAAAGGTTTATTTGCCTTTCGACGAACCGGAGCAGTGTATTCTTTGTTTCTTTCTTTAATTTCGTTGTTCTTAAGTTTCCTTGCTTCTTTAGGTATTTTCTTCGATTTCTGTATAGGAATATCCTTTTCTACTCTGGAAATCGTTTTGGTCTTCAATTCAATTTAACAGAATCATTTACTGTTCCCTGGTTACTTTTTATAATTTTATTGTAGAACAAGTAATATTTATTGTTAATTGCTGTATAGTTGCAATTTTTTGAAAATCACGGCCGGCCCTGAGATGTCGGGGGTTCGAGGTGAGCTCCGAAAAAGGGCCCCTTCAGATAAAAAAAAAGTATCTCAAATAAAATTTATAAAATTAACGTTATAGCTTGTATAACTAATTTAGATTTGCAATATTCAAGTAAACATCTTCTTGCATTCTTAGACGCAAAATCGTCTTATGGGGGCCCTGTAAAGTGTTAAAGGGTTAAGGACGAGCCGTTTCGCGATGACCATTCTTCGTTTAAAGTTGAATTATTGCAAATTAAGAATTTGACAATTTTTATATAACAGTACAGTATTTAATTAAGAAGGAAATAGAATAATTACTGTAAAGTCGTTTCGCTAACCAAATGGAATTGCATATGTATAATGATCTTGTTAACTTTCCGTTACCTTCTCGCAGAAGTTTCTTCCTTTTCCTTCCCCATCTTTGCTTGCCACGGTGAACGGTTCAGTAAAATATATGCGAGTTCCAAATAAACTTTCCTAGGAAAAACAACGACCTTCTATCATGGCCTGTGAAAGCGAAGAGGTCGTTTACATTGGTTTTCCGAAGGTAACGGGGTATTATTCTGTTCGGACCAATGGCAGAAAGAAGGTAAAAAGAAGGAAAGTAAACATTGTCCGGTTTATTTATTCTGGCTATCGGTGAACAAATTTTCTCTAAAATCTGAGCAATTTTGAGAATCGATTGTCTTAGGCAAATTATTTCTTTAAAATTTAACTTACAACCTCAATTTTAACTTCTATTTTTCAATATTCCTTACGGAAAATTTTTGTATTATAATCGTTGTTAGCTTATTCTAATTATTGTTATAATGTGTTTTTTTTACACTTCCTCTCATACCTGTATAAAATCTTTAATAAAAGTTACGATCCACTTGCCCAGTTTTATCTTCACTTTATTAAATTCTCTGAAACATTGCATATGTACATTGTATAAGAAGTGTCTTAAAAGAGGATAAACCAGGTTACGAAGCAGTTGTTTAAAAGAAAACTGTAAATTTTCTTCTTTAACTTTATTAAAACCCCGTTACTTCGTTACAATGAATTTTGCGAACTTCTGAAGTTCACTATTTAATTAACATCCTTAAAAAGAGTAGCTTCGTAACTAATTAGAAAGAAACTCTGTAACAATTTCTTTTACAAACTATTTATTCCAGTTCATATCATTTTTATGGAAAATAATTTGATATTAAGTGCATCCAACAAGTTAGTTACACTTCTCATCAATCAATTTGTCGCATAGTTTTCAGTCTGCAGTTCTAGAATCTAGTTTTATTGTCATCTAAAAAATCTAGAGTGCGACAGTTTTAATTACTACGACTTAATGAACACGACGAGTATCGTTGCTCGGCCGAAGCTGCGAAGTCGTTTATATTTGCTCATCGAAACCCGACCGAAGTTATCCACTTGGTATCCACTTCGCTGTTTTTAAGTTGTTTCACGATGAAGTTGCCTACCTGTCAAGTGTCTACTAATTGGTGCAGCTGCTTCAGGTAAAAACGAAAGCCTTCGTTTCGGATTGTCAACGATCGTTATAACCTCGTACAAACTATACTGTTTTAACACTGCAAATGCAGCGAGACCAGGTTTTTTTCTGATATTAATTTACAAATTACTGGATCAGTGATAATATCTCTGTTGTTTCAAGAATAATTTGGGAGAAATGAAAAAAAAGAAATGTAGAACACCAGAAATTTTGAAATTCTGAAATTAAAATGAAAATTTCAGAATAGCGAAGGTATTTTTAAAGGAGAGAAAATTTATCCTGTCCCATACTTAATTACACCAATGCCTGAATTCATTTTGACCCTAGTGAATTCTTATTTTATTATATTTTATCACATGAACTGTATTTCCTGTTCAAAATTCTTTAATCCATAGAGATTGATATATGAGATCATTTAAGAATTTTAATCCAAAAATGTATAAAAGTTGTGTCTATCTGTTGAAAATATTGTAAAGAAATCCCTTCATTTTCGTCCTGTCTTTATACGTCTTCCTAGTCTGTACATAACTTCAAAGGGTTACAAAGCATAAAATCCTCATTATTTAAACGAGCGTGGAAGTTACAGGACACCCATTAGCTAAGAAGTAATATTTTATTTCATTCGAGTTATCGTGTGATAAAAGAGTACTTTGTAATTAAATCACAATTACCACATCCTTAATTCTCTTTGTGAGATGAAAAATGATATCTTTATGTATACCATCTGCACTGCATAAGTTTTCGATAATATAGTCTCATAAACTTGGAGACGAAAGAAGCAAAAAAAAGAGAAATACATAACATTTTTTTTTTTTCAAAAACTCTTTTTACTGCTTTTTCTGTTTCAGAAACCTTTTAATCTCTACTATGGTAGATATAATTATTTCTTTAATAAATTAACATAATATTAATTAAAAGGTATGAATATTCTATTTTTTTTAGGTCCATCACTTTTCTCCTTATTATAGAAATATGTCCACATATCATAGAATTAATTTCTTTTCACGATGTAATAATTTCTATTATCTCATTTTGTCTATTAATGCATAGATATTTCTAATAAAGCTTGATCTTGAAGGTTACTATTAAAATCGAGAGATATCAAGAGTAGACGAAGAATCAAAGTTGCTTCTCATCTATGGAACTGCTTTCTCTTCAATTTCCATCTGTCTGCTGTAATTGGATTTTTATTTCCACTCGAACGTTGACGAATAAAAGACGTCGCAGATATGATACTTCTGTTCTACTCAATCATTTCCTTGACCGTTCGATCGAATCGTTGAAGCGTGCCACGGCGAAAACTCGTCCGCTCTGGGAACTTCCATTTTCGCGTTGGAGAAAAATGGAACAAAAGCAAATTAGCGATTTTTATCGGCACTCCTATCATCGAAACAGGAGCGGAGTGAAAATTCAGGCCGCGACGCGGTTACGACACCCCGTTCGTTCACACGGCAAACGTTCCCTTCGCTTTTTCTATTGTTATCTGCCCAGAACTTCGACTTCCTCGAACGTTATTCCGTTTCGTTAATTTCACCGTCGACGTGAATTCAGCTCGAATGGAGCCTAAATTACACGAACCGCCAGCCCCGATGTTTCATCGTGGAAATCACGTTGGCGGTTTTCCATGGGAAATTATAAAATTCCACGGATTCTACCGTTCCTGGTGTAAATATGCTCTTAATTAAATCATGAAAAGTTGACAATTTCCTGCACACTTTGCTATTCAACGAATAACCAGCAATTATACAGAGTGTACCATAATATGTGGCCATAACTTCACTGCTGAATTCAGCACGTATAACGTTTTATGTTTGTCATTTACCTGAATTTACTTGAAAATTCGTGCAAATATAATTCAGATACTCATCATTCATATTACTATAATTCATTTAGAAGAAAAAATAAATCTGGATATATTAATAATATTTTTCACTAAAGAATATCTCATGTAATTAGTTTTAGTTAATCTAAAACTGATGTAGATTTTCGCAAAGACAATTACTAAAAGCCATGTTTCTGCTGTGCCTAAAACACAATATATCTCGATTCCTGTGTAAAAGTAGTTAACGAATATCACCTCGTTTGTTTGGTAAATTAGTTGCGCTGAAATTATCCCGTAACTAACTTAATCACAAAACCAAGCTTTCACCGTGTCGACGTGTTAACGCGTCCTCTTAATAAATTACTTGTTAAGCCAATTTCGTAAAAACATATCCTAAGGGATCTACGCAATGTTTATCGTTATTTTACCATATTCATAATATCGCTATGCATATGTAATTTAATTCAATAAGCGTCAACTACAATTGCAAAATCATCAAATAAGCACAAACTTTGTTATTCTATCACTTGAAGCGTCGACCGCATATAACCAACAGGTATTTGAAACAACAAATGTAAGTACTTTCAAATAAAGGGCGCTTTAATTAAAATTTGCTGCTCTTCCAAAATGAAATGCAATTTAATTAAACCATCGAGGACGGCCAAATGGTAAAATCGAAAATTTATTTTTGAAAAAATTCATATTGCTAATTTATTTTCACAGAATCAAAATGTACCATTTTTTTTAAACGCAACGATTGCTATTGTGCTTTCGAATGAAATTTTAATTGAAAAATATTTGAGCTCTTCGTAACCCAGTAACAATAATCAAATCTATCAGAAATTGTCTCGTGAAATTTTTTTTTTCATTCCATGCATATTTTCCCTTTTCTCCACCATTTTCCAGCTCTTTCGATTCACGCTTCCTGCTCTTGGATGCCGTGCGAAGCTCGACAAGGCACGTTACTATGGCGCCGTGCAAAGCCAAGTGTCACTTGACATTATTTTTTCATTTTGCCATATATTATGTAGTTCGCGAGCTGATGTACATCAGTGTTGAATGTTGTAACGTGTCAAAGTTGAATCGATACCCTTTTGCCAGATTTTCTGTCAATACCATGATTTTGGTATTAAGGGTTTCTATTTTAAAATAGGGGATTTAGAATAAATATTCAAAAAACGGTCACCATTTGAATCCAAGTGTTAATATAATTATTTACTAATATTTCTTTATTATCTTATCGAATTTTGAAAGGTTGCAAATCAAATTTGGTAAAATGATACTTACGTGAAATAATGGACTCAGAAAACCATTTATCCAAATAAGGATTAAATTCCTATAAGAAATATCATGAAACACTGACTTTTCATAAAAAAATGTTAAAAAATTCTTTAGATACTCCATAGACATACCGACGATCGCAATAAGGTTAAACGACGAACGAAATCCCTGAAAATAAGTGCATACGATAATAGAGGTGGAAGACAAGCGATCAGACGAACGAGATGGGTCGTTTTTTCCCCTCGTCCTGCTCGATTCCATGGAAGGTAACTGCGAGAATGAATAAGGGTACATCGGACAATGAAGGGCCAGGGCTTGTCCCTTTCGTCGGCACCTATCTGCCAGATTGTGCAGCTTTTGTCCATTTGAATCAGTCAGCTAACAAGTTTCTGCTCCCTTATCCAGTCACACTGACGAATCGATGAAGTTGCAAAAAAAAAAGGGGTTTAACGTCAGCTATCGGCTGAAAGGTCGTTTCTTCATCGATTACGATGAGACTGAAAAAGAGAAAAGGGACAGGAAGAAGAAAAATAATAGTGAAAGGAGTAAAATGAGAAAAGGGTGGGAAGAAAAGGAAGTCCACAGTCTTTCATAAATGATGGAATTCGTTACCATGCATTTAATGTCATTGTGTACTTGATGACAAAAACCTGAGGAACCATAGCGAAGTAGATTGTCTCCTTCATCTGAATCATTATCTTGACAGAAGCACTCTGATCATTAAAATAAGAAATCTGACAATTCGACAGCTTTAGTTTATCCACTGTTCAAGTAGTATGAAGAGGTAAATCCTGAAGGGAGGAAAAAAGACTGGGGAAGAAGTAAAACGAGTAAGGAAGTGGAAGAAGAAAAAGATTACAGCTTTTTATGACCGATGAAATTCGTTAAGGTAGAGAGACAGAGGAGCCAGCATAAAACGTCCGTTGAAAATATCGTGTCAATATTTGCGAGACGCGTTCGCGAAAAAATCTCCTTCTCTGCAGAGATGACGTCGGGATTTCTTGCCTTGCTACGAGAATTTAATATCGGACGTCCTAGTTCTTCGAACCGTTGACACCGCCACGTTCTGTCGAGGATTACCCGGCTATATGCGTAAGATTTCTTTGTACCGAAGCAGGCAAGCAGCCCGGCACGATTTAGCAAGGAACTTGCCCTCTTCCGGGAAATGGCGGTGAATGATGATAGAAAACTGTCCTGTGTATTTCATGAACGCGAGTTTTGCTTACGGAACATCCGCCCCAACGTTTCATGAAATAATCATAAGGTTACCGTATTTTAGAAGTAATAATCCACGACACTGTATGAAAAATTAAATTTAACATTAAGAACATCTCTAAGCTTTGTGGTGAAGCGTTCAGCGAAAAGGTGGAGGGGGTTTTAAAGTTTTACGAGGAACCATGGTCGGCCCTATGGGAAAATATGGGCCCTCAGGGTCGAATTAAGAGGAACCTGGTAAAAATTTAAATTAATATTAAAATCAATTTTTCACAAAATCTAAGGGGGTTGCAACCCTAGGTCCCACTTTCCAGGGGCCCCTCTTTTTTTTTAGAATAAATTTCAATTTTTCAAGGGGGTCCACGAAGGTTTGATTGCCCCAGGCCACAGAAGTCTTATTTTGCTCCTGCGGGCCTTAATTTTAATTAATTCAATCCCAAATTCCTATCGGTTCACCAGGAATGTTCTCAAACTCCCGAGGGGCAATTCGCTCCACGTTTAGAGCATAATATTTAATATGCATGTTTTAACAACGAATAGAAATTGTGCAACAAATCTGCAGTAAAAACAATTTCCTCTACCTGCAACGGTAGATTTCTTTTTTCTTGTATTTCAGTTGACGCGAAACAAGAGTTAAAATCAGGCGCGAGTACACAAGTAGTTAAAATAAATAAGCGAACTGCTATTGGAATGTAGCAATTAAAATTGCATGGTAGAACAGGGACCGTGTACGTTCTTGTCAGCTGGCTAACGAGTTTCTTTACTTTTCTTATTACAGTGCTATCTAATTTCCCTGCGTACAATCTTCTCCCCTCAATTTTCTCACGTGACGTTACGCTATGCATTTAGGATCTGGTAGGACGCGTCAGCGAATCTCTCCGTGGAAATTTCTACCGGCGACAAGTTTGCGGTAATAAACGGCGACGATTATTTCAGCAAGCAACGGTGAAAATGTAACGCGATACATTTTCCATGCTTTCCTCGCCTATGCAGACCTTTCCAGTCGTCACGCTGATTCGCAATTTAACCTGTTAACCAACGAAGACGAGTTAACTCGTCGTTTCATTGGTCAATGTTTTAACAAAATGCAAAAGGTGTTATAATAAATAACAGCATTGTAAAATACAGTGAAGAGATTTTTCCACTTGAATTTGTTTCAATTTTCTGTTAACTTTCAAGTAGGTACAATGGAGAATACTGTTAAATTTTCCTTGCAAATGTTTGTCACAAACTAGATAATGGAAGAGTTAAGATTCAGTCAAAGGGAGGATGAGGAACGATTTGAACACTGTGACTAATTAGATGTCTCCCTGAATGGCTTTGTAGCAGCTTTTCCAGTGGCATGATTGCGAACGAAAGAATCGAAGGAACGAAGTACCGTCTGCAGAATAGCTATGTCATGGTGACGGTAATTGTGCCAATACCCTTTCATCGAATCCCCAAAGATCGTACCAATTCGGTAGATTACCTCCGACATCTCGGCTACAATTCCCAGTGGAATCACTTTTCTACCTTGAAAAATGAGAGCGCCGATAGGACAGTATTTGATTACATGGAAACCGTACATGTTGCGTGTGCATTGTTCATTGTGTTTGTAGGAATTGCAGAAAATTTAATTAATCGTAAAATGTTATTGATTTTAACTAACTTTAGACTTGAGGGTTCCTGAAATTTTTCAAAAAATTGTTTCATTTTCATTTATTTTATCCTTTCTTATTGTGCACTAAATTATAAATTCTTTTCCAATTATTCTATTCCACTTTACAGTTATTATTACCAGCTATTGTAGCTATTGAATTGGTCAGGTTAAACAGAAGGTACATACCCCAAATCGATTTTGGGGATTGTAAGCTGTCCACCCATCAATTCTCCATCGGTACCCTTAATCCAAGGAATTTAAGGATTTAGTTTGGCAGCTATAAGTGACAGCAGAGAGGTACATATGCAATATATCTGCAAGTGACGTGAAATCGTATGCAATGTGTATGGTAAGATGATTTCAGTTTAACTCCTTGTCCTATAATATTGTGTCACACTCGTAATGAAACTTACAATTCAAATGTGATCCAATTTGGTTAGTATTTTTAGAAGAGTTAAATTCTGTTTCAATTCATTGCAAACAGTATACAAATTATAATAAGTATTTTCATTTTAATTTTATACAAATGCGCGGTTTGTGATGATACCGCTCTTGCCATCTAATGGCGAACGACAGAATTAATAAAATACAAAATTGCTTTTTTCGATGAAATTAGGAATTAGAATTTTTTTTTTATTATCTTTTATAAGTTTGTTTTATTTATAAATACTGTGGCTCTAATTTTAATTAATAAGACCCCAAATCTCTACCGGTTCATTAGGAATTTTCGTGAACTTCCAATGGTCAGTCTGCTTTAATTCTGCTTGTGTACAGTTAGTTTTGTCGCCTATGACCAGAGGGCACGACAAGTCCTTTCTTACAATGCACACGAGTATAAAATTTAAAAATATGTGAAAGTAGGTCTTACGCAATATTTTCCACCTGTTAAATTCAATGTTTTGTAATAGTATCATGGTCTTCTTTGCTATTGTACAAGTGAAGCAGTTATAATACTTTGATAAACAAGGTAAATTTTGAAAAGCAAAGATAATGTAATCATTAAAATTTGAATAAGAGCAATTAAATGTAATAGAATGTATAATACAGTGCAAATAGCAGCGATAAGATAATCGTACTGTTATGTGAGTTATACGTCATTGAGATTGCTTTGTAATAAGTTTTTTTGCAAAAACAGAATAACTGCAAACTCCATTAATAATCGAGAAAGAAAAATGAATCATAATTAAACAGTCTACCGATGATGTAATCATTTTTATGACATTGTATGATGTAAATAGTCACATAATTGCCAAGTATAAATTGAATCAACCATTATTTATAAAATATTCGTAACAACAATATTATTGCTTTGACAAAATACTCCTGTCTATGAATGTGATTAAATTAACAGAAAAGAAAACAATAGTTTATTAAGTTAGTAAAAGTTGAATAAAAAGAAAATGCGAAGTAACTCTAAAAATAGCTTCGAATCATACATCCTCGCGAAATCGCATTTAAAATTCTATTCCAGCCTTTTCGCTGCTATTGGAACGATGTAATCGCGTAAATCTGCATTTCGTTGCAAACTTAATATTTGAAACATTTTTAATTGGTACGATATCGAACGGTAATTATTAACAGACTGATCACCAGTGCCAAGCAAATTGAAGGAAACTGGGTATGTTTTACAAAAAGGAGCAATAATTATAAAAGTATTGTTCTTTGTTCCTACCTTGATACATATCTTAAGAAAAGGAAAGAAACACGAGGTGGCACGCAACAATCCATCACTCTAATGGAATATTTCGACAGAAATTGTTAGGTTTCTACAATTTTCTTCGCATTTAAGTAAAATCTATTAAAACCCGTGACATAACGCTCGTATTCTCGTAGTTTGATGCTATAAATTCCACGTAAGAATGCGAATTTTGCGTGCCAATGGTAAAAATATGACGTCATCGAACAATCAGCGAAATGATGTCACTCATGAGGGCGTAGAATCGACGTAATCGAGCTTACGAAAGGCGCGGTCGAAAGAATAAATTGAGATTATTATACTGATTACACGCGGCAGCACGATTTGTATTCGACGAAACTTCCAGTAAGTTCAACACCTTCCAAGAAATGTAGTCAAAAATTATTACCATTTCTTTATCAACTTCAAAAAATTAGTTAAAAATAATTTTTTTACTATTTTCTACTATTTTTAGTCTTTCAAATGAAGTACATAATAATATTTATATCCTATTACAAATGATGTTTCTAGTGATACATTATCATCACGTAGAACAAAATGAATAACGAATGTGAATCACGCGTGTTAATCAATACTGTTTTCAATGTTTCTAATGCGTAATAATTATGAGTCAGAGTTGCATATCGGAATATCAATTACTATATTTTTCAACTAAAAAGGACTAATGAGTCATTTAACATAGTTACACTTATTAAATGTTGTTAGTAATTAAATGAACCAAGTGTAAACATTCATTAAAAAGCACTTAACATTCTTAGAATAAAATCCCATATCTATATCCATATTTTTAATTTCTTTACTTTGAATTTTCTTCCTTTTTGTTTAATTAAATTTCTTCAAAATTGGAAATACAATTTCTATTGAAATCTATTGAATATTTGGAATTTACATTTTACTATATTTCATAATTAATATAGTCACATGCAGCACAGTGGATCATATTTTAAAATCTTTCTAGAAATTTGCTCTAGATAAAAAAATTGAATTTGACATCCACTGTGGTTTCGGAGAAGACGATTTATAGCACTGTAGATCTACCTTGTATGATAATGATACCACGAAGCAATTTCAAAGACACTACTATACTGCCGTAACTGCAGGACCTGTAGTAAAAAGAGGCTATACAGAATGCGTGTGTAAGCTTGAGTCCGCGTAAACGTATAGCCGTGTTTTGGTCAGTGAAAATCGGAGCTCAGTGTTGTTCCTTCATGGTACGCAATCAAGTCTTCAGCATCTAGTCGTCGCCGAACCCTCGTCTTGTGAACATCTGCGTTTGGTTCAACCAGTTTTCAGTTCTCTCATGTAAGTCTGTCTTCGATAAACAGATGCCGAGAAAAAGTGGGTCAACTTCGATGCAACATTACTTTTGAACTAAAATTAAACTTACAAAAAAAGTAATACTTAATTTGATAAATAATTGAGAGATTTCAATAGATTGTAAATAATAATGAAGATGTGATGTTAATATTAAAATTTTTTCATAATAATTATCAGTTCACAGTTCTAATTAAATTAAAAAGAAAAACAAAATACAATTTGGACGATTTATTTTGAAGGAAGTTCATTTTTAAATCACACCGAATTGACCCACTTTTGTTTTTAACTACCTGGAATAATATTCTCAATGTATAAGTCATTTGCTAATAATTCTCATTACTAATATTGGTTTCTATATTGTGTTATTAGTGAAATAAAGTGATTAGTGTAAAAGTGAACTATATCCTTTTCTAATATGTGTTTGATCATTTTCTGGAAGCACTTTTCGTTCTTGAAAGTAATTGCTCGTCTCGAAAGTGAATTATAATATGTTCATAATCGTCAGAATTTTAATTTATGAAAACACTTTTAAATTAGGCATTTATATTAAATATTCATTAATAAAAAGTTTCAGACGTGTTGATACGTTATTTTCACTGACATATGATAATTTTGATGACATTTTAAAGATAAACTTTTTATAAATGAAAATGTTTTTCTTTTTTATTTTATAATGCTATCTTTTTTGTTGTTTGCTGAAAGTTGGGAGAGGAAATTAGAAAAAAAAAATGTAAGATAAAATTTTGTCAACGTCCGTATGAATCAATCTTATTTTGTATATGACAGTAATAATCATATACACTCTGCAATGTCATACGATAAGGCGCAAAATAAGCTGAATACGAACAAGCAGAGGAAGAGCAGGCACATCTAATCTAACCGGTTTACATTCATATGCAAATTATTCTTAGTTGACACCTATTTCAAAATTCACCTTCCATTTCAGTCCTTTTAAATCGAATTACAAATTTTCGAATTGACCTTCCGTTGTCTGAAATTGAATCAATATATTATTTTCATGGAACGGTTAAACATATATTTGTAATACTCTTTTTTTTTATCAACTTTTATTACAGTCTTGTGTTATTTTGAGGAGCGTCGCAAAATCTGAGTCAAGGTTTTTGGGCCAGTAGTTTCACGCGTGAAAGTGCAGCTTTCTTCTTAGCGTTAAATTTGTTTTATGCCTGAAGACCTGACACGCCATCATAACTTTTTATTTCCGACTTTTCTCTCGATTTCTTTCACCAATTTACTCTTGTAATGTCTATCCTGTAAACAAAGTTTCTAGCAGCCTTGACGTGTTTACGTGTTGAATCGTTATACATATATTTGCGCAGGTTGCGACTATTGGAAATAGCTTCGCAGTATTTCGTATACAAAGGTTTCCTACGAAATTTCAGGTCAATCTTCGTAGACTATACAATATCATTTCTATAATTAAATAGCCAGTATATAAAAATTGATGACAGAATTTGGAAGAAGCAATCGTCAAATCTGTACATTATTTTTTATTTTGCATTTGAGTGCAATTATAATTTGTACGAAATTTTGCGAAAGGACACGAATGTAAATATTCGTGTCAGGTGTACGACTTTCTACTACATTTTATTCATTCTGTCCATCTTTGGTATTACATGGTCAACACAAATTGCACGATGCTTCGTTCCACTGACCTAAGTGTTTCGCAGAAACGAAAAATAAAGTATTCCGATAAGATCAAGTTTTTTGAAGAAATATTACTCGTTATTAAGATTATTTCGAAAATTATTAGGCAATATTGTTTAATTGATTTGCATTGTTTGTTGGAAATAAATATAATCACATTTTATGTTTATAATTTTGCAAATTTCGATGATGATTCATTGTTAAAAAAATAAAATGAAATACTTCTTAAATTACGGTCATTGCTATTACTATAATTGTAGTGTCATCTTTTGAGTAACTAAATATAACGTCACGTAGTTATTGTTAAAGGTGACGCTTCTAATTTTAACGTGAAAAGATAAGGTTTATAACACTTCGATAAAGCGAAATAAATTTATCACCGCAAAATTCAAAGAAAAATAAACTGCAAAATTAAATTTAGTACAAATTGACTTTTTCTAATCAAAATTTGCATAATAAAAAAAGTCTACAGTATTTAAATTACCATTTTAAACAAGAATTCTTTTTTTTTAAATCTGAATTCTGATATAAAACTTTTGATTAACCCAATGGAAAGTTTACGTCACATAATATGTAATTGATTAAATATTATATAGTCATATATAAATTTACAGAAATCTTTAACATTCTGCATTCACGTTGTAATTCATTTATTATTTTTAATTATTTAGTCTGAAATTGATGTTAATCGTTTCAACGTTTATGAATCGTTGTTAACAGAATTTGTGTAATAACATTGATAGCTGATAAACTTGACATTTCAAAGATATATTAGAATATATCACTCAAAACCGTATTATCATGTGAGTGATACATTATATTTAATTTATTATCATTTTAATTCTTCATTTCTGCTCTGTATTAAAGCGTAAAATGAAATACTGATCTCTTTCTTTGGAATAAAATTATTTTAATTACCGTTATTACTTTCATTCATAAATATGCTTTCAAATATTTAGAATTATGAAAATTTGTATTAATAAATTTTTTTTTCTTTTCAGATAAATCAAAATGGCTCAAATTACAAGACTCGCTGTCATCAAATTCTTGGAATTGGTAAGTTGATAAATTAATAGAGAAATACAAACGATCAATGAATTTCTACATGTCTGCTGACTTATTAGCATTTCATTCATGTGGATAACAGTTGTAAATCCAAAGCTGTCACGTTTAGTACAGTTATGTAATAACTGTCTAACTGTAATTTGAGAATTGAATTCCTAGCATAATTCCAATTCATTCATTCAGTATACAGTATGAAGCAGAGCAGACTTCGTGGGGGAAAATGACGATATAGGGGAAGCAGGAGTTCTCAACGTCTTAGTTTTGACGATATTAATACTAAAAATGACATAGGGGCAGAATCATATAATTTTTAGTTATAAGACCTACATATTTATAAGGGGACCTCCTCCCCTTTCTCGACATTCTCCTGTATGGCGCCTAAGGAGAACCCTACGAACCCCAGAACCTTGAAACCCGACAACCAGAAGAAACCTATAGGGAAGCCTAATAGTTGACAACTTTAATTAACAAAATTATCGGTTAATATTTCACTTGCAGTTCTCGTTTTTTTTAAAATAGAATTACTTTCATACACTTTAATATCAGTGTTTACATTGACGGTTTACTTGAACTGATCGAAACATAATTTGATATGGTTCGTTGGCCTAGATTTTACGCTATTCTGCATTAACTTAAATCAGTGTTAGGCGTTGAAATCTCGAGTGTTAAGTGAACAAACTAAACTCACACGTCTCTTAAACGGTAAGTCTACCAGAATGGACAATGACATAATAGCTGAGAATTATGACGGTGGAAATTTTTTTTTTCTCGTTATTATTACGCCTCAGAACGGAAGTTCAATTACCATACGAGTTTCGGTTAAATTTCTTAAATTACGGAGACAATGTATCCGACAAATTTTCATTTTGTAATTTCATTTTGAGCATTCAACGTGCGTACAATATTGAGAACACACTTACATAGATGACAAAATAAAACCTACTGCCTGTAATGTTAACAATATAAATTAAATTAAGAAAATAATAAAACAAATTCCAACTTGGCATACAAGGAATCTAATATGTAATATTATTTATTTATTTAATTCCTTTTTAAACTCGTACTAAATTACAATATAAATTAGAAAATTCAATTCATAGCAACAAAGTACATTAATTTTTCATACGTAAGAAAAATTAAGCAATGATCGTATTAAGGAAAACGTTTCAGGAATTCATTTTAAATCAGTTAGTGCAAAATGGAAACCTGACGTAATGACAGAATGCGACTAATTAATAATGCAACAAGTATTATGGCGAGGTGAACACGGTAAACGTGTTATGAATATAACATTAAGAATGATGACAGAATGCTTTCTACGACGAGTCGACAGTTGGTTAATTAATCAATAGTTCCGATATTGCACGGGTTATCCTCGAAATAAAGTTGAGTATCGAACTAGAGCATAATGGTATAATTCTACTATGCTGTTTATGGTAGTGCCGATAGAGTTGATGCATTTGTTTCGCTGACCTCGTTTCGAATGCTTATCGATACCATTTAAAAAAAACTATGGACAAAGTATACTCTTTATGTCCTGACTCTATTTCATGATATATGAAATAGATATGAAATTTATTTTCAATGATTTCAGGTCATAGTGTGTGTTCTCATAGGATTGCACTACCACTCCTTCAATGCTGGAGATCAACATACTGCAATGATTACGATGGGTACCTTTGGCGGATATTTAATTATTCTCGTGGGATTATTTGCCGGTAGCCTATTTGGAGCACCAGTTGATCGTCGTGTGGTATGTGAATATTAAATTTCCAGCATTTCATGCGATTTTTTTATACAAGCTAAACCATGGTTAATGAAATGGTAAAAGATTGAAAAGATTATTATTAGGAAAGCTTTCAACGATTTCAAGATCAATTTCATGTTCTTAAGTGGAACTGTATATTTTTTTAAATGCCAAAAAATGTTTATGTCTGCAGGATCTCTTTTTCTCCCTGGTTGGATGCGTTTTGTTCATTGTTGCCGGAGCTCTGAACATCGACTTTTTCTCAAACTTGGCCTACAAGGGCTCTTTTCGCGACACAGGTATAGCGAAAGGTGTAATCAGCTTAGTCGAAGGAGTACTATTTCTAGTGGATGCCTTCTTCACGTACAGAGGCGAAGCTTAAAATCGAACCGAGAAGAAACCTAAAATCACCCAATCATCCGTCGTTTTCAAAATGGTACAATCACATTCCGTAATAAGAAACGTACGGAATTATTATCAAGAAGATACTGCCAAAGAGTAAACGATTTCATTGTATGTTTTTAAGGAACAATTAATTTTTTTGAAGATATTAAACTAAGACAAAGATTACGCTAATTTTTATGACAAAATATGTACAAGTGAAACAGAAAACAGAGTACAAATAAAAATAATTCTCAATTAATTGTTGTTAGACTCGTTGCTAGAGAAATTTTTTGTATGCAAACATTAAACTTTATAATGCAGTTATGTTACAGCTAAAATCTACAGGGAACAATATAAAAAAGAATTTATATTTACATTTATTTTTTTTTTCAATATATCAAATTTTTTTTGAATTTTAATTTTATACTTTTGATGATTAATTTTCGTGTGATTATAACAGTACACAATTCGACTATTATATTTTTATAATACTTTTTCTATGTATTTGAACATGATTAATATTTTTGTATTTGTTTAAACAAAAGTTTTCTTTTATTTTTTTTTAAATTTGATTTGACAACGACGAAACTGTAGTTAATTATTTCTCTAGAATAAACGGCAGTCTCTTTCCAATGTAAGGCCAGTGAAAGTTATAATCGTGATTGTTGCACATAAATTAAGCTACGATCGCACAGTAATATGAAATTACTAAGTAACAGACACCACCTCGAAATAATACTTTTTCTATTATATAATATATATCTATTTTTATTATATAAGTAAGAATTTCATTTTATTATATTAATTATTACTTTACCATAATTCTCGCTGATTTTCTTCATTAATTTATACGTTTTATATGTTTAATGGTACGAACAATTCAACCATTTATTTCGTTTTACAACTGATTCATGTACCTTACGTTTAACCATTGAACGTACAATTATATAAAATAAATCGTTTTCCTTAATTATTATTGCGTGACTTTTATTTCGCACGTTGTACATATACACAATATTCAAAATTAATTTTTATACAAATCTCTTCGATGTAGAGGATTTTGAATAAACGAATTATGTTGTAAACTTTAATATTAAAAATTTTCTGTAATAATTGTATTTTAAATTTTGTTCTACACCTTATATATTCATATAATCATAACCAAAACATAATGTAGAACATAAATTGACCACATTTTAAGAAATAAAATTCCCGTAAGTTATAATTAAAAGTTATTATGTAATGGAAAACTTAATTTGAAAGTTGAAAGAAATTTGAATGTTAGAACCGAGTCGTACTGGTACTATCGATATATCTCGAGAAACTCGAGTCGACAATCGACGCAGTCGGTAAGGTCGACTAGCTGCAACAGTCAATTGTGTATGGTTGCGTGTGTGCGGATTGCACTGCCGCTTCAAGCAGCAGTTTTATTTACTAATTAGAGTGCCGATGTGCGGTAGGAAGTGTTAAATGTACGTGGAAAATGTCGAATCCGGGCGGTAGCAGGAGGAATGGGGCCATGAAGATTCGTTTAACGAGTGAGTTTAGTAGGAAATTACAATGAATCTACCGTGAGAGGAGTGTGAAAGTTGACCGATAGCCAACACGCGTTGTGATCCTTCCCGTCTTGATTTGTTGTGTATTCGTTAATATGGCCTCGTCGTGAGCCTTATGGAGGTCTGTTTCGAAATATATCGGAACAATCTTTATTGAATATTCAATAGTTTTCCAGCGGTGGAGTGCGAAGAAGAAACGCAAAAATGTTCGACTAGGGTTTTCGTCCTTTGGTTATGGCAACTCCCTATCGGAGGTCAAGACCCCACCGTGAGCACTCTGGGAGATCGTCGACTGAAAACATTAATTTTTGTGAATTTATCACTCCCGCCTCGATTCTCCCACAGTATTTGAGGCTTTCTAAAGAGCCTGATGTATCACGAGCATTCTTTCAATTTTAAATCATTCAATGTTGATTAGTTGAATACAGAATGTAGCCAAGATTAAATCAAATATGAATAGGCCTAATTAACGAATGTTAGACGCCTAATACCAATGTACGAATTTAATATTCGTTGAAAGTATGCTTGATTAATACTTTGTCATGTTTCACTCCTTGAAATTAATTATATGCGTATAAAAAGTTGTAACCCGTTTTATTGCACAAAAAGTTTACAATAAAAAATTCTGTTTCATTCATCTTTCAAATCAATTATGAGATATTTATTCTATCCATTTTACAGTTTTATGCGCCCGTAATCTTGCCAGGAAAGATCTTTTTCGTAAGTATCTTTAATGTTAAAAAAGAAAGATCAAAATTATGAAATAGTGATGCATTTTAAAAACTCTATTTTAGGCTTACCAGATCCTTTTGCTAAAATAACTGTTGATGGTTCTGGTCAATGTCACAGTACACACACGGTCAAGGCAACTTTAGATCCCATGTGGAATCAACATTATGATCTGTACTTATTTTTCTACTATTGTATATAACATAATGTTCTGCATGAAAATGTATAAATCATTGATATTATGTAGGTACATTGGGAAAGATGACGGTATAACCATATCAGTTTGGAATCATAAGAAAATACATAAAAAGAAAGGTGGAGGTTTTCTAGGATGTGTAAGGATATTATCCAATACAATTCAAAGGCTTAAGGACACAGGATGTAACTACTGCCTTTTCTAATACTATATGGTGATTACCAATAGCCTTACAATAAATAACTGTATATCATTTGTGTTACAGATCAACGGTTAGACCTTTGTAAAGCGCACTCAGATGATACTGATGTTGTTAAAGGAGAAGTTGTTGTATCTCTTTTATCGCGAGATGGTCATAATGGTGCTGTAAGCAATACAGTAGGTCATAATGCTGTTGTTGATGTTCTTGGAGACCTGAGTTGTCCAACTGATTTACCAGATGGTTGGGAAGAAAGGAGAACTCAGAATGGACGCCTTTACTACGTTAATCATTACACTAGAACTACACAATGGATTCGTCCAAATACTCGGTAAGTTTCTCTGTTACCAGATTTTACATTAATCGTATTCAAGTCACTGACGAAATTTAACTTTTACAATAGACCTAATAATAGTATTATATCAACTACTCCCGAGCCACCGCCACTACCTTCTTCTGAGCCTACTTCACCCAGTGGTAGCGGGAGCCCTTCGAACTTAAGAACTGAAAGCCCTACTAGATGTACACCTGAGTGGAACGGAGATGGAACACCTAGTAGAACACCTAGTAGGGATAGTTCTACTCCAAATACACCCAGGAATACACCGACTCAGCAACCAAATAGGAATCAACAAAATCAACACAATACGAGAAATGCAACGCCGGCATCGTCAAGGGAACGACGGCCGGCAAGAGCAAACGATGAACAAAATGGTAATCAAAATGGGAATGTTAGACCCGATCGTGGTGTTAATAACGGTCAATTACGGAGGCCTAATCGAAATAACAGAAATAGGAACAGTGTAATGGTAAGTAACGAGAGGAGGTTTGATCCGCCGCAGCCACCAGATTTACCAAGAGGTTATGAAATGAGAAAAACGCAACAAGGACAAGTGTACTTCTATCACGTACCTACTGGTTCATCTACATGGCATGATCC
Source organism: Osmia bicornis bicornis (assembly GCF_907164935.1). Lineage (NCBI taxonomy): Eukaryota > Metazoa > Arthropoda > Insecta > Hymenoptera > Megachilidae > Osmia > Osmia bicornis. The sequence continues at coordinate 3,079,947 of NC_060226.1, forward strand.
TAGAATACCTCGCGATTTACCAGCAAATGAACTGGCTAACGAGCTTGGACCGTTACCCAGTGGATGGGAAATGCGACAGACTCAAAGTGGTCGGGTTTATTTTGTGGATCACAATAATAGAACTACACAATTTACCGATCCCAGATTGTCGAGTCAAATTATAAGTAACATATTAAATAGACGACAGAATAGTACAACTAATCAAACAACAAGTAGTTCAAATAATTCACCTGCACCTACACCTGCAAATGAACCTGCAGAAGCAGAAACGCCCATATCACCAAATATTCAATGCAATACAGTTCAACCGAGGCCAAGAACAGAAAATGGCAGTAACAATAATTCCCCGCCGGTGGAAAATACGTCGGTTCAGAATGCTCAGACGGTATCAGAATTACCGAAGGAACTGATGGACAATGAACTTTTGCCGAAATATAAACGGGATTTAGTGGCAAAGTTGAAATGCTTGAGAGCAGAATTGAATACTCTTCAACCACAAAGTGGCCATTGCAGGCTCGAGGTATCAAGAAACGAAATATTTGAAGAATCGTACAGACTGATTATGAAAATGCGACCGAAGGATATGCGGAAAAGACTTATGGTAAAATTTCGCGGAGAAGAAGGCCTCGACTATGGCGGAGTAGCACGAGAGTGGTTATATTTATTATCACACGAGATGTTAAATCCGCAATACGGCCTTTTTCAATATTCAAGAGATGATAATTACACGCTTCAAATTAACCCAGATTCTGGAATAAATCCAGAACATCTATCTTATTTCCATTTTGCTGGCAGGATAATAGGAATTGCTGTTTTTCATGGTCATCACATAGATGGTGGTTTCACAACCCCATTCTACAAGATGTTGCTTAATAAAGCAATAACCCTTACTGATATAGAGGGCGTTGATCCAGAGTTACATAGAAGTCTTACATGGATGTTAGAGAACAGTATAGATGGAGTACTGGATGCTACATTTTCAGTGGAACACAGTAGCTTTGGAATGTTGAAGAATCATGAATTAAAACCCGGTGGTAAAGACATTCCTGTGACTGAAGAAAATAAAAAAGAATACGTCCGTTTATACGTGAATTATCGCTTTATGCGAGGAATTGAACAACAGTTTCTGGCGTTGCAAAAAGGATTCCATGAATTAATTCCACCTCAACTATTAAGACCGTTCGATGAGAGAGAGTTAGAATTGGTCATAGGTGGTTTAGGAACCATCGATATTAATGACTGGAAAATGCATACACGATTAAAACATTGTACTCCCGATACACCGGTAGTAAAATGGTTCTGGCAAATAGTGGAATCTTACGGAGAAGAAATGAGGGCTCGATTACTTCAGTTTGTCACTGGAAGTTCTAGAGTTCCTTTACAAGGTTTTAAAGCTTTACAAGGATCGACGGGAGCTGCGGGTCCTCGTTTATTCACAATTCACGCTGTCGATGCGCCGAGTGAAAATTTACCCAAAGCGCATACCTGTTTCAACCGAATAGATATTCCAGAAAGTTATCCGAGTTATCAGAAAATGCTTGACAAACTCACGCAAGCAGTCGAGGAAACCTGCGGTTTTGCTGTCGAATGAATAGGTAAAATGCATAACTTCATTTTAATCACATAATTTGTGTAATAAAATCGCCGAAGTTATGGGCTTTTCATAGCAGGAAATAGGTACTTGTCGACCGAGTTTACTGTCGTTAAATTAAACATTAATTTTTAAAGTAATAAAAGGGAATGTTATCTGATGAGAATACGAGAAGAGCTAGTATCATAGAATGAGAACTGTTAATACGTAAAAGGTCAGAAAGAATTCTGACAACGTTTTTGTACAAATGTCCAAATGGCCTTGATGGTTGTAATGACTTCTAAATGATCGTCGATTGGTATATGAACACTTTTGTGATTTTCACGCTTCGTCCATAAAAAATTTCAACGAATGGTTCCTCAGAAATTTCGATTATATTGGTCTTTAATTACTTTTAGTCTTCGGTGACTAATAGATGTATTACAATTTCACTGAGGTACATATGTATTTTAACTGGTCTGATGTTTGATTTTATTTACATTAATTATGTTTTCCATCGTACATCTAGGGTCAATAATTTACTTATAAGATCACCATCAAAGAATTTTTTTTATTGTTTTCAAGATATAATAGCAAATATAAAAAGTCATTCATGCACAAAATATGTACAGAAAATGAATTTTTTCACGCAACGAAAACCACTCATCAGTAATTAAATACGCTCATGTTAGTATTTTATATTGAATAAAAATATGAAAAATAAAAAAAAAAAATTGTTCGCTTAAGAATCTCAAAATATTCAAGTATTTTCTATATGAACTGTTTGAAATTCATTTCATACAGTGGGACAGTGTGTTTGGTTTTCGAGAGCTTTCAATTTCTCTTCAATCAAATGTAATAATTATGCACAGTTCATTAATAATTTCATATTAACAACTTTAAAATAATAGAATTTAGTGACAGACTAAGGATATATATTCAAATTCACTCTCTATATAATCAGATGGTTACAAAATAGTACTGGGAACTAATATTTTACTATGTATTACTTCAAATTGGTTATGGTGAGGAAGGGAAACAAAAAATTTGTATATACATCATAGATTTAAACGCAAGTGTTTAATCTTTTTTATTTTTAACAATTGATAGAAATATTACGAGCTCTTAATTTTCATTACTCAATACAGTTCGAAACTTTACTAAATTCTCTTAACACAGATTTAGTAAAGAGAATTATCCCTTTGAATTATGTTGATTAAAATTTAAATCAATGACAACATAAAATGTTTCCAGTATTAAAATGATATATAAACACTTGCGTATGGACTCTATAATGCAATGGAAAAATGTTGTTATTGTTGTGTAACTAATATTGTCCAACCATTGTTGCTTGTTTAGCAGCCAGTAGCACCGAATGCGTTAGTAAAATGTAAATAGTACAGTTTAATACAAAATTAATTAACACGAGCGTATAATGTGCGAGCTACATAATTAAGCTTAGCACAATAAACATGCATCGGTTCTAGTGTAGACTGAATCCGTGAATCCTGTACATTAGCTTTAATTTAAAATCGAACACATGTATATTTAAGGAAAGGGTTTATTCGACAAGTTTATATAAAATTAAAAGAAACATTTTTGCTCGAATCAACTCTTTTTTTTTTTTTTAAGAAATTTATCAAATGATCTATACTTTACTAATTTTGTATTCGTTATGGCCGAAGCTTTAGTAAAGTATAGAAACACTTATTTATCGCACGAATCTTTCGTTTAGTTTATAACATTTACTTTTATTGTAAAAACATCTAATAGCTGATAGCACGAATCATTATTTCGTATTATTAATATTATTCTATTATTGTATTTTATTCTGCACACAACTGTGATCACACATATCGTGAAAAGAGAAGAAATAGTGGGAGATGCCTTTTAAAAATTTGTTTTATTATTAAACGTGCTTTTCTTTTTAAATATTATTGTTCTGCTAATGAGATGTTATATTTAATACTTTTTAAAGTATCACCCGTTTTCGGTTTTGAAACACGGTCTGATTACTTTGCCTTCATCATTTTGAAAATTTTATTTACGGTGTTAACACTGATGTGAAAATAAATAATTATTATTTATATGTTTTGCGTGATATAATATTAACGACGCAGCCATTCGATTTTTACACGAGAACGAGTGCAATAATTATAAAAAAAAGAAAAGTAATTATGCATTCGTAAGATGTTACAACAGTATTAAATGAAATTTATCGAATGATGCTGCTGATCTAAAATTATTTAATCATGCCAGAATGTTAATCTTGATATTATTTTAAAAATTTGTTACAAGTTTTTAATAAGACCTCGTCTTTTCTAAAAATCTCTTTAGTATTTACATATGTTTTAAAAATTAAGTTATTAAAATACATAGAGAGGATCTCCCACTATTTTGTTACATTTTAAACTTCTTTTAATGTCACATCTGAGGGGAATAAAGGCCTTATTAGTGCCTTGGAGTTGATGTCAATGAAAAAAAAGGACAAACATTTAATGCCCATCATATTTTGGAATAAAAATAATATTGCACGTCATTTTAAGAGAAAATCTCATTAATTAAAATACCTAAAAATTGTCGCGGAGTAGATTTTATGAATATATGTGTAGGGTATAAAATAAATCGTTCATTAATCGAAAAATAAATTAATAATTAGATCACTATTCAGACAAATATTGCCAATGAAGCTTTAAATTATTCAGATTTATAAATATTTTTCGCGTATTAGAATCATTCTCTAATACATTATATCTTGCAGTTAAAAAGAAATCAATTACGAGAAAAGTAATATGCATAAATATTTTATAAGCAGATTGACTTGAAAAACTTCTAACACAGTGAGTAATAAGTATTTTAAAAAAAAAGCTTTAGTGTTTTTATATACATATATATATTACATGTATAAGCAATTAATGAAAATTGAATCTGTGTTTATCATTAATGTAAACAAAAGGAAACGCTCCTTTCAACCATTTATCACTATGTGCAATTAAATTTCGCTGCTCATTCGTGAGATTCATTAAAGGATTTTTATCTGTCTAATTGTGGCAGAAGACAATATTAATCATTAAATTAAAGTACAAAAGATGAAAAATCAGAATTTAAGTTAACACATATCATGTACAGTGACTTTTATTACATTTTTCCAATTAACAGATTTCGAATGATAATTTTAATTAAATTTAATAATTAATAATTAATTACGGGTATAGATGCTCTCTTGAATTGTATAAACGAAGTTTAACGATCGAAGTTCGTTAAAGTATATAGTGATGAGATTTCGAATTCCACGTTTATAAGTATATTGTATACTGAACTCGGCAATAATAAATTCTTATTATACCCAATAGCAAGATATTTTACTAATATTTATCAATACGAATAAAAAAAGGCATTTAAAGAAATTGGAAGCAACTCCAATATATTGATAATAAAAAAAAATCGTTTGTTCAAGAACGTAATCATGTATCTTCAAAAAATGATTACCAAGCTACGTGCGAAAGTCTAAAAAACAAAATGCAAATGCGTTAGGACACCACAATTACTTTATTATTCTTCTTATTATTATTACTATTATTATTAATACTACTATTATTATATTAATGTAACCGTTGTTATTATCATTATTGCGCAGGACTTTCGAAACACAATTGTATATATATCTTTTCCTTTTGTATTTTGGATGAAATGTATATTTTAATAAAATATCCAAAGTATACATTTTTTTAATCTTGTTTATACCTTGTACGTAAATAAAAGCATATATTGGCAATGTTCTATTTTCAAATCTACTATACAATTTAGAATATACAGTAATTTCTTCCCAATAAGAGAAGTTTGACCTAAAACGGGGTGCGACCTCCTCAGTCTTATAGCGACCGCCGAGGGGTGCGGATCAACCTATCAAACGTACATATACTTCTACTTTCCCTTCGGAGTTTATTTATTGTTATTATTAGTACTATTTAATTACTTATTTAATTTACTTTATTTATTTTTTCCGCTTATTAACAAGCTCATCAAAGAGAAATAACATTTATGATTTTATCTCTCTTCTAAGCCTCGGCCAACCCATCCCTTTTATTCATTATTTTATCCTTCCTTATAAGCCCCGCCTTACTTTTTCCAGTTATTTATTATTTTATCCTTCCTTATGGACTAAAGTCCACTCTTTTCAGTTATTAATTATTTTATTCTCCTTTATGGTACAAATCCATGCTTCCTAATTATTTATTATTTTATTTCTCTTTATGGGCCTTGCGGGGACCACCCTTCCCAGTTATTGTTTATCCTATTCCTACTCTTTATGGACCAGGGCTACCCTTTGCAGTTATTTATTTTCTTCATTCTTTTCATTGAACTTGCAGGGACTACTCCCACTCACCGTATTCTCGAATCCTTTGTATTCCTGCATCCCTTATAGCCCTTATACATACATATAAGCTCTCTTCCAGTAAGAAATTGTTACAAATTTAGTTCCTTTTTTCGCCACCAGAGGGCGCTGATTCGAGATCGAAATTTTAGTTGAAATTTTTGCCGTCAGGGGGCGCTCCTTTTCGCTCAGATTTCGCGAAATTCTCGAAAAAATAGCGCCCCCTAGCGGTAAAAATGCGAACTAAAATTTCGATGTCGAATCAGCGCCCTCTGGTGGCAAAAAAAGGAACTAAATCATGCTCAATTTCTGGCCCTCTGGCGGCAAAAATGCGAACTAAAATTTCGATGTCGGATCAGCGCCCTCTGGTGACAAAAAAAGGAACTATATCATGCTCAATTTCTAGCCCTCTGGCGGCAAAAATGTGAACTAAAATATCGACCTCGAATCAGCGCCCTCTGGCGGCAAAAAAAGGAACTAAGTTTTGCAAAAATTTAAACTTAAAATTATTTTTCACGAGGCTTTACTTACCTTTACTTACCTTTACTTACCTGTAGTTACCTTTACTTACCTTTACTCGAACCAGTGGCCATAAGTATATTATTTATAATATATTTATTATAAGGGTTGAAAGGATACAAGAGATCCACGGAGAATTCAGGAGTGTAAGGGATACAAAGATATAAAGGGTACAGAGATGTAAGGGATGCAAACATGTAAGGGATGCCGAGGTATAAGGAATGCCGGCATATACGAGATGCAGGAATATAGGGAATGTAGTGATATAAGGGATATAGAGATGCTAAGGATGCAGACAAGTAAGGGATGCAGTGATAAAGGCCTCGTAAGGTCCTTCAAGACAAAAAAATAATAAATAACTGGGACGGTACACAAAAACCAAACAAATCGCGAAATAATAATTGCGAGATAGTGATGGATATGACCTATAATAGTTAAAGATTAGACCTAGAAAGAGTATAAAACATTGAAAGATGGAAATATAAGAATATACCTAAACTGATTTCTTATCTGAGTTTGCATATCGACATTATGGCATCCGGGGTGTCAGAGACCCCCTGAGTCACGAGTCCTTGAAAACAAAGGCATGTCCAGTCTTCTACTATCTATAGTCACTGTTGTAGACAGTGTTGATATGTAGTAGAACAGGATTATTTGCTTAATAAAAGATATCATTTCAATTTGTTTTACACGATGGCGACGTTCGAAGTACTAAGGAAGGAATACAGTGTAAGAGTTATGGGAAACGATATAATCACATATAATTGATTACAATTTCGAGGTTATACGGTTTATGTTATTAATGATATTTTATTTTGTATTTCAGGATTATTTACAACAATGTTTTAAAGTGTCAGATGTACAAACGTTTCAAAAGAAGTGTACTGAGCGATGTACAAATGAAGGTGATAGGAAAGCTGCTATCGATCAAGCATTAAGGGACACTCTTCTTGTAATATTATCTGAAAATGCATCAAGCAATGTACAGTTGCTTGAAACTTATATCACATTTTGTATTGAATTATGCAAAAAAGATTTAGCAACTGCAAGTATGCCAGTAATGTTACTTGGTGATATTTTTGATTCCATGACATTGGATAGATGCGAACAACTCTTTACTTTTGTTGAAAATAACGTTGTTGTATGGAAGGAAGATTTATTCTTCAGTGCTTGTAAAAATAATTTATTAAGAATGTGTAATGATTTGCTTAGAAGGCTAAGTAGATCGCAGCAAACTGTGTTTTGTGGAAGGATTTTATTATTCTTAGCTAAGTTTTTCCCCTTCTCTGAGAGATCTGGTCTTAATATTGTTAGTGAATTTAATTTAGAAAATTACACAGAATTTGGGTCTGAAAAATCAGAAGGAGATGATTTAGAGCAAGTAACTAAAGATGAAGATAAATCAGAAAGTAAAGTGCCAATTGATTATAATTTATACAGAAAATTTTGGGCACTGCAAGATTTCTTTAGAAATCCAAATCAATGTTATATGAAAATGTATTGGAAAGTATTTTCAGCAGTAAGTTTCAGCTACATTATTGGAATCATAAAATTATACGTTGTAAAGAAATTTTATATTTTTCCATTCATGTTTTTCTAGCATGCTTCAAGTGTGCTATCAGCATTTTCATCTTTCAAATTGGAAGAACAACGTTCTTACCCAGCAACATCTGTAAAACTTGATACTTCAATGGAAGGATCTCATAAAGAAACTCCTTATTTTGCAAAATATCTAACAAATCAGAAATTGCTGGAATTACAGTTATCAGATTCCAATTTTAGACGATATGTATTGCTGCAATTTCTCATTCTTTTCCAGTATCTTAATAGCACTGTAAAATTTAAAGCGTAAGTATCTGAATTTGCACGCACTCCTTTTGTACTTGGATTACATTACATTTGAATTCACAATTCCTCTTGATAGAATTGCACATTTCTTATGAAATATTAGTAAAACGATTTTGAAAGCTATAAAACGATGTTTGTTTTCCAAAGCTTCCTTGCCAGTGGCTATGAGACAAGGTCTGCTTTCCTTAAATAGTGTTTTGAACTATTTTCAAAACAGAGTCTCAATAAATTTTGTCATTTTTAAGTGAAACACATGAACTGAAGCCTGACCAAGTAGATTGGGTAAAAGCAACCACGGAACAAGTGTACGCCTTGCTGGCAGAAACACCTCCTGATGGCCCGGCATTTGCGGAAACTGTTAAAAACATATTGAAACGTGAGGAACATTGGAATGCGTGGAAGAACGAAGGTTGTCCACCATTTAAAAAGCCAGCTCCAGATTCTAGTAGTGATATAGAAGACGTAAGAAAACCAAAAAGACCGAGGCATAGAATCGGGGATGTTATTAGAGATGCTCAAACAGTAGGAAAATATCATATGGGAAAGTAAGCATGCAACTTTTACAGATTAAAATATTTAACATTTTATTATATATTTAATTAAATTTAATTGTTTCATAGTCCAGAACTCACAAAACTGTGGAATTTGTGTCCTAATAATTTGGAAGCATGTAAATCTAAAGATCGAGATTTCCTTCCATCTTTAGAGACATATTTCGAGGAAGCTATTATGCAATTAGATCCCAGCGCAATGGTAGATGACGAGTATAAGTGAGTATATTCTTTTTATTTACTATTACAAAATAAATGGTTTAATTAAATTATTACGTTATAGGAAAGTAAATGATGGAAATTTCGGTTGGAGGGCATTAAGATTATTAGCTAGACGCAGCCCTCACTTTTTTGTTCACGGAAATTATCCTATTAATAAACTTCCGGAATATCTTGAAACGATGATTAAAAAAATTGCCAAAGATCGTCCAGTAAGTATATTATTTCCGTTTTGATAGCCGTATTGTTTTTATGCAATTGTTAAAATACATTATTTATTATTATTAAAGCAGACGCAATCAGATATAAAGTTAGAAACGGAAGAAACACCACCGTCTGAAGCAACTGATCAGGAATTCTCTGAAGACGTTCTAAAGCAGGAAAGTGAACAAGTTGAATCTGAAAATACTGATACAAAATCGCGAAAATTAACGAAAGTTACCCCTGAAATGGTGGCAAAATTATCCGAAATTCTTAAAGGTGATTGGAAGAAATTAGCAACGAAGCTTGGTTATACAAGTGAAGAGGTAAGTAAACAATAAAGAAAATTGAATATATTATAAAGAAAAATTACGAATAAATTTATATACTTACTTCCAGATTACATTCTTCCAAAGCAAACCAACACCATACGAACAGTGCAAAAATATGTTAGAGATTTGGGCAGAGGAAGATGTGGATGCGTCTATGGAGAATTTAGCTTATATTTTAGAAGGTTTAAAGTTCACAGAAGCATTGGCTGTTTTAAAATCTTAATTATCGTTTCGAAAAGTATGTGTAAAGATATGTACTCTAAAAAATTGTACAGTTTATGTGAATTAAATTTTTACAATTTTTTTAAGGATAGTCTTTTTATGAAATTGCAACCATTCCCAGAATCCTGAATTTTAACCATTCCTAAATATAATCAAATGATACAAGGTATCGAAAGTCCAGTAGATATACTTTTCGCCATTTATTTAGAAAGACAATAATAAAGTGTACAAATAATACAAAATTTTGAAATGAAACGGTCCTCGGTGCAAATTATACTGAAGGATAGTTGATTTTATAACGTTACGTCAAGATCTACGTACGGCATCGAGGGGGATATCCATTCTCCGATACAAAATACATATTCGCCAACAAGCGTGCTGACAAACTTAAAAGTATAGACCGACGATCTTTCTACTTAATCATAATTAATTGATTTAACGTTAGTAATATATCGTATCTTCGAATTATAGACACTGACTTAGACTGGATTTATGCTCGATGTAAAAGCAGATACCAATTATGATTTAAGATAGCGGCAGCTCTTAACAATGGACCATTATAAACTTCACGTATCGTAAGACTTAAATTCCTGAACGACTTTAGGATTTCTTAAAGAACGATTCTCCTTCAATTTGATAAATTTTTACCCAAGTGGGTTCGAACATGTTAAATTCGACAATAGAGTATATACTGTACCGTTGAGTGGTTCTGACAATTTCTTCAATTGTACACACCTGTTAGGCCAATTTATTTATAACGACTTTCCTTGCAATTTTAACCTTTGCGAGCTGCAACTTTATTCATTGTGCAATTCGTATCATACTGATGCATCGATCATGAACGATACACGGAGCATAAATCTGGATTCCGAATTACGGAGAAACTCAATAATGGTCTTTTGTGGAATCCTTCTTAATCGACTGATTTCTTACATCTAACATACACACCCATATGTATTGGCTAAAGTGTAAATGCAATTTGATCGCGGATACGAACCCCGACTTTTTATTTAGGTCGTTACGGCAGCCCGTTTAGTTTACCTTCTTTTTATTTTCTCCTACATTTTTGTTTCGTTATTTCTTAACAGTTAAATTATGACTCGGGGTGCGACCAATTTTGGCCACGCTTCGAAGAATCTCCTTTCACAGTAACGGTTTAAGAACTGGACGTTTATCGTGACGCAGGGTAATTCCTAATGATTCCGACACGTTCGATTAATCCGGCACTCGACAGCGATGGATCAAGAGCACAGGCAATCGATATGAAACACTGATGAACGATGTTTAGACGATCAGTCTTATTTCTTAAAGAGAGAACGAAAATTCGTGTAAAGCGTTGGCTAATAACTCGCGATTATAACCTTTGGAATTACAGATACAGATTTTACGGATCTTAGAAACGAGATCATCGACGATCAATGCCTGATAGTGTGTTTCATCACCGATTCGAACGATGCTTAATTTCCTTTTATTGCTTTCCACTCGTCCATCAGACAGATGATGATCTCGGTTTCTATTTACACAACAACGAGCGAAACTGTTTGTTTCTTGCTGCTGTTTACGTTATAATTAGGGGCCAGGATGAGAAGAGTTAATTCTCCATCAGAGCATCCAAGTATTCCTTGTAATCGTTCTCCGACATCTCATCCTCCTCTTCCTCAACTTCGGCGTTCCTCCTCCTCCTTGTGGTCTCGCTGGTCACCTCTATACAGAGCAAAGCGAACTTGTTGTCACAGGAGTAGCGAACTTGTTCTAACAGGCGTCCTCCTGTTAAAGGCGATCCTAATCCGTAACGATCAGAGCTACTCGAATGCCAAGCGTCGCAATAGGTGTCCATTGCCCGATCTCCCAATTTATGGGAACCGTGCCATGCTACCTTTTCTGGCCTGAAGTGAAGAACGAAAACAGTTATAAATTAAATTTACACGTCAGAATCAAATGCCACTTGGGATACTTCAACTTATCGTTAGTCACGAAGTTTGCTCCTTCAGCGTTAACTAAAATATCAGAAATTTACCATGCAAAGTCAGTTAGGATGTTCTTTCCGTTGAAACTGTAGATTCGAGGATTTTGAGAGAAATATGCTCCGTTCCCGTTGAACATTTCCTTCCAAGAGTTGAACAGAACGTCTCCCTGTAAACATGGACAGGAATGTTTAAGAAAAATTTGTATGATTATGTCCGAAATTTAGATTCTGAATCACCTTTATGTTGACGATAGGAAGATCACGGTCCCCGAGTCTTACAATACTGTCAACATTCTGAACCCTGGAGCTGAGGAACGCGCGGAATGTACCCCTTAAGCCAGCTCGTTTTGCTTGTCGATAACAGGCGTAGTCAGCCCCCCGTACACCGTGCATATCGCCCGTAAACGGTTCGTTCAGAGCTGCCATTCGTAGCTGAAAATCGACATTACATTATTGTCAAAAACTGAACTTTATTGTTACATTTTCGACCGGTTATCGAGCGCGTTATTTGCCATCAATAACCGAAAGCATTTCACTCAATTGAATGAAAAAGGGGTTGTTCAGGACTATTAAAGATTTTTCTAATATTACAGTCAAATATTAAAAGTTATAATAGTAAGATCCTAAGGTTAAAATTGCATCTACCCTTGTTATGTACATATTCATTTGATGATTTTATAAACAATTGATAGAAATGTTATATTTTTGACATAATTTTACAGAAGTAATTATTAAAAGTAAAATGTAGCTGAAACTGAGAATTCTAGTTTTTTAATCTTGAAACAGGAAGATTGAAAAGAAGCAGTGTTTCGTTGGTTTTTTACAGAAAAAGTGATGTACCAATGACTTACCATTCGCGGATACCACTTCGAAGCAAAAAGGAAAATTTCATTGGAATTAAGTAATACATTAGTTCGCTTCTTATCAGTAACGTTTTACAGGATTAAGATAGTTACTCACCCCTGTACCATCTGCTTTTACGGGTATCTGGTTGATCAAGTTGGAAGCCTCGAAGGGTGGATTCGCTGGGGGCGGCGATGTGGTCGGTGGTGCTGGGGTAGTTATAGGCAAAAGTGTACCTAACTATATAGCACAGAATAAATATTTAGAATTAAATCGACTCTGCCGTAACATTACCATCTGTTAAATAAATGTGGAAGAAGAAATATTAAAGATCCTCGATGAAACCAATTTCCAAATCCTTATAAATAGTTAATAGGAAAATACGTAGAGAAATATAAAACACGATAGAAAATATAATTTTATACTAACTGCAATGTATTGCCAGCCATTGTTTACTCTAACAAGTAGCGCTTGTTCGTCAATGATATAAGCCAATGTACCAACTGGACTCACAGCGGACATCTAAAAGTATAACAAGGTAATATTACTTAACTGTTATTGCAATTCGTGTGGGATTAAACTTGTTAATATCGTAAACAGTTTACCTTTGTCATGGCTTCTGTGTTCTGGAAAGTTACTGCACCTGGTACAATCTTTGTTGTGCTTTCTAATGGACCTCTGGTTGCAGCGGTTGCAGCACCTATAAAACATTTCGGTCAAAAAATAAAAATATTAAGTACGTACTAGAGAATTTAAATAGTCGTGTCATATAAATAACGACGGTGCTTTTACGAATATATTAAAACTTGTTATAATGCTTTTCTTAAAAAAAAAGAAAAAGAAGAAATTAGATAAAATTTAAATTATGTCAGAAAAGTAATTTGTTTTTTAAAATAACTATACAATATTTAATTTTTAGCATTACCTAAGTGTTCCTTTAGTTCTTTTAGTTGTTTCAGTTCATGAAGTGCCTTCAATTCATCCAGGCTAGTTCTGGCTCCTTGTGATACAAGGAATAAAGAATGTTTTTTTATATTTATTTTTACATACAAATTAATATAAAAATCTACTGCTCTGTATTCATATTAAATTAAAATAAAGATTATTATTAAATCTAATTAATTACGTAGTAAACTTTTATCGCAATAAATGGAATTCTATTATGTACAGTTCCTCGTGTTTCTCTTCTCTAACAATAATAATCATATCCTTTTATTTCAGCACAGTTTAATTATTAATCAGGTGTAATTATATATAAATTAATAATTTACCTTGTCTAACACCGTAATAATCTCTTTCACCAAAGATATGACTTCTACCAATTCCAGGCTCTCCTTTCTGTCCAATTAAAGATAGCCCAGGTGGTCCTGGTGGTCCAGGAGGTCCTGGGGGTCCAGGAACTGGAATGTAGTTCCCTTGCGACGGTGGTCCAGGTGGTCCAGGAGGTCCTGGAGCTCCTCTTTGACCATCTCTACCAGGTTGTCCAGAAATTCCAGGGAAACCATCGTCCCCTTTGTCACCTTTTACCTGTACATCGTTCAATAATCAAATAGAAGTTTTTAATTCAATTGAATTCTCTATGTAGAACAAAAATATTCGTCTAATACAAATTGTTATAAAACTCGAAACGTGTTCCTTTGCTGGAAAATGAGATAAATGCATCAAATTTGCTTTATATTTGCACGGCTTTTAAACCAAACTGTAGTGAATTAAGCTCTGCCACGCGCATTCGGTCGTACTTGTCAGTTGTCAAGGATGTCGAGGAAATTTTCGACGAGTTTCTGTTCGGGGCGTCGAATAAATTGAGTTGCGGCTTCGGTAGCCGAGAAAAATAAAACAGAATAAAAAGAGAGGCAAGCGTCGAGCGCACACTTGCATTAATTCCTGTCATTCCTCGAGTTTTACACCTTGTTCAGTGTACAGGATGTTGTACGTGGTGATCTACGATCACGGTTATAAGTTCTGCGAGCTTCTTCCTGTGGTCGTTTCGGCCAAAAATATCCCTGTTTGTTAAATTTTTTTTACTTTAATTTCATCCTCTAACAGAACTCTTGTTTGCGTCAAATTTTTTACACGTAATATCATCTTCAATAATGTTCAAAAGTTTGCCATGGGAATTATAGATCATCGTATACATCTTCATTTTTCATCTGCCACTGCCTAGATAGGATTAAACATTTCTCTGATATTACTATTCTTTACTGAGCATTAATTTCAATCTTAAACTTCCATTAGGTCGTCCTAAGTATCCATTGGTGTTTATTGAAAATAATATGAAATACAAAATTAAATTGAAACTGGGTTTCTCTCCATGGTTCGCCAACCGAAAGATGACATAATACAAGTAAATAAATGAAGCTTCTTAAAACTTTAAATTAATACTAAATCAAAAAATAAGTATGAAGAAATCATGGGCAAGGTACAAAATTGGTTTGGTTATTCAACAAGTTAACGACTGCACAAGTTTCATCAAGTTTATATGAAATTTCGTAAATGTCCAGAAACTGTGGACGGATAGTATAAATAAATTGTGTTCGACAGATTACGTGAAAACAACTATGACGTTAGTTTGAACGTAACGTGTTCCCCAAGAGCATCACTGTTGGACGTTCGCAGTTCTGGATTTTGACGAGAAACTGTAAATTGTACTTACACCAACGGAAACTCCGTAAGGGCTCGGTGTACCGGGTTCTCCTTTTTCTCCCTTGGGTCCTACCGGTCCAACAGGTCCAGGAAGTCCAGGAGTTCCAGGACGACCCTGTTAGAAATAGTTACCGATATACAGAGTTCGCGTCCTACCTTTCCGTTCATGAATATTCCACGTTCATTAACCCTTTAATTAAACTCGCATGCAGGTCAATCTAGTATACATTCGTTCGATTACTTTGATTTCTAATTTTCTAATCTAATTATCACCCCTCACGCTGTCATTCGTAGTAATTAGTTGATTAATATGATTTTGAAGTAACTAATTAATTATTTGATTAATATCTAAATTACGTACATTTTGAAAAATTATTTTAATATTATTGAGCGAATACTTACTTTCATACTATTCTGTACTCAGCATTGAAAAAAGATTATTATGATTTTAGAATTATGAAATTTATACATGTAAAAGCATAATTATTAAATACTTTATAATAGCAAAATACCATTTTGTTTAACCTTAGGTACACAATCTTTATTTAAATAAACAATAATAGTAAAATAATAATTCTTTGCATTTTTTTTCTCTATCTGAAATGAAAATTCAATAGTAGTATGTATAGCGGAAAAATTGATCGATAGAAAAATAAATTGTTCTCTTACCACCCATCCTGGTAATCCAATTTCGCCCATAACTCCAGGCTTCCCAGGTGGTCCTACAGGTCCCGGGTGTCCCGGTTCTCCAGGTCGTCCTCTTCTACCTCTCTTCCCTTCAGCGCCCTTTTCACCCTTGACAGTGATGTAATCGCCCGAGCTTGCTATGGCTGTGGCTCCTGGTGGACCTCTCTCACCTTTTTCGCCCTTTGCTCCAACGCTTCCTGATCCTCCGGGAACTCCATCCTTGCCTGGCTCGCCTTTGTTGCCTTGAGGTCCTTGAATACCATTCACACCGGGAATTCCGGATGGACCAGAGTCACCTTTATCTCCTTTCTCGCCTTTGGTGCCCTTATCCCCTTTGAACCCACGGGCGCCGGCTTCCCCTTTGTCACCTTTTGCTCTTAACGCTAATTAATCGAACAAGTTAAACAACACAATAGTACTGATATACAAAAGCGGAAATTAATTATTGTGAAAACGCAAATCAAACATGTTATAAACATATTACGGATTGTAACAATAATAACATTTGTTAATAATGCGTATTTATTAATGGTTTGAAATATCAATGAATCAATAATGAGAAAACATTATCAGTACAATATTCGTAATTTGAAATGTGACATAATAAATTTTATTTTTCATATCTCACCCGCTTCTCCAACATTTACACCTCCAGGACCACTAACTCCAGTTAGACCTGGTGGGCCAGGTGCTCCAGGAGGACCAGGTTTTCCTTCTGGCCCTGTGTCTCCCTTATCACCTTTCTCAGCTGGTCTTCCATTTTCACCTGGCGCACCAGGGAGTCCTGGTGCTCCAGGAGCGCCAGGTTCACCCTTGAATCCTTGAATTCCTCTCGGTCCTTCTTTTCCGTGATCACCTTTCAATCCTTTGTGCCCTGGTTCGCCTTTGTTACCTTTGGCACCAGCAACTCCTGATTCCCCCTTTGGTCCTGGACTTCCTGGAGCGCCTGCTTCACCTCTCTCGCCTGGCATCCCTGGTCTCAACGGGATACTATCCGTCTGAAATTTTAAAAACAGAAATCTTCTTTTTCAATAATACTTTTCGCAAAGAATATGGTAATTTATAGAATTATAAACTTTAGGATTGTCACATTTATAAAATAAAAACCTATTTATTTTCGCTTACGTCTTCGAAATTTTGGCTTATTGTCAGTAAAGGTATTTATGATAAATAATACGTACAAGGCTCCATATTTCTAGAATAAATGAAATGATTAAATTCACAAATGGTTTTGTATAAAATTTTATTAACCACTAAATAAAATAGAATGATTCTAAAACAATGTAAACGGTGAACGGAGCTTCTGTGTCGAATATGCTCTAAATATGAAACGATTACTCACCCTATAAATGCCACGGGGTTTCCAACTGGGCTGCATGCGCATAATAGTCGAAATTTCTCTGTTTAATCATTGGTATAAGGTCGTAAAGGTAAAAGCAGTCGTTCGACCCGACATGCCACCTGCCTGTTTGTATCGTCTAATGACTGCTGTCGAACAATCGCCGTTCAAACAATTCTCTACGTTCAACGAGCACACTCTCAAAGGTTCAATTGAACTATTACCCTATTCTCAGTTTGTCTACTACGAGTTGTTTGAGAAGCAAACAACTAACAGAGACCGTTCTGTTAAAATTATTGAATGATTGGAGAACTCGTTGAATGGGTTACAACAGGTACTTACACGATGTACAGGGTGTGCAAGATACCATGGTGCTATGACTTTTCATACTTTCGCTACTATGGGCAATTATGGTTGCTATATTTCTCATGGTAACATTGCAGAAATTAAACTGGGGCCACGGTGGGCCTGTACCCCCAAAAATGTGATCTGGTCCCTTTAAATTCTAGGATTCTAAAATTCTAATATTTAAAAATTCCCAAATTTTTAAATTCGAAAACCTCAATATTCCAAACTTCAAAAATGTTATAATCGAATTTATTATATAGAAGGACAGTATGAATCATTATATTGGCGACAGATAGAACCGCATCGGTGGGCGTTGATTAAACGGCTATAGCCGTTTGTCCGAAACGAACATCGTACGGTTAAAAATTAATCGACGTTCGAGGGTTTGCAGGAAGTTCAAAATTGGTGTGGAATTGCGGTGAAAAAAAGCACAGAGAGAACGGGAAAAGCGCGGGCGGATCCTTTAAAACTGATACTGTTACCGAAAGTGCGGATCAATAGCGCACTTTGCGCATTTAATTCGGTCAATGAATGTTTCAAATCGTTCCACCCGATAGACGTTCATTTATTCAAACGTTTACCAGTCTCAGCTTCAGTTAACCGCAATCGAATCGAACATACTCCTCTCTCTTTTCTATCGTCACACGAAAGCTTTTCGATGCCTATTTATCAACGCCAACGTTCGTTTCCTTGCGCGTCATGTGAACATCCTCGAGCCTTTTTAGCGAAACGGTTTCAAACTCGAGGACTTTCTTCAGCTATCAGCGAAAAGCTTTGACATTAAACCTAGGTATCTTTCATCCCTTTTCTCCTAAAAGAAGCTGGATTTTCAGCACCTCTTATCGCGAACAAGGGTTTGAAAGACGTAGAATTCAAAGATAATTCTTTGAATTTTATGCTCCATCAATTTTCATATAAAATTAGTGGATGAAGATGGTACTACTGGCTAAGGGATGATTCTAATTTAGAGGGTATTTAATTTCAGCTTCCATTCCATGAAAATTAAATTTGTAAAATTTTCAAAATATTGATAAAAAAATTTGTTTAAAAAGAAGACGATAATTCTAAAAATTGTTTTCTTTATTCAACAATTAATGAATAATAATGGTAGCAGTAGATTAAAACTTTTCTTCAAACACTTCAACTAGTTAAACTGAGAACAATGCTTAATGGTATGTCTGAAGAGGTGAGAATTACATCTGTAATATTCGTTACGTAATGTTAGACCTAACGCTGTAAATTACCTTCCTAGTAACACCGTAACAGGTAGTTCGAAATGATGAGATTTAGTATGAATAACGTGAAATTGCATTGTTCTACAGGATGAGTTGGCTATGATGAATGGGCAGAAAGTGGAGTACGATTATCTATATTGAAAGCTGTTGTTAACAATAACTTCATTGGACTATGAAAATTTCAAATTCAAGTATACTACATTAAAGTGTGGAAAGTTTTATGAAATTAGTTTAACTTTAACCAGATAATACCGAGTCATTTTTGACCCTTGTTTTGTAAGAAATATGTAAAACCTCAGAGATTTGAATAAAATAAAATAATTTTTGAAATTGAAAAATAAAAATTTTATGAATGCAAGAAATATACATATTTCATAAATGTTGCAGGATTAAGTATATTAATTCTCACCTCTCATGATTTTAATGTGTGTTTAATCCTTTGGCATTGGACGTATCAAAAGCATAGAATATTTTAACATTTAATTAATTTCACCACCGGATAAATCCGTTTATCAATTATTTGTATATTCGATAAAATAATTTACCATATACATAGTTTTGTATTTTCGTCCAACGACTAGTTCTTCTAAGCAACTTACCTTGACGAGTCGCTCACCTGGCTGTAGCTAGTTGGTACAGCCTAGAAATTGGTTTCTGTATTCTCTGGGGAAATCGGACTCCTGTATGTTAGAGCATGAACCGGTACCAGGTCACGTAAGATAACACTCGAGGTTGAAGCGAAATACTTCGTCTGTCGGGGATTCCTGAAGTCCCTGCAAGGTCGCAAAGTCCTCTGGAGGGGTTGACTCAGGGGAATATATGGGTTTGGGGGTGCTTTACCTTAAGTTCATCAGTGACCTTTTCGTACGTCATGTGGTATTATAGCTTCTAATTAATTTGAATTTTATGGTAATTATTTACATCTATTGACATTGAAACCCTTATTTGAAGTCCTCTTAATTTTAATTTAAAATTAAAGCAAAAAATAAATAAATAATGGATGAAATATAAATTAAAGTCAATGTAGTGGGTGTACAAATCAATTACGCCTTCTTAATTGCTATTTAAATTTAAATATCTTCCCACGCTTTTGTGTATTTGAAAATTGGCGCAAGAATATAATTAGAAAGGAAGGGCACAGAATTAATTTGACAAAGGTATTTTAATAAATTTTGCAATTTAAAATAAAAAAACTTAGAGTTAGTCATTATGACTGATTATACAAATGAAGAAATTGAGCAATTTAATTACAAAATAAAGATAAGAAAATTCTTAATACTAGAAAACAGTGTTTTTGAAATATTATAATGATAATGAGGGTCTTGCGTTAGAGAAAGCAAACACTCGCGTTGTGATGCAGTGCAGATTAAATTTGGACAGTGGCTTGTTTGCGAGGCCAATTAATTTTTATGTGACTGAGGAAAATTTTAAAGAGGCAAATTAATCTTGAAATTAAGAAGTCGTGTTTCAATAACTTTCTTGAAATATCCACTAAATTCGTCTAATGCATTTATAACATTATTTTAATAATTGTTAAAATAGATGGTTCTAATATAAAAATGAATACTATAAAAATATTCTAATATTTCGTTAATTTATTAAAATATTATATTAGAGTATGCACTTCAAATCAAATATCGAATTTTTGTTATAAACATATGAATATGATCTACATTTTAATAATAGAATAGAATATACGTATACAGTGCAGATGGTAACGAAATTTGTACGGTTTTATTTTAAAATTCGCATAATTAGGTGCGGTAAATTCAAGAATTATCTGCCAAGTATGGCGTGTTTTAAATTATGAATAGCTCAACTTTTGTAAGTATAATTCATCGCAGGGACCGTAATAAATTTGCTTCTAGTTTTTATTTTTACCTTGCGGTTATTAACTAAATTGTACGACAGTTACATTATTACTGCAATAAATCTACAATATGTGAACTGTTCGAATTCACATAGGAAATAAAACAGAAGCTGATAGTGAGAAAACTTTTGTTCTGTAACAATGGTTTATCATTCTCTATAATTTTATGTCATTATTATTGTAAACTACATTATATCTGTGTTACAATTTATAGTGCATGATATTTTCGTGTAATTTACTTACTTAAATAATGTAGGATTTACTTTTCACTGAAATAATGTAGTACTAATTTTTTTAAATAATAAAATTCTATGATAAGGAAAAACCCATTAGTTTTGCACACACCTAATTACATCATAGTTTATCTTTGTACATTTGGAAGTGCTAACGCATGAGATTCGCGAAAAAATCATTTCGTTACGTTTAGTTTGTTTCTTCTTTGTTCCATTCTAGCCGGTGGCACACTTCCAAATGCTACGCTGTTAGAACAAAACGGGAGGTCTGACCTCGCCTGCTAATTGTTGAAACATCGGAAGCTGGAAAGAGCTTTGTTCGTTCCCGAGCACTTTAAAACCACGGAAAAGTACGGAAAATCGTGCCACTTCCGACGGCAACTACGGTTGCGGCTATCGTGATAATAATTTCATTGAGTCCTCGTCGTTAGACGAAATTTAATCTCTATTCATCCGTCCTCCGTTCATGTTTGTAAAGCTTCCACAAAATGAAATTTCTTTTTTCGGTCACGCTTTATTTTCACTGACCTTAGTCTCTTACTTTTCACCATTGATCTCTTATCAAGTATATTAAACAAATTACAAAGTGGAAAGTCGATTCAAATAAGAAGTTTCTGTACATAATTGTTAGTACTAGAGGCATACTTGGACAACGATTCAGAAGTCCTGCAATATCTTCAGGCACTGTTGTGAAAGGGTCACAGAGAAGACGAAAGATGATTCAGAAATTCCTTTCCAAGGGTATCTAAACTTTACTACTTAGAATTTACCTTAGGAACATCTGAAATTTATTGTGCCACTAAGAAGTAAAACTTGTAAGCACAGTTACAGATAAATGTAGATTTGCTTCATAAATTTCTTTCTCTCAAACATTCTATTGAACAATGTTTCACAGTGGATATGCATGTACAGTATCGAAGCGGTAGGCTTCCCTGGGGAAAAATAGCGTTACAAGGAAGCAGAAATTCTCTAAATCTTAATTTTGATAATATTAATATTATAATTAACATAGAAAAAGAATAGCATGATTTGTAATTAGAAATATAAAATTTAGTATATAACTGAAAAGTACGAATAACGCAGAAAATGTAAAAGAAAAATGTATTAATTTTTAAGAAGATAAGAGTAGAAATTTTTTATTAACCAGGGGTATGTTTGCATCCCTGTGCCCAGAAAGAATGTTAATCGAATAAGGTTTCCCAGAAGACGTTAGATGCTAACAGAATTATACAAGCAACACGTGTTTCCGTTTAACATCCTCAAGTCTCATCATATTCCGCTCCTCGAAAGGCGGATTCATTTTTCAACAGAGCATCAGCTACGTTTCGCACCCTATTTAATTTTCACGTTGACCTCCGGCTAAAATGGGTCATCCAGTGCACGTTCGCCGATATGTATCTAAAGGGTAGATGGAATGTTAGCACACAGATACGTCCGGTTTCTTGTTGCTTTTAACAGTGGAAAACGGAAGAGTAGACGTAGGTAGCGAGAAAAGACTAGATGGACAAAAAGGGGCGGCGAAAGAATGGGACAGAAGGCAAGAGTTGGACGTACAACTCCACCTTTATTACGTGCACGGTTACTTATTCCCTGCGGGGTGATATCGTGTTCCATTTCCATTCAACGAATTTCTTGTTGCTCTTGCTTGCATGCCCCACCGAGAGACAAACGAGAAATACTCGGTACCGTGTGCGACTATAAAAAGGGAATGTACACGTTGGAATCGTCTGGTTGGCGGGCAAGCATTTTGGGATTTCGTCAATTTTATGGAACTGTGGGGAATTCATGGATCGACTAGGAAACGGCTCGTTTGCACCGCAAGGATACATTACAACGTGCCGGCGAACAAAGGAAACGAGGAAATTTTCAATGAGTTTCAGAGAATGATCGGAATTAATGTTATGAACGTTTCGGAGCTTAGCCCTCCAACTCCACCTTCCACTCTTCCTGCTGGTTAATATTCTCGTTTGTTTAAGAGGAACTTGTTTCAATGGTACACGAGCAGGATAGTTTAATGGACGCGAAAACATACGCGTTTACGGTTCAAGATGGTTAAACGAGGTCGTAAATTCGGTTAGCGCCCCTGCAAATGGAACGTTTTGGAATTATCATTGAAGGGTTATGCAGGAAAATAGATGAACTCTGAATGAGACGTTTCTCTGTGTTAGACTCTCTAGAATTCTATTCGACGGTCGAGATCGTTTTGTTTAGAAGTATAGTTCAATTGAAAATTGAGAGTTTTGCATTTTGATTTATTGGTAATTATGCCATCAAATGATATTAAACTACCTATGCTTTAAAATCTATCATTCGATATGCAGCAACTTAACAACTCTAAATGATCTTTGTAAAAAAAACTTGTTAAAAAGTTTTAAAAACATTTCATGGATAAAAAGTAAAAATCTTGCAATACTGTTTAATATTTATTTAAACATTCAGTGCAAAATATATTTCTATAAATAAACAATCTTTACCTAAATTCTTCTACGAATACAGAAAGGAGTTTAATTAAATTATTAATATTTATTCAAGAATCTTTTTGACTCGAAAGGGTTTTGCTGTATTACTCAACACCTTTTCAGTCGTAGAGACAACTAATTAAAAAGGGGCATGATTACTTACATCGTAGCTGGAAAATTCACCCTTTCCCGGAGGTCCTGGTGGTCCTTGAGCACCCTTTTCTCCCGGTATTCCGTCACGACCCGGTTCGCCTTTTTGTCCTTGAGGACCTTCCGGTCCCGGTATTCCCATGTCTCCTTTGTCACCTTTAGCACCCTGTGGTCCTTGGAGTCCTCTCTCCCCAGGTGGTCCTGCTGCACCCTGCAGAATTCAACGGAATTAATTACTTGAACCAGTCACCAAAACACTCGAAGCATTCATGACGAAGTATTAGTCAACTTGGAAAATCGTGTCTACGCTTAAACACTTAATTACAAGTTTTGTAGGGATGTTTGGTTTATGGACAAATTTTCTTTATTTGACAAAAGTTATTTAATCATTTTCGTCACATTAATGAAATTCTTTTATTGCGTTGCGAAGCATTTAATCTTTTTGCAAAGCTCAATACCGTCAGCCCCATTTGCCCCTGTTTCCCTTCTTGTCCTGGTACTCCTTGCTCTCCTTTAGGTCCTTGAATCATTTTTGGCATTGTAAAGGATGCCATCAATGCTTTTGCGTTGCAAGTGCAGGTGCCGGGTTCTCCTTTCTTACCAGGTGGACCCTGGAGCATTTGGATTAATTTATTATTGTAAATATATACATTATTGATTTCAATATATTAACAAAGATGTATTTTAACACTCGTTCAGTGACTTCCATGAAATGTTGTGAACTAATACAATGATCCAAGATAAGAATAACGACATGTTTTATTTGTGCCCAATAAACCTTCAAACTATAATTTTTGTTTATTATTTTCTTTTGTTTTAAAAATTATACATTTAACTTTACGAATGATATAATAAATTTTCGCTACTGCTGTTAATTAACAAAGAAACAAATATATTTAATACATCAAAATTGACATAGAAGCTGTCGATGATAAATTAATTGAAAAAAACAGTTCTACATTTATCTTCTTCAATACAAGTACTTCTCTGAACTTGTCAATTCCCTAAAGATTTATGTTTTGTTTGCTATTCAGCGAGCTATTCATTCAATTTTTATCGTGTTTGTAATCCATGTTTGTCAGTTTCGTGCAACTTGGATCCAACGAATGGGGTAGTTTCAATTTTCTTTTTTTCTTCATGTATTTGATCAAGAGTACCCATCAAATTCAAGCACTGCGATGCTTTCGATTCGGACTAGAATGCATCGAGGGCGTTAAACAAATACCAATTGTGTCCATACCCTGTGTGCCGATAATTTTGGAAGATAGGGAATATCGTGAAAGCCGTTTCTCCGTAATCAATGATACATAAAGTGCTTACCAGTACTTCAGCGTCCTAACTAAATTGGCTAGCTCGAGCGGCAAGATAAATGAATGATCCTGGATTGGAATGCATTCACGCTCGCTTCATATGCACAAGCACTACTGAATTATTATTGCTGAAATATGTGCGTGAACGTGTCTGCATCTGGTATAATGAGAGACTTCTACAGGTGAAATTTCGTTACTAATTAATACACACTTCTTTAGCAACTTGTCTCTCGAATAAATGTCTACGTCACTATTGAAGAGCTACTCTAGTTTCATTACTAATTCACCGTTCCTAATGCATTTCTAATTTCTAATTCAGTGTTTAAAATTTCTAATTCTAAGTTTGATTTGTATGTTATACTTTAATCTATGTAAAATAAGGGAAAAGAATAATTTTAAGTTTAAAAAACTCAAATGAATCTTTGTTAATTTATAAGAAAAGTTAAGGAGATTCAGAAAATTAGAAAACTTTAAGTGCAAGTAGAGTAGGTCAATCATAATGCAAACCTACTTTTTGTTAGTGCCATAGTATAGCTTTAAATTAAAAACAGCTGCCTTGATAAAAAAAAAATATTACTATGCTATTTCATTAAGAAAAAATTTGTAAAATTATATTTATTTGTTCTAAATAATTACTAATCAATTATAAAGAGAATTGGTTCCATAATAATATTCTTTTTAATAATTTCCTTCTGATTTACCCCATAATTCCTTTTGTTTCTATAATTTCCTCTTGCTATTCACTGAAATGTTCCGAAACAATAGTATTTGTGTCATTTGATATTCTTTTGTATCAAACAATGCAATGGTGCATGGTTATACGTGAAACCTGATTCAAATGTGTAGTTCTACAATATGCACAGCGCATTCGGTCTGCCTTTATACGTGTATAGACTACTGAACTATTGCAACTGGAAGTTCAGTGGTTTGTGTAAGGATTGCTAATGGAACATCTTCGGTATTGCGATACATATGGTCGATGTAACACCCATATATGTATGTCGTGGTGTATAATTCGACACGTATAATTTAAACATTAGTTTAAAGATATTTATGTATCTTATGTGCAATGACACACTCGTAAGAAACGTATTAATGAAACGTGAGTTAATTAACAATATTATTTCAGATGATTCATTAATTTATATTTGTACTTGTTTAAGGTTGGGGCACTGGTTCTACTTTTTTTTCTAATATTCAGACCCTTTAGATTTTTTGGTGTAATTATAATTACCACTGTTAATCAAACAATTATGAATATTTACCTCGTCTTGACCAGGTGGACCAGGGGGTCCTGGTGGTCCTCTAACACTTTCTCCTTTGTCTCCCTTATCACCTTTATCACCTTTAGGTCCTTTATCTAAGAAAGTTAAAAGAAATATTTGATTCAAAATTATACATTCCAGTATATTTAACAATGAATGGACCAAGTACCCTTTGTTTGAGTCCAAGTACCATATTAATTGACAAAAATAAATTAACACTATTTATTATCAAAGGAAAATAGGAACATTTCAATAAAAAAAAAGTTAATTATAGTTATTCAATATAAAATAACTTCAATCGCTTCCAGAATAACAAGATAATTTAATATTGGTAAGTTAAGAGGCTCACCCCTATAATCTCTGAAATCAATAAAAGTAATTATTGGTCAATTAGAAAGTCACCAAAACCGTTAAGTTAAGTGAGCTTGTTCCGATAAATGTTGCAAAGGTCCGTGATCCTTTTACCGATAAAATTCTGGGATACGAACGAGCTTAGAATCCTTTGAGAATTCAATCGAAATGTTTCTTACAAAGGATACTGGTAATGGCGTTTTCAGTTATTAAAGAAACGATTTTCGATCCGACGCTTTTTGGCCTGCTCGCCAACAAAAGCAGAACGCTTCTTTTATAAAAGAAGTCACGATTAAATAAACTCGCGAATTCCTTGCGATTACTCACAGTCCGGATTCGGAGGAGGGGGTGTGATGAATGGCGGCGGATTGCTTTCCTCACTTCTGTCTTCGTCATCGTCTCGTCCGATCTGAAAACGGACGGTAAAATGGGACGTTGAATAAGAACACTAAACGTGATTTATATATCGTTATATGCTAACAGAGAAAAAAAAAGAGAAGACGAAGAAATGAGTGAAAGGTAAAAAAGAAAACGAAACGACGTGGGAAGTTTCATCGCTTGTGGATGTGATTGATTGCGCTTCACGCCAATACGATGAGATTTATTTGTGCACAAATAAAATGCGAAGAAATCGTTCCGTTCTTTATGATTACCTATGAAATGTGGAATTAATATTGAGCACCATTTGTATTTCCTAGTTTTTTCATTAGATATTAATTTAATTAAATAACAATTTATTTGATTCCTCTTCTTTGCTATCTAATTTTTGACATTAGATGTTAGTCACGTTGTTATCAACGTATCAATGTTTAAATATAATTAATTTGCAGAAGTTTTATTACTAATTTGAAAAATTTTATGCATCTTAATTTCGGAATAATTAGAGCGTTTGATATTGACGAACCGACTTTTTAGGTGGAATTTTTTTTTCTTCCACTCGAAGAATGAACAATATCGCCCAGAACGTTGGTGATTAATGAACTTTCGGTTAAATCAGGCGGAATGGTTAGCACATATTTGCCCTAAATGCTTTCCAATAATTATTAGTAATGACGCAGATTTATGGAGCCAAACTGTTCTTCGGCAATTATTTATCCTTGATATTCTGCCTGACATATTACATTATTGCAATATTGACTTTGCCACATGCCCCAGTTAGCTTAATTTCGATTAGCTTAATATTCGATTCCTAGAACGGTATAAAATGCTGTCGATTATTACATTTATTAAGCTTTGAGCTTTAAATCGATATGCCATAAATGCATTTTTGTACTGGTTTTCTGTCACGTAATTGTATCCGACTTTCTATCTCTCAAAAGAATTTAATTCAATTTCCTTTACTTTCGTACTTCGTTTCCGTAAACTGTCAGAATCATTTTTTTATATTTATTCCTCTCGAAATTGCTTGCCACATGTATACATGGAATTGCATAAACTGAAAAATACATAGTATTCAGGTATGGTAGAATGGTTACATCAATGTGCTTGGCCACTCGTGGATTTTGATCCCCCATGGGAAATATAATGCAAGGATATCCTTGCGTTTACGATTGCTAAATTTCTTTAAGTGATACTTTAGAGTGGTATTAAACTCGGCCAACAGTTTTTTATGAAATTTATATTGTTCGTCAAAATTGTTTGTGTTACAAATATAATGGCAATAAAAAACATTCTGTTATTTATCTTTCCCTGTTCACTATTTGTTGTACGGTTTTTCATCAGGACACAAGGATCGTCTTTTTGTTTGGTATACTAAAACAAATACCGAAGGATACAGTACGTTCAAACGAGCACATTTTAATACATTTAAAATATTATTTTGTACAATATTGATTTTCGAATTTTTAACAATTTGTTATATGTTTATTTAACAATTTGTTTTAAAATAATTCGAACAGATTATTTTCTTGCTTGAAAAAGGCATTTCAGTCGTATTTTGGTTTAATTAGTAATCACGTCTTTTTGCGTACACAGGAAGTTAAATTTACATTTCACGTTGGCAATATATACAAGTAGAAGCACGCATGTAAACATTTACATAGGCGAGGGCGTGCATGTTGTATTATGCTAACTTGTTAGTTAAATATTGCAATGTGAAGAATATTTATATTTTGAATAAGTACGTGCAAACGAGTTATAAAATAAATACGAATCTACATATGTAGACCCCCAATTAAATTTATAATAATGCTGTAACTGAACCATAATATATTTAATTTATAATATTACAATTCCAATACGATATTATTTTCAGTATATAATGCAATTATTAATAAGGTCCCTTACCTGACTTATATTTGTCAAAATTACAAATATAATTAATTAATTGGTATTATGCACGGTAATCTCTACAACAGAACTTAAAATATAATACTATTTCAACAGGATAACAATGGAAAAGAAATTGAATTTCTTTTCAGTTTGATCGATGATTTATGAGATAAGTTAAAGCATGAAAAAGCTTTCAATAAGTACCAGAAAAGTGTAATAAAACTTCTAATACGCTCCTCGACCAATTAAATCGATGTTAAAATTTGTGCAGCATCGAGCATGGTAGGTTTCCCAAGGGAAAATCGCGATGCGCCTTTCCCCTCAGACTTTACTCTCCTTTCTTCATAGGCAACGACATTTTCCTTAGGAAAGTTTACTTTGCACGATACTGTACATAGAATTACCCTAAATATAAATCCGACTTAGAAACATTTACATCGAATGAAAATAAAAATAATATATTTGCAAAGAAAATTCATTTCTACGATAATTCAGTACCCTATCTTACATTTTATAATTGCAACAGTAGCAGCAAAACAAAAATATCTGCTATGAAATAATCGATAATCTCCTTCCAACTCATTCTGCATACTAATTAAAAGGGAGGATAGAAAACACGCGGAAAAGATCGAATCAATGGTCATTAATAGCAGAATTAGAACAGTGAAATAGGAGTGTAGGTGTAAGAGGTACTGTTTCATCAGCGAACAAAGACATACATATGCACGGTGCAACTGCATTGAAATTGCAGCCCACGTAAAACCAATGCTCGATCGCAATAACACGTAGTACAGGGTAGGACGAGAACAACCGCAGACTGTTCTATTGAATTCGTTCACCCGGTATACGAACATCCTGATCAGCTCTATTATGCACGGTTGCATCTTTGTATCCCTCCTGCCATACCGTTTCAACAGCGTTTCTTCGAAGTAGGATTTTACGGATGAAATAAATTCCCTCCGATCCCTCATCCTCTACCTTCATAGTTAGAGAGGATACTAAGCACGAACGAATTTCTTGAACGATTCGGTTGCTACCAGCACTATCGAGTAACCGTGTCAGAAAGCCCGCTAAATTCTTAATTAACACATTGGATGCTGTAGGAGCCACCGGTGGCCAATTGTAAATTTAATAAAATTGAATAATTGCGAGGACAAAATCGTTTCTGAGCGGAATCATGAATGCAGAGTAAATTGTAACTCAAGTGAAAATTTAGTATGCAAATTTTTCATACATAGGAAAATTAATTATTAATGTAAATCGACAGAATTTTTCGCTTAAAGCGTAATACGATAAAGTAATATGATAATGTGTGCATTAAGCTCTTAAAAAGAATATTTTACTCCTTTTTATAAGTAATTAAAAAGCGACTCCTTTTGATCATCTGTGAAATCAAAGTAATTCAGTTTGAAAGACTATCCTCCTATCGGGTCAAAGGATCTTTTTAGTACGAGCTTTTTCAACTGGTACCAGCATTCGAAGATCGAAATCTTTCGAGCATTCTCCTATGTGACCAGCAGGACAAATCAAAGTTAATTCCACTTGGTAAGCTTAATTCCTACGGAACTTGGATCGCTTCGTCTAATTGGCAACGAGATGGTTAGGTGGCAAAAGTTAAAGTTACTCTTCAATCTTCCGTTTCTTCTTATTTCATCGTCCCCTATATTTGTCTTCTTCTCTACTTTACTTCTTCTTTTTTTCTCGTATCCCTTCTTCCAATCTCTCGGCACTTTACAGTTTTCTTACGTCTTTCTAACAGTCTCCAATTCCATGAGACCCAATTCCTCTGTAAATTTCACAGTAAATCATCCAATTTCTTGCACTCTATTCATTTGCCAGTGGAGTAATGTAGATCGAGGACCGTGACGTAGAGTAAACACCTCCCAGGCAATAGCGCTAGAACGAACCTGATTTCGTATTGATTTGCTTCTTGTTAATTTCATTCGGATAAATTCGTTTCTTATTTTTAAATCGTTGAACAGAATTTCTAACGTTTAACGCGAAAGTCACAACTACAATCACGTTCTGTGAAAATTTTACTTTTATTTCCAGCTATTCTCCAGCTATTTCGCTTTAAAATTACTCGAATTCAAATGCAGCAAACAATTATTCCTTTTAATAAACAATTCGATAATCTAATAATCTAAAAATGTAAATATTGAAACTGCACAAGTCTTTCATTATCAATATTTATGAAATATTAATTATTTATTATCTACGAAAACAACACCAAATATTAAGGAAACTGAAGTATAACATTTTATTACTGTACGAAAACAGTTTCGTTCCAATTTGAAGGAACGAGCACAGGACGAACCTTTTAGCTCTTTATTAAATTTAATCGTCAAAAGATTTAATAGAGCGACCAAGTTTGGGAAACGGGTGTCGCAGCACAGTGTGCCTTGAACTTCCTTCGGATTAAGAGGAACTCTATAATGACGATGAAAAGGCTTGAAGCTTTCTGAGAAACGAGGCATTTTGGGCGCACTCACTAATGCAAGATCCCATCAGAATTTCTAAGATTATTCTCGTAGTATTCAACAGATTATCCGTATAAAGCGATTTCTACCTTCTTTTGCTAATGTTGAACAGCTTTTTGAGAATCTTTCTTTTTAAACACTGATATTACTTTTACATTTCAGAGATGATGAAATCACTTTGTAATTAACAAATTGAGTATTATAAGAGTCAACAACAGTCCTCACCAGCATTATATTAATTACGTAAAGTAACATATAGATAGTTTTAATTGTAAACTGAAACAATTATATTCTGAATAATTACAATGATAGTATACCGTCCTATAGTGGAAGTCAATGTGTTAACAATTGATTACCTATAATGCCACCTGTCGACTAAATCCACCGTTACAGTTTCCAGATCTAATAATCCCATTGCGAATCCCATTGAACACTTGTCAGGTATGGAGATACGCATTTCAGGTTGTATGGTATAATACTAACAAATTCTTACAGTTTTGAAATAATGGGAACATGTGATATTATTTATTCTTAGAGAAAACTTTAATTCATCTCCTGACAAAATATTACAAATACGTACAGCATCGAGCACAGTTAAAATCTTCATTTTGACGATATTAATATTAAAAGTAATTTAGAAACAAAATGGAGAGCTACAAATCTATATGTATAATACATGGAGCTCTTTCTGGAAACCTCCGGAATGGATCAGCAATCCTGGAATGCGAATATCCAGGAAAGTCTACCATGCTCGATACAGTATATCAATATTTTGTTTGTAAATAACAGTGGTTATTCAGTTTTAATTGGCTCTCGACAAGTGTCTGAAAATATTTATTAATTTCAATGAAACGTACATATTGAGCAATTTTAAACTCGTTAACGTTTCGGTATGAACAACACTGTAAAAAAAAAATATTACAAATTGCAAAAGTGTTAAAATTGCATTTTATTCAATAACCAATCAAGCAGAGATCATCGCGGGAATAAAATTTTTATTATTGATGCGTTATAATAAATATATTAGTTAAATGATGTTATTTATTTGTTGAAGGTATTTTATATATGTTGAAATAGCTTTCGATATCATATGATGTGATTGAAGTACATTCGAATCTACTGTAGAGTACTTTCATTCTTATTGCTTCCTGAACGACTTCACCTCTTAAAGGTTTTAAACGTTGAAAGTTGAAAGCAAGTAATAAAATAACCAAACATGCATTCTTGTTTTTATTAAAAATGTTCACGGTTAGCACTTTCGTAGTTTACCATTTGTAGTTTACTCAAATTATTACTAAATTTAAAGAAATAAATATGATAGTAACAACGCGTTTCTTGTAAAAATGCCATTGTAGAAATTTTAACTGGAATTCCAAACCGAAAGCAACAAATTTAATTAGTCTTTGTCACGATCAAGTTATCGAAAGTTACAGGATGGAACAGCATTAAAACGTTTTGTGAACAAAAAGAAAAGGAAATTCAACGACGAACCAGCAGTCGTTACTGTTAATAGTTACAAAGTTAACGACGATTACGATGTAACAAGCACCCGAAACGTTACGCTTTATCGCCTATTTCCCTCCAGCATTGCAACTTTTTTACCCAAGCATAAAATTCGATTTTGATCAGTAACAGCAAATTATTCCCTTGTATATTATTTATAATGAATGCTATTAATTCGATCGGGTTAGCTCTGTATCAGGTTACGAAACGATTAATTAGTAGCAACAGCACGCAACATTATTAGTAAGATTTTCAGTGAAATGCATTTTGATCACGCAACTCACGTCAGTCATATTTATGTCAACGTCTCCTGAACCGTCTATCAACTCGTTATTGATATCCCCTGAGCCAAGGTCCTCGTCCACATCGAACTACAAAAGAAATTTTATGTTAGAACCATTACTTTCATATGGAGGTAATCGGAGCAGAGAATTGGAGAGATTTTCCTTCCATAGAAGACTGCTGTCTCGTTTATCACATCGCGTGTTTCGTGATATGAACTGGCGATGAAATTTATTTCGTCGAAGAAAAGAAACATTAGGCATCGTAATGATTATTCTGCTTCGATTTGGAATAATTGATTTAATTAATCTCTGTAGAGTTTGGGAAAATGATACTGTAATTAAACTTGTACTTTCCTGGATCAGGTCCCTTAGGAATTTCTGAATTTTGGAACTCTGAAATTTTGGAATCCTGGAATTCTGATATCTTGAAATTTTAGAATCTCAGAATCTTGAAATTTTGAAAATTTGGAATTCTGGAATGTTGAAATGTAGGAAATCTGAAATTTTGAGATTTTAACGTTCTGGAATTTTGGAATCTTGAAATAGCATAAATAAAACAACATTTTAGTATACATATAGGTAATGTGAAAACACATAGCACTAATGGCTCGAAATTACGATCCAATATTACCTACATACGTAATACGTATGCACGTTGTAGATACCGATATCGTAATAACATGTTATATCACCGACACAAACGGGATAATTAATTGTCCCTAATATTCCGGCACACGGAAAGCCTTATGCTTGTTTTACATTAAACATCCGAACGCAAATTTACATAGCGCAAAATAGAGGGGTTAAGATACACGTAATAGCGAATTAAGCGAAAGCAAATGTCGAGGCGATACAGGAGTAAACAAACTAAATTAATCTACCGGTATTCCATTAATTTCTGGCAGAGCTAATCAGCCTTCCATCGACATTGTTTCCTGCAGGTTGTATAAACCTTTGCTATAGTATACGGGTGCTCAAATTTGCCACTTTCAAACTTTATTTATTGATAATAATATTAAGCAACACTCTTTTTAATTTTATAAAAATTATTCGATCATTTTAAAAATTTTCTTTCATTTTATATTTATAGCTTTTCACTTCATTATTCTTTTCTTTTGGTGTATAAATTTTGTTAAAATAAATAGAAGTTTTGAAAGTAATACCATGTTACAATTTTCTGTGTAAATGTTAGAAGAATCTATTAGACCGTAATGTAAATTTATTTCAGTTTAAACCAAATATCCGACTAAATTACTGCATTTTGTAAATAAATTGGATCGAGATTTTCAATCTGTGTTTCGTGTTCGATTCGTTGATGGAAGCG
Organism: Osmia bicornis bicornis; assembly: GCF_907164935.1. Taxonomy (NCBI): domain Eukaryota; kingdom Metazoa; phylum Arthropoda; class Insecta; order Hymenoptera; family Megachilidae; genus Osmia; species Osmia bicornis. Next base: position 3,114,345 of record NC_060226.1, read on the forward strand.
TTAATTACAACAAAATTTAATTAAATATAATTAAAATGTTCCAACTGATCCGATTATCGTTTTCAAGCAAAATCATTTATGTAAATGGATCACCAAACGAATTAATGCATAAATGAAACAGCTGGAAAAGTCAAATTTTCCATCGAAATTAGAAAATGATCATTTAAACTTTTCGGGAGGTACAGTTTTATCGAGCGTTACACTGCTGCAACCGAGCTTAATTAATTTTATTTCAGCAATATTCGACCCATTTTGATCATCTGATGACGTTGCCCGCGTTTTTAAAAGTATTGCAAAAGTATTACATGCTCCAAATTGTAAAACAAATATTTTTACATGAAATAGTTAAATTTTAGTTACTGTGAAATCCTGCACAAAGGAATACTTTCTATGCATCATACGCATAGTGTTGAGTACAGTTTGCATACAAATCGTTCCAATACCAGCACACTTTACTAGATGAAAATCTATTACGTTTTATACACACCAATATCGCCAGAGAGAAATTGTTTATGGTTGAAATTGTTTTTATTACGTTTCTCGTCTGCTTTGTTTCATTTAGGAGATGGTTTCAGTTACCCAGTCGTTTTTTCCAAAGTTTAGCGTTTCGATGGAAAGTGGTTTTAAGTTTCAAAGTAACAAAGTAGCAATGTTAAAGGGCAAACAACTTCGCTGTTGAAAGGAGATTATTGCTTTGCGAGTGAAAAGTATTCACTGTTAAATAATATTTTCTCTTTTTTGATTCGAACTCTTGGAAAGTTGCATCTAAAGGTATAGGGTTGCAAATGCATTCTTTTTTTATGCACCGATGGACAAAATTGCATAAACTCAATCCCACGATATACACTTTTTTCATGTTTACTATCTGTAATATATTCAGCTTTCTAAAGAATGCTACTGTTTCTCTTGCTTTAGGACGAAATCGATATTTCGTATCACTACATACGAGTTAATCAGAATATTTCAGTCCATTATTCATTATTCGCAATTAAAATCGATGTGGGAGAGTTCATGAATTCCATCATGCAAATAATATCAAGGTAATCGATTTCATGCGACAAAGTATTGTATTAGAGTTTTTCTAACAGTAATACATTTCACAGTTCAACTACAGAATATTAATCTTCGGACCAGTTTTAATTAAAGTTTGTATTTCATATTATTTTCATTTTCTAAATTATACATTCAACTTTAGATTAATATCCTTTAGATTGATCCAGACTCCGCTGTTCAAGAATTAAACAAACCAATAAAAAGATTATTCTGTTGAACATAAGAGTTTCATTTCAAAGAAAAATTTCAATAATAAATAATAAAACCAAAATAAAAATAATGATGTCATAACAATTATAAAATTAAACTTTAATGTTTTTCTTATAATTAATTGATTTATAAAAATGTCCTTAATAATACACCTAACATGTAGATTTAAATTTCATGATAAGAACATCCCTCTATTATGTCAGTAATTAATGTTACACGTTCATGGTATCCAGGCGTATTTCAATTTTGATTGAAATAGATTTATTTGGTTTTGCATATGCAAGCTTGAGATTTCATATCTTGTATCAATTCGTGTTCCCATATCCATGATCTAAAATTTAATCTGCATTAGAATCGACGCACGCAAATCGATGTACATATATAGATATGTATATATATACAGGGTGGACCATAATATGTGGGCATAAGTTTAATTATAGATTCGATATACCCACATATGTAGATAATAAAGAAGGCCTATATAAATATTTACTGTATCTGATTTTGTCGTAGAATAATAAATATTTAGAATAAACTAAACAGAAAAATTTCATAAATAATATATTTTAAAATTATCTGACGATTGATCTATTTATACTTCCATGAATATTTGATTAGAGTAATTTATGGCACTAGGTATAAGAAAGAGTTCATGCAAATTAATAATGTATCACTTCATTAATTTCTGAACAATAATAATTTGAAATTCTTTACGAAAACAAATGTTATATTGTTTTTTATTTTGAATTGATAACTTTGAATTGATTTCACATTATATTTGCGATTAATACTGTTTCAATTCTGTTACAATGCTTCGTGTCCCACGCTTTCCACTTTTACATTACGCCCCCCTTTTAGTCGCCTCTTACGACAGGCAGGGGTTACCGTGGTCGTATTCTGATCCCCGAGCCACAGGGAGGTACAATTTTCCTGATTTTTGAAAATTTATATACAAAAGCATTGGCTACATTTGAAACAAAAGAATTAATTCAAACGAATGCTAATAAGTTATTTACCGTCTGTCAATACTTCTTTCTTCGTGGTTCTTCGAGTAAAACTTGAAACTGCGCGACTGTTGCTTTAAGTAAACACTATTTCAAACAGAACAAGTAACCGGAAGAGGTAGACATTAATTAACCCCTACCACTGCTATTTAACTAACTACCCTCTGCATCCAACAAGAGAATACACCGAAATGTCCTTCTCTTATTTTGATAAAACTTTGTAGACTAGTTAAGCAACTAAAAATAAGGGACGAGCACAGTTTTTGTTTGCTGAGTTGCTACTTTAGAAACTGATTTCAACCTTTCCAGTTGCAGCTGAAAAATTCGTTGCACGCTACATATTCACCCTTTTTGTTCCATTTAATGAAAACAAAAAATTGCAAGAAAAATAGTTGTTAACGCGTTAACTGCCGCAGTGAAAATGGGCATTTGTTACGAGTCGTATCGAAGCTCTAATTATTAAGAATAGGAATAATTAATTTTCAAATGTTAAACTTTGCTATTTCATCCTTAATCGTGGATTTTAAAACGCACGCTTTTAATGACCAACGAACCGGCGTTTTATCACCGATCGAAAAATTTGTAGCTCTCGTTTCGCGGGGGTTGTTTTAAATGTTTTCGAGTTCCTCGCACGGCGATACCTTATCGATTACGACCGGCACGACCTGCTTTTTTCCCAGTTACCTCCGGATATCGAACAACCGTACCTTTGAGAGGTATGCACTCGTAGGAGCGAAGTATCCTCGACCCCGATCTATCATAGGGAAATCCAAAATATTCGACGACGCGTCGAACAAAATATCAGCCTGCACGATTTCGCGAATCAACAAGGGTATGGGAAGTATTGATCAGACAATATCTCGTTCCCAGTTACGGAGAACTTGTGATTTTTCATATCCCGAAAGCTTGGATTTCTTCGGGTTCGGTTTTTGCTTCGTTCAATGTCAAGAATTACACGCGAATTCAAGTAATTTTACTGTAGTGAAAAAAATTTCGCTTTATTTCGTTCAGGTCGTGACGATTTGAAAAGAAGCACGTGGACGGCACTGAAAGTTGTCATAAAAGTCTAACAAACGAATCACATGTCGTATCTTTTAATTACTGTACGCTTCACGTGAAAAACGGCACCTTTGTTCTCGGTTTAAGAGAGAACGAATGATCACTCTTTGACGCGGAATTGTCTAGGAAATTGCTCTTTTATTGAAACCTCCACTGCTTTTATGCATAAATTGAAATCTTAATTGATGAAATTTAATCAGTTGGATTAAAGATACACACTTTTAATCCTGTGCCAAGAATCTTGTCACTACCTAATTAGTGACTGAATGGATATTCGTAACAATAAATAAAAATATATTAAACAAAATTATGAAACATCCTACTGTTGAGGAGGATGAAGTCAATTATTCGTATCCGATGGTGCCAAATTTAAAATTCATGATTTGCTTCCCTATACACCATAAGTCTACACACGATTTACATACTATCCATATTCGGTATTTGCATTAAATTTTATGAAACTTTTCTGTCGGGCGCAGTTATCGCGAAATGTACGAAAGTCTCTAAGATTTAATCTTTTAGTGAATATTCAAAAGAGCAGCCAGTTATTTCAAAGAGAGTAAAAGGGTGGTAAAAGGGATAAAAAGATGGGATCGTAAAAAGGAATGAATAAAAGAGGTGTCTGCTGGACGTGTGTTGATTTCTTCATTTGTTACCCTTTATTTTAACACGACTGTTAACATAAAACGTAAGAAACGAGCAATGAGTCATTTAAAAGTAGTAAAGAGAGAATAGACTGTGTTCCAAAATTCTCCGTTTGACACGTAACAACCTGATAATTTATAATACATTTTCCTGGAGCTGTTATACCCTCAAGTCGCGTTTACACTGTTTCAACGCAGATGCTTAAGGTATTTAAAACGACTCCAATGAAGTATTAACGTATTCAAATGAATATGTAACGCACTTATATTCATCGAATGCTCTGTGCAGTATATTACACGTTTCAGACTGTGACTTTAGGTTTGTTCAAAGTAGTTGAGGACTTATAAAGGAAATATTCATAAATCCCATGTACAATGTACTGATTTCTCAACGACGTATGATACAAGTGCTTCACCATTCTTTTCTGTATATTTTTTTATCTTATCCCTTAAGCGAGCAAGTGGTATTCTGCGAATGGAATTTTAACGAAAATACATTGAGCCCCGTGGGAGTTGAGAAATGAAAAGCAGTAAAATCATTAGAATAATATATTAAGGGGATGGAAATGAAAAGTACGATGAAATGAATATGCATATGCTGCGTCGATAACGACCACGTTATAGAATTTATTAACAAGTCGAAAACTGCATGTCATGTGAACGAGAGAATTATTCATTTCAAAATATATGACACTTACTTTGTAACATTCTTATAGACACATTTGACATTGCATTTTTATAAAAATGACACAAAATCTTTTTTATTCACCGTCAGTTGGAAATAGATAAATTTGAATATGTTACAAAATTTGTGAAAAGTACAAAATTAATTATACCAATTCTAGAATTTATCACGAGGAATTTGAAATCATATTTTTAGTGAATGGTTTTCTAAACGAATATTGTCTCGAACGTCACCATTGCATGAGGTTCGAATTTCCCATTCGACCATTTGGTGAATGTAGCTTTGAAGAATGGTTGTGTATTCTTCGCATGCTAAAAAGTAAGATAAACTGAAAAATCGACTCGTTCGTCTCACCTGGTGCCACTGTGGAACGTTACAGCTTTCATGGTATATAGCTATCATAAGTTATTTTCGATGTTGCACTACGAATTGTCATCGTTTTTCAATGATTTCCGGAACGTATACACGCGACCGCGTTTATCTTCAATTCACGATAGTGAATATCGAATAACAATAACCTTTTGTTATTACTTATAAGAAAAATGAATATTATACATTTTATCTTTTCTCGTTTTCATTCTTCTGTAGTTTGAAAATATTGTACATCTTTTTAAGTTCAAAATGAATTGCTTCAGCTCATTGTTTCATTTTAAAATACATTAAAATTTATTTCAGAGAACAGGCACGAACGAAATCGGAAATTCATCACTTAAACAGCTTGTGAAGATAATTTTGAAAATATAGTATCGCGCTTGGAGACTTTGCATTAAAAATATTTGCTGAAATTGCTTTCTTTCTGGAGTGGTTGATATTTATGGTACATATTAGTCCGCATAAATCTTTTATGCATAGAATGAAACATAAGGGTGCACGTTTCTAGAGAGTCAAGAAAAATTGTTATAAGGTATATGATAATACAAAGGAATATAAATAAAGTGTCATATTGCAATAGAAACAGTTTAATATCTTCTAATTGGTTTGATGTAATTAAAATCATTTCCCCTTAAAACATTCATATGTTACTAAAATAGAAGTGATAATTACAAATAATTATGCTAATTATATTTATTGGAAGGCAATTATTAAGTGGAAAAGTTCTTTCGTTTAATCACAACAATAATCAAAATGGTTTTAAAAATCATTCACGATGTATATCGATAACTATCCACGTTATTAGCTGTAATTTATTACCAACGTACTATTCAATGATTAATGAATAATGATGAGACTTATTAACATTTCCATAGGATAATGAATCGAATTTGCGGCAGATTATAGATTAATAATAGATAAAATGTACGCGGCTTGTGGCTCCATGTTCATGCATAAGTTACCGTTTATTAATATCTCTAAAAGCTTCCAAAAACTTTTCTATGCTAATTACTAATACTCTACTGATAAAATGTTCCATACCGCAAATTGTGGTTCACTGACGAATTATGGCATACCTGGCAACCTATGTATAATCCGCTATTAAGTTGCGATGATAAGCCACAATGCAGTAACTTGTGATCCACTAATACTAAGTAATTGCACATTATTGTATAGTACAGTCTATTGATAAACCATAGATTTATTGGTGACTCAAGATTCATCGATTTACATCTACCGATTAATATCCTGATTGGTAAATTGTATTTTATTTGTAATAAAATTTAAGTCATAAATGATTTGAGAAGTTGTAGTGATCGTCGTTACTCTTTGACGGAACAGGAAATACTTCCATTTCCTTTTTCCTCTCTTCTTTTCTTTACGACCTTCTATGATTTTGTTTCTTTTTTTTTTCATCTTCGATAACGTATTTAACGTTCCATGAAATTAAAACCCTCAGCACCTTCGGGGAGAATAAGAAGTGCTAGCTCGCACTTCTCTTCTTCATCACTAGACTATGATTTTCAACGGTTGTCAACACTTTTGTTCGATCGTTTTTCGGTGCTCTATTATTAAAGTTAAGTATATCGGGTATTCCATAATACGTGGGTAAATTTCTGTGAGAAATTCACAACACCCATAAATAATAAAATATTGCATACCACTCACTATAATATTTCATTTTAAATAATTATATTTTAATATTCATTATTTCAAAAATATAATTAAGTAAAAATTTAAGTAGTAAAACGAAACAGCCTTCGATGTAATTAACCAGAGAATAAAAGTTATTTTAGGAACACAATTGGCAAAACATTTTACAGCTTCATTTTCTTTATTACTCCTTAACGTGTGGTATAAAAAATACGAGAGGAGTTATTTACGGAACATAAAGTAAATGAGTTAATTATACGCTACACGATGGACATATTGGAGAAAAGAAAACGGACGCGTCTTGAATTTTTATTATTTGTAACGCCGCTAATTCTATGTATAAACAAAGAGAAAGAAGTACGAAAGAAAATGCCGTACAATGTCAGGAAGGCGAATCACGTACAGGAAAGATACATATGAATTTTGCGCGGCCACCTGGTGGTATGCGGGTCAAATCGGGTTAGTATCGTTATATCACGTGACCAATTTAAATTTTTCGTACGTGGATCGTAATACAATTTGTAAAGGCCCCGTTACAACGATTTTCCATTTATTGATTTTCGCCCTTCGATGGTGTAAAGCGTGCTAAACGTAACTATACGATTTCAATTAGCTGTCAATTCGGATTTAAGCTGTCTCTGTAACACGTTGTATAGCAGAGTTATAAAATTTATTGGAAAAAGAGAAAAGTTCTAAGAACAGGTAAGAATTGTTAAAATAATATTATGTAAACACTTTTGTTTCAATTCTAAAAGTTATGAAACTGTTGTTTAAGCAGTCCTCTTATATCAATAATGGTTCCTAAGATAGCATTTTTTAGTTGCAACTTTAACAAATAAAAAAAAATACGCGTTTATTTCCAGTTACTTAAAAGTTTACGAAGTTTTATCAAAATCGGAGAACACTTTGGTACATTCTCCTGTTAGATAAAGACGGTAGTCAGTTAAATAGAAATGCTAGGGGTTAATTAATGTCTTCCACTTCCGGCTACTTGTTCTAATTAAATACTATTTACTTAAAGAAACAGTTATACAGTTTCAAGTTTTAGTATAAGTGAAAAGAAAATAATGGAAGTTAAATAATTTATCGATATTCTTCATTTTACTTCAATCGTAGTAAATAACTTTGTTCAAAGTTGCAATAACTATTTGAATAAATTAATACTTTCCTATTAAATATAATAAAATTAAACTACTTTTAATTTTACATTTTGTTTTTGCAACCTGGTCAAAATGTCCCCGTGTATTCCATGTAAGAGTTAATTACATTAAATCAACGTTACTTAAATTAAAATTATATATACGTGCAGTGGACTTATCAATTAAAATTATTATACAATATTTATACAGGCAGAAAAAGTCAATGCGTTAAGATGCACTTTGTGAAGTCTTATTTAAGGAAAAATTACAGACGCTATTAAAATAATTTCAGTTAAAATGAATTAATTTCTTTCACGAGATTTATGCGGCACTCGTTATGAGACCATGTACAGAGAATACAGTTTTAATTTTACATGGCAGAAGAGAATCTGTACTGGCGAGCAACTCCATTTTAATGGTGATTCATTTGTCTTAATTTTAAATCTACTGTATTTTTGTGCAGACGAATTGTACTATATCTAGCAACTGGCAAAATGAGAATGATCAATTATTACACACTAAGATTTTTGGAACAGACTTAGACTGAGAGGTCATTTATACATTTAGAAAAATCTGTTTTCAAATTTATGGATCGTATTTTAAATTATTTAAATTTTTGATTTTGTAAAGTAGAACGGAGGTATAGTTACCTCTAATTTTTAAATATAACATTTTAAATAGAATTTTATAAAAATAAGTAGATTTTAGTATTTTAAGATAAACAGTCATGATTCAACGTTTCAGGTAAATTTTGCAAAATTTTTCTTACGAAAAGTTTTATATTAGTTTCATAAACGATGCCTGTTAACGCGGCTTCGTAACTTATTAATTTCTGTTAGCTCGAAGTGATAAATAAGGTGTTAAAAGTCTTTATTACGGCTATAATTCATATGAAAGTTAAAAGAAGGATTTTAAGTTTAATAACTTATTCCAAAACAGAACTTATATCGTTTGTATGAGAAAGGATTAAAATGCTTTCAACGATTAACTTCATTAAACTTCCTCATTACTTATAAGTAAGTATGTCATGTGTTTTATGATTCAGGTAATCGCATAATCCATTTACAATAATTTTTTTAACATTAATTAACATTAATACTAATCTTCTGTTAATTACAGACTTGTTAAAATTTTACAGATTTGTCATAATTTAATATTTGATATTTTTATAACCACTACTAAAATTAAATACTATAAAAGTAAACATGAAAAATTTTCTAGAGTTGAACCAGGTGTTTTATATAGCTTTATGGTGGAGTGTAAATACACTGAAATTGACAAATATAACTCCATTTATTTATTCTGAGTTTTCCCAGAATTGATGTATATGATTTTGTCATACATACAGTGGGTGGAAACAGTACTCGTATAGCAATTAATTTCATCCTACCTCAGACAATATAATCTTGTTAACATTATCAATATTTATCGACAAACTATAATGCATTTGTCTCATACGATCAATATTTACCGAAATGAAAATACATTCAGCTTTAATTATATCTAATCAAAAGAAAGCTTCTGCAGACGTTGTAGTATTTACTGGCAGTATTTTATTAATATTAACAATATTTTAGAATTCATCAAACCGGTTCATCGACATTTTCAATAATTACAATACGGCCTTTTACAATCAATCTGGTCTCTCGTATATTCAATAATATCGACAGTATTGGAATATTGACAATGTATATTGACCGTCGGAGTGCCCCTTTGTAGGTTTACTAATATGTATTATTAACTACGGTTGTACGTATTATTTAGTGTTGAAAAATCTTTATTTCAATTTCCATGCATTTTGTTGAATCTTTGACTTCTGAAACACTCCAATAGATACTAATTAATTAGTAACTAATTTACTTAACGTTCAACCAGTTCTCAATACATAGCGATTAGAAAGAGATGAAGCAAAATAAACTCTCCCAGAAATGAAGAGAATATCTGTCAGACAATATCGCAATCTCGTCGGATCTCATCAATTTGTTCTTGTTTCTCATTTGCTTCGCCACTCTCTGAACCGCTCAATTTTCACGCCTCCGCCTCCGCCGCGAGATATCGATCGATGCTGTCCTAACAATTCCCTAATATTGAGCCAGACCCTTCTTCATTTTTTTCTACCCACAGAATCACACCCGAATTACCAGGTTCAAGCTGAAGTTTGAATTATCGTTATTAGCATGAATTTTCATGAATATCTCGTGCGCCAAGCCGACGACCAGAATGCCTGTGGCGAGCATCGTAGAGACCGGCTCTCTTTTGCTAGATCTTTTTCAACGAGTCTCGTAATAGCATTGCGGCAAAATAAAATTCCCTAGATCCTCGACTCCATTCATATTCTTGTACCTTGTGCCGGGAACACGTGCGATAAGAAATACACGACAGCATACTTCAATTTCCTCGCTGATTTTTTTGCAAGTTAATGAGATTTTTCACTTTTACAACTATGGATAATTCGATTAGCGTTTCCATTAAGTTGGGAAGGTTCCTATCAGAAGCTTTGCAATCATTGCAAAATTAAAAAAGTAAAGCATCAATAAAATTTTAACAAATTCAAAAAATGAAATTAATTACTTTGGCCTGTGAACTATGATATTCGAAAATGATATTTGAAAAATTGTCTATAATATTAAAGTTTTAAATAGTTATGTTTTATAAAAACATAATTTTTATTTCTAAAGAAGAGTGTATCTGAACGTTTGGGGATGAATTTAGACTCTGTCGTATAAGCGATTGAAATTTTTCGAAATGCATTGAATCCGACAGGACTTAAAATCGCTCAGCAAAAATTTTGAATGGCACAGAATATTACGGTTGAACTGCTAGTAGAATAAGAGATTTACGTTACAAAAGTTTGCAATGTGCTATTCTAGGCAACGATATTTTATTATTTGTTGCAAGTGAAAATATAGAACGTATAGTATCAAGTTTTCTGTTGACAGGCTGTTGAATTTGGAACGAATAAAGTATGTAATATCAGAGCATTAATGCATTTTAAATCTGTAAATTTGACGAAATATTGATCCTTTACAAACTGGAATGAATAAATATATTCTAAATTTGATCGGCATCAGTTTTTCAATTTATACCTTTTTAGTTTATATAACAAAATTAGATAAATTTTTTAATAAAAAATTGAAAATAGTAATAGCTTATCTATTATGTAATACATAAATAGAAACCTTTGGTTGAATTATACAATACAAAGTAATACAGATTTTCATTTATTCTACATGTAACCTGAAATTTAATAAATCAGACTTTTTCCCCAGATGTATTATTTTGTCACTGCGAAACATATAGGATGTCAAACGAGGATTTGTTCATTTCGGTTGAGTCAGCTCGCTGAGTGATTTGATGGACGTGAACAAAAACCAGTTTTTCAATTGGATTTTAAAACACCACCTACCTAGAAATAATCTATTCGTCTTGTATCTCTACAATTGTTATTTCAACATTTTTGACAGGTCTATACAGAAAACAGAAGCGGTTTTGATCCATCGTTTCACAAAAATTAAAAGTGCTTCTATTTTCTAGTGTTTCAATTGAATAATATATTTGTTTTTCTGTTCCTGTTTTTTTTTATCGTATATTTCAAGATGCATGATGAATGGCCCTAGAATATTTCCACTGCATTTGAACATGCAAAATTATTCATTTGATGGGAACAAATATTTGAAAATGATATACATCTAATTTCGAAAGAAAATTAATATTTTGACAATTGGAAAGGAATATAAAATATTTTTAATTTAGAAGAATGTAAAGTTCACATTTGCAAGTTTCAATTATTTCAATCCAGAAAATAGAAAATGTTACTGAATGAAGTTTTGCAGTACGTTACAACGAAGTAATAACCCATAAGTACAGAGAAATCTTTCAACGAGGACTTTCTTTATCAGCCTCATATAGTCATCTCTATTTCTTTTACCCTGAAGGCTGCTTCCTCTCGACTTTCACGGCCTGCGAATTTTCCTAGTTTATCCGATAATTTTCTCGCCTTTTGCACGATACAGGAGAGAGAAAAAGCGAATGAAAGAAGAAGGAAACACGTAGATGGACGAAAAAAGGAAAATAAATGAAGGAAGATGAGAAGGAAGAGAGCGGGGTATAGAATGAAGGAAGCGAGGGAAAAAGGAAGCGAAAAAAGGAGAGGAAGAATAAGAAGAGATTGGAAAGAGTTATGATTGTGGCCGAGTTTTCGTACTCGAAAAGCTTTGGAAGACTTTTGATGACGTACGACAATTCATCTTTGATGGGAAATGCATAGAGAAAAGAAGACTATAATATCAATCGAGTACTTCTTCACTGGAAGTTCTGTTATCTGATGAATGGCTTGTGTTATGCTATTTAATTTATACTGAAAGTTGAGTGAATTTAAATTTTGAAACTTAAGTTTCGAACTTGTACACTCTTAAATTTGAACAAAATATATAGGGCTTTCCATTTTTCTGTAATTTTTAACCCCCTGAAATTAATTTGATTTTCTACTTCATATTATTTTCATTTTTTAAATGTGACGTATATCTTATAAGAGTTTACAATTCACACGATGAGATATTAATTAATATTTTGATAATACCAACTGAATTCATTTTATTAAGATGACAGGGGTATATTTAATGTCCAATATATGAAAGACGATATGACTTGGTGGATAGCATTTTCTATGTTCGATGGAGTGCTCTAATGATCACGTGTCATGATGCTGCTATATATTCAACCATGCTCTTTACGTAATTGAGAGGCAAGCTGAGCAAACTTTAAGGCGGATCACATAATTAACGGATCGTTTCGAAGGCCAAGATACTTGCAGTTTAGACATCGAATCATAAGTCATAATTCGAGCAGCATCAGAGCCTGTAATTACCGGAGAGTTCATTTAGCAGATTATCACTGAAAGACGATCGAGAATCACCGTAATCGGATACTGATTTAAAACACCACCATTAAATCATTTATTCTTATCAGATATTTAATAATATTCCTTTAAAAAAATAGTAATTACTAAGATCACTAATTAACAAACCTGAAGAATTTCTTGAAATTCAATGTCTACTTAAAGGAAGTTATAGGAGAATACTTTAGACAGTAGTATTAATTAATAACTAATATGAAATACAAAATTAAATTAAAATTGAGGCTCCCTCTATGCTCCACCGTCCGAAAGTTGATAAGCCCAGTGATTGAAGATTAATTCTCCAGATTGTTTTAATAAGTATTATTAAATAAATAATAGAATTATTAATGCGATTATTATCGTACGCGATTTTTAAATCGTTATGAGATTAATCATACATTATTAATTTAAACATTTCATTCTTCATAAAAGTTTTATAATTTATACAAGATACCTGAAACTTGTTCAAAAATGTTTCTCCACAGAATTGCGTACCACTACCAGGGGAATGAACATGAATTTAATTTTTCGTTGTGATTCATTCATATTTGAAACTGAATACATTTCAAGATGTTCTCTTTCCGACAGAAAACATTTCAAAGTGACTGCTGATTAAACATTTACGTTTAATAGAGATTGTTTCTTTTATGAATGAAAATACACTAATTACATTTTTACTGTTAACCACTGTACTTCGTTTGACTCTAATTATCTGGAAGTGGAAATTCAATATTTTATAACTTTTTAATGAAACAATCGTAATATACGAATTTTCCTGACGTTCATTAAAATTTCTCAAAACACCCCTATATTCTTTAATTAAAATTTCAATCCTATTTTATATAAAATATAATATATGTTTATTATATTGATGTTGTATCTGTGCAATTACTTTTTAGAAGAATAAAATGTTTATTGTGAAACAAAATAGAAATATGTATCACATACAAGAACATAAATCATTCTAATGGATCAGGATTGAAACTAAAATTACTAGAGATGTGATAGATATTTTATAGTAGTTAATTGTAGCATACATAGTCATTATCAACGAGAAAATCGCTGAATCGTGACATTATAATGTGATACGATTGCTATTACAGCCTGTAATGCATTTGTTACACGAAAAGATATAAATCCGAATTGGAACAGTAGAAAGGAGGTACAAATAGCTGTTATTCTTGAAAACTGGGTCGATGGTTTGATAAAACCATTTATAGTATTATGAAACTTTTCTTTAATAGCTGCCAGAAAAAAAGGTAACTGATGAACAAATTCAATAAAAGAATGATAAATAAAAACCTTTCAATATTCCCTTGACGCGTCGATTTCAATGTTATTCTACAATGATTAAATCGTTAGTAAACACCGCGAGTGACCATCCCTTGTAATTTCACTTCCTTTTTCCTGTCACGTTTTTCAAACCTTCGCCCAGAGCTTTTCCTTTCCTTCCCATCAATCCCTTTCATTTGCTGTTCGACTCCCATAGGAATCGGTAAGTAGTATACAACGCAATGAAACCGTTTAATGGAAATCGAATTACTTCAATTAAGATAGAATCAACTCTTCTTATTCCCTTGAAAGATCATTTCGTGTGGAATAATATATTTTTACAAATGATCTACTGAATATCATTGGTGAATATAAATCTTCTCTTTAGTATATCTTTGAAAATTTAATTTATATGAAATTGTTGCAGAACCTGAGATGATTTGGTGACATATAATAATTAAATATTAATAACTCAATTTTTTTCACGAGGTACTTCAACAAATTTGAAATTAGCAAAATTCAAGAAGCAGAATTGAAATATTGTAAATGCCGCGCTCCATTTTCTTATATTGAATTCACGCAAGAGAAAAATTGAGGAACATTTTTATTTGAAAGAAAAAACTTCATTTTACATTTTCAACCCACTTTTGCATGAATTATCACCCCCTTTTCGCTTACACGGTAGATCCGGTAAAAATGAATAAATCGTGGAGGTATAAATTAAAAACGTACTTCTGACAAGAGAAATAATAAAATACATGTGTAAATGAAGGAGTGCATTGTGCGGAATAAAAACACGTACGATTGTGTCGTTTCCCAGTGAACGTTTTATTTAATTTGTCAACGTCAGTCATGCGAGGGTTGAAGAGTCGATGACACGATCGGGAAATCTTCAATCAAAATATGACGAAACCGACTGCGCGACACCACGCCGTTTTAACCGTAATTAATTTCGGCAGGATTCGTATCACGTGGATAATTCCGTTCCGATCATGATCGCCGATTGCATAGAAACGCGTTTCACGTTCACGAAATAATTATTGAACTGTCCACCGAGAATACCGACGTATTTATAGAGGCGATAATGTCCATCATAAATGTTTTATTCGATGAAAACACCTGCACCTACATAAATGTACAAGTTCTATAGGGATTTTCTACATGGTTAATAAATATTAATATTCAATTTAAAATATAAACATATCTTTCTTTAATTTTGTAACAAAAAAAAAGAAAAAAACAAAAAATAGTTTCCACTCACGGATTATTTCAAAATGTGTTAAAAATTAAGTGAAATATGTAAAGTGGATTATAGATGGAGTAAGGGAGATTCTATAACTTAAAATAAGTTGAAATGATAGAATAACTTCTCTTCGTACGAAGCTTCATTTATAAGAAAAGTGAATTTGAAAATTCAGGCGCGTCTGACTAATGCCTGATTAATACTACTGGTTTTACTACTTGACTCTGCAGTAGTCGAATCTATGAATGTGTAAAACGGATAATAAGCGTTATCAGGGCTTTAAATTTGGGACTTACACTTATTACAATGATAAGAGAGTATTTAACAAGCTTGAAATTCTATCAGACCGTTTATCGATAATCAAGGGTCAGAGATGATCAAGGAGATCGTGGTTTGTTCTTGTCCCACCTGTGTGTACACCCATCGATAGCAAGATTATTCCTCGAGAATGGTTGTGTCGCTTCATAAATCGCAGGATTTATCGTTGCTGACTCACCGAGATCTGTTCACGGTGTATCGGAACCCTTAGGGCTATCCCATGGGGTTTAGCAACCCCACGGGAGTTGCAATAATTCCCTACGAACTTGTATATAATCTCTGATCAATTATATATATATATTTCTGTACTGAATATGGAAGATTTATAGAAAAGTAGGTCCATGGTGTACCAGTACCCTTAGGGCTATACCATGGGGTTCATTGCTCCCATGGAAACTTCAATAATTTTCTAGAATTCTTAGCAAATTAGTATTTCTTCTTTTGCCAACAATCATTTTAAATTAAATAATGCTTGATAAATTATATATAAATTATTTTCTGTAAATAATCATATTGAATAGAAGAAATATGATACAAAAATCGAAACTGTAGCTACTGAAACTACAATCTCTACGAGATCGTTTACAAGAGATATTTTAAAACTGGAAAGATATTAAAACTGGAGGTATACTTACATTGAAGTCGGCCGTGCATTTTACCAAATCTGCTGGATGTCCGGAATACAGCCTCAACGATTGCAGTAGACCCTTTAAATAAACAATCAGGAAATAGTAGACGATTGCACGGTACACATAATTCGTCATCTTTCTTCACGAGTTTCGTTTCTTCTTTCTTGTTTCCGATATTCACAAGGAAACGCAATGGTCACAATTTTTGAAATGTCACTGTCTTGTAATTTAACACCTTTTTCGTTAAATAGTTCAAATCAAATTAACAACTCAAATCAGAGCTGTTAGAGATATTGTTGTTTATAGTAAAACAACTTAATCATTTATGTAAAAAATCTTAAAATTATGAAGCTGAAATTCTTTAAAAATTACATTAATTTAAAAAAATGATTATGGATTATTTTACCTGATAAAAATTTTTACAAAATGGTTGAAAAATAATTAGTTTTGTATGGAACTAATAAAGGGCTATTTTGACCCTTAAAACTATAAAATTTTATTTTCTTAATAAGACATCTTTTCTAAAATAGACAATGTCTCGATCAATTTAAAAAATATTTTCAATAATTAAATCCTTTAGGTGGTTATTTCTACCAAATTTTAAGCTTTAAATTGATAGCATAAGTACCTTTTCGTGATACATTTATGTCATAAAGATTCATTGAACTTTGAATGTTTCGAAATTCTCCATTTGATATGCAACGATTCGATACATAATCTATAAGCATGATTCAAAAATAACTCGTAACTGGAGCGGAACGATCTCGTTCAAATTGTTGTTAACTGGCAGCCCGGTGGTTTGACTAATTAATTTCGCTTTAAACTTTCAGCACGGATTTTTGGCCGGTGTATGATGAAAGTTTGTCATAAAAAATTTCATTGGGAATTCGCCCGAACTATCTAATTTTCCAATGATGCGAGAGGCGATAGAACGAATCTCCGTTAAAAAAAAGTATAACCAATTATTGGGTTCATTAATTTGAAGATATTCGAAAGAACACCTTTTGAAATCATACATTCATTCAAGCTTCATTTGGAAACTTTCCACGAAATTTCAACGCAAACACCGTGACGAACAGGGCAAACATTCTCGACACCATTACCCAGAAGTCATTTTTCACGATACGAAATGGCAAAGGAAAAATCGATACTTTATCTGCGAACGACAAACGAATCGGATGGGCTATCTGTACGAAAAAAAAAGAAGAAATCGAAATGTTAAAACGGTGATCGATCGATCACTGGTAAAGTATTCATGGGATCGATAGATCTTCTTAAATGGGCCGAGGTAACGCACTTTACGGTGTACTTTTACAATTCCCGTTGCTACGTATGCTCGTAGCGAACTCTTTTTCTTCCTCCGTAAGCTACATAACGGATTTTTTCATTCGGAAATACCAACCCGTTCCACGGATTTGCAACGATAAAAGGTCGTTTTCATTTTGTACCACGGGTAGCCCGATCGCGGTTTTCCTACCGATTAAACCGCCGTAAGACAACGTGGCTCCAAGTGCGTGTAAACTTTCGCGTTAACCGGAGTTTAAATTGTGCTCGCGAATACCGCGAAATTTAACGTCGGACTTAAGAGATTAGACCAGTCGGTAATTTTTAAAGCACGAAAGAGGCCGATTGGTAATCCGCTTGAACGAGGATTCGCTTCAAAATGAATTTTTCAATCCCCGCTGTTCAAGGGTTTATTTTATAAAAAAAAAAAAAAAAAAATCAAAAATCAAAAAGGTTGATCCTCCCTATACGAAAGTGTTAAAATATACGTATTTATGTTGGTCATGAGTTCCTATATTTTTTAATTGATTTGAACTAATATGTAGGAGAAATGAATTGGCGAAATTGCATTGTTATTGGAACAATTTGGTTTCGACCATGACATGGATTGCTCATAATATCCTGTTAGATGGCTACCGTGCTCAGCCTGTTACTTGTTCACGAATTGATCAAACGATATACGTTCGATCGGTTTGTCGATTGGTCTGAATTATTACGAGCCTAGCCTGCAGCCGCAACTAAACGACGTTTGCATAATTTTACCGGATGATAGATGTATCTTCGCCCCGGAAGTTTCGAGTTACGTGATACGAAACTAAGCAACATCCTTCTTGTAACGTTAATCCGAATCTTCAACTATCGATTGACGAGCCAGGGTGTATAACCAATTAATAATAATTACGACGTTCTTTCATTACTAAACTCATTAGAAACTTTTGATGGGGAGATATTGAAAGAAGTTTACCATTGAAAAATCTGTCTTTAATATTTTAATTTTTCATCATATCCCTCTACCTAATACTTTATACTTTTTAAATTAATTATAATTTGCTAGAACATTAGAGAGATAAAAGAATACAAATTTCAAATTAGATGTTTTTTTATTTAAAGTACTTTTTTAATTAATAATTGATTATTAAATTAACGTAATGCTTTATAATATATGTTAATTAACTGACCAATTAAAAATGTCAAATGTATTCGATGTTAGAAGAATAAAGAATATGTGATTAATCAATGAAGGAAGTTACACAATTTCCATCCAATTTACATTAACAAATCCTTTTTACATCTCGATACCAGCTGGAATTCGTTCAACTCATTGTCAGATTTTACATTTTAAATCAGGAAACGATAAATTAACATGTCATCAAATTGTGAATAAACATGTTACACGTTTCAGTCGTTGTAATTGAATCGTGATATTACAACATTTCATGGAAATATTGTTTAACTTTAAATGTCATTTAAAAGGCACATTATTTAATTTTATTCTTCATAAATAGCAATAATATTCAATACACGAATTGATATTTATTTATTTTAAAAGTGTGCATTAAAAACTGATAAATCTATTGCACATGCACATTTACAAACAAAATATGTTTCTGAAAATATAATATTCTTTGAATCATTTACTTTTTCTTTCCTGCAACAGACGTATCTAATTACAATTAAAAAATAGATACAACTTTTTCTTCTGTAACAATTCTGTAACGTGGATCATCCTGCAACTACAATATAGGTTGTCACGAACTATCCTCAAAGTTAAATAACCGATATCCGGGTCAAAGAAGAGATTTTCAGATAGATATCGATACCCCTGTTCACTATTAACACTGGTACTGGTAATCGATTGTCGATGGTATGTTTCGACAGGACAGCGCGTTTGAAACTTTCTAAGGACGCTCGAGTCATCGGGGTTTCGAGTAGCGGTTTAATCAGATGGAAAACGAGGACTTCCGGTCGTGTCGGGTTCGATCGTTCCGTACGAGATGAACACGGATGACTGTCCTGACCACGCTAGACCCTACGAAACCTACAGAGGCAAAGAGTGAAAGAGAGGGGAGAAAAGCGGTTCCTGTGGCTGGCTTCGAAGCTTCTTCCATGCTCAAGTTTTTTCGTACACAAAGAATATTAACAAATAAAACGTGCTATGTATCAGTAATCTATATGTAAATAATTATTGTTTATTTATAAACCGAAATACATTATATATTATAAAGAAGGATTAATTACAGTGTAATTTTTTATGGTATTTAATCAATAAAATTGATATTTTCACAAACTTAAAGAAAGTGTGCCATATTTATTCTTATCCAACTTTAAAAATATTTAATTACTTAGAAAGAATGCAATTTACACGTTTCGTTACTAGCACGTATTTCTTGTTAAATGTTTTTAATATTTGTTTGCATTGCACTTTTTACGAATAATTCAACTGCAATGGTAAACAACGAAGTTTGTTAATTAAAAACAATATTTCACACGCAGGTGTGTACATGTAATTTTGAAAATTGTCAACGTTTGAAAAAATGCCAATTTCATTTAACACGGAATATTAAATGTTTATAGAATTCAGTGTAGTGAAAAAATTACCTTCATCGATACCATAAATTGCCTTCGAAATGAAAATATCTTTATTTCATTTTCCATTTCCGATTGAAAGTCGATAACAAACCATTTTATGTATCCGTATATTAAATCATCAATGATCCAGTTATGTATCAATAACAGATTAATCATATAGATTTAATCACACGAAGCTATTTGATAAATACTTCAGGTATAAATGTGTATCTGGTTCAGCTTATATCTTTTCTTCAGCAGATAGAATTCAATATTTATTTTTCCCGGTATATTTTAGAAAAAATATAGAAACTTATTGATTTTAAATTAAATTTATTTGCCCACTGAGCTTCCGCGGGATTTCATTTGCATTTAAATTGAGAATAACAATATACCCCTTTTTTGAAATAAAGCATTCATTTTTGGATGAACAATGTATCGTTTACTTCAAAAGTTGTTATTTCGAAATACATTCTAAGCTAATTAGTTTTCCAATCAATTTCCCTTTTGATTAAAAAATATTGGGAAGTATTGAAAAATAATTTTCCCTTTTAAAAAAATTAAAATGACAAACCTGATACTAAAACAACAATATAACATCATATAATATTACCTATTATATACCAAATTTCAATGCAAATTATTAAGTTTCTTTGGATTAAATTATAAGACCAGATATAATAAAATAAAATAAAATATTTTTTATCATGTTCAGTTACGTTCAAATTATACTATCTAATCTTTAACATTAATTAGGTAAATTTGCTAATTTGCGAATTGAATTAAAATTTGCAACAATCTAACTGGTTCTATTCGCAATAATTTCCTCGTTGCGAGTTTACTGGCACATCGGATGCAGTGACGAGTCGCTTCTAAAGTCGGGACGCGATTGTTTAATTCTGACAAAGACCGACAAAGAGCGTCCGACAAATTTTAATCCCTCCAGTTCCGTGAAAAGTAGCCGGAAGGAGGCAAGGAGGAGGGAAATGGTGAATGCGGCCAGCTAGAATACGCTTAATTTTCCAGATTTATCAGAGCATGATAAGAAATCGAGTTAACGTTTTCTAAGCTTCTCGCTGGGATCTGACGCGATTAAATATTTGGGAGAATTTTCGACCGTCTGCCTTCTGCGTCCTGTTCGTCGTGTTTTATATATAGAAAGTCTGTAGCTGGCCACTTCAAAGGGGAACAGACGCGTTCAAGAACTTGATCAACGAGTCTGGGAAATTTTAAACGTGTCCTTAATAAGTTAAATTATCGGTGTACACAAACTGTAGTTTATCTTTTTTTAGGAATTTCTTTTTAACCATGGAAAGTCTAACTAACAATAAGAGGAAGACTCTTTGAACCACACCAATTATAAAATTATGAAGAATATGTTATTTCTCTCTCAAAAAATTATGTATTGTAGATTATGATTTGAAAATTAATACCGAAGAAGCGATGTTAATCTTGCAAAAATATTGTTAGAATTAGTAAATCTATCTTCTCAAAGTTAGTAAATCAAATGATTTTTCTAATTTAAATTGAAAAAATCTGAAATTAATTTTGAAGGGTTTGAGTGAAAATTCCATTAGCAATATTATTTTGAATAAGGATTTCTTTTAATTATTCAGAGTGTAATTTGCGGTGCGGGTGACCCCCATAGCATTCAACATGTTAACAATAACTACAACGAGATACCTTCGTGCTTATCACACTTACAATGAGTGTACTATGAAAATCTGATCTCCATTGGCAAATGTGTAATTTGAATGTCAACGATACCGCTGCTTTTAATGGATTTCCATTATTCCAGTTGCATTCGGTCCCAAACAATGCTCTGCCATTTTCAGGCTAGTTTCTGCTTTGAGCGAATCCGAAATTCACGGTTCTCGTATCGCTGATATTCACTACTTTTGTCATTATGTATAGTTTGTCGAAAGCTGTCCGTTAAATCTGCCATGATTTGCATTTCCGCACCGCGATCATCGAGACCGATTCAATTCGCGAATTTTGTATCGAGCGTGAACTAATTTCGCCATAAAATGTATTGTAAACAGAACTGCTTCAAAGAGATTTGGGTCACTGTATATAAATATTTGCATCTGTATTTCCGCGTATTCAAATCGAAGCATATTTTCAGTATAAAAATGTATAGACCGTTGATGATTATTTAAAATAAATAGTGGGGAAAAAATTGCTTCTTAATTTCTTTGACAGCCACTACGTTATTATTAGGCGTACAAATTAATTCTGGGCCTTTTCTTTTTTTAACTGAAGATTCATTTTTAGAAAGTCATGGTAACTTCAATTATTGCTATTATACTCTTTGTTATACTCTAAATAAAATTAAAACATTCTCAAGTTTTATTAATTAAGTAAATTGGATAAACACGTGTTAATATTATCAAAACTAATACTTTTGAAAAAATAAAACTGAAATGAACATTTTCTTTTTCGACAACGAAAAAAGAGAGATTTATTATTGTATACTGAATAATGTGTTAACTTCAAACAATTGATCGCGATAAGCACGCAGAGAAAGTACTGATTTAAAACATTAACCTGATTTATTTCACAAACGCGTAACAAATCGTCCGGGGGAAATTTAACAAATTTCATTTGCGCGTACCGGAAAACGGAGCCAACATAGTAATAAAATCGTCGTTTAAATTCTGTGTTGCTGGTGTCATCGATTAATTCGTTTATAAATCGATTCGTTCGTCGAAACGCTCGGGAACAAGCGCGATTTAATTGCAAAGTGGAATTGAGTAAATTTTAACGATTAAAAGTGCGTCCTATGTAATCGTGACACGACACTTCGGTTTGTTTTTCTCTTTTGATCGATGCTAATTACCCCAGTTTAACTAGCAATTCTCATTTATTAATCGTGCATACGAAACGAATTGATTAATTGTGCATACATTCATTAATCATATTTCATTAATCCAATGTTATAACAAATATGTTCAGTAAAAAAAAGTACAATTTTGATTGTATAAACAATAGAAATAAAAATATCTGGTAGGAACGATCTTTAAATAAACACATGTTGTTACACGTGTATACTGAAAGTCTTCTGTAATAATATTTTCTTCCTATTGGCCATCTGTTTTCTGTTCTAGCAACATTTTTCTACTACAGTTTCCAATAAACAGAAATGTTTTTGCTTTTAACTTTTAAGAAAAGATTCTCATGTAACATCCTCAAAATCTTCCGAGGTTTTAAGATTCCTATAGATAAAAGATCGATCCGAAGAGTCAGTCTGCTAATTCGAGGCCATAAAGTAAGCCTTTCTCTTCCTACCCTGGTATCTCATGGGTATCCAAGCAGTTAGGTGATTCGTGGTATTTTATAGTAACGATAGTAATAATAATAATACAGCGAAAGGGGTAAAACAGAATATAACAATCCTCTACCACCAGCCATCACAGAGAAAAAGAGTTTGATAGGATTAATCTTAACAGAATGGCAAGAAGGCTAGGGGAGCTTAACGCGGCTTTTCATTCTGGCCACTTCTCTGTTTTCCTCTACGGCAACCCTTCCACTTTTACTCTTTACACTCGTCTCGAGGCCTCGCGCCGTCTTTGAATACGATATGGGTGCTCGAAAAATGGTTGTTCCTCTGACAACGTAGTCGCACGAAAACAAAGCAACAGGCGCGGCTATCTTAACCTCGATCCAGCCTGTTGGCGAACGGACAAATCTTTTCCCGTTGGCCAATCGAGTTTACCACGTGGCCGTGTACACACGACGGAAATGCTGTTGTCCGACAGCAGGGTACACTTGTAACAGCGTTCTTGCGGAGGCTGCGTTTGACAAGGGCCAGCACGTGGATTATTATTGACCGCGAACGCATAATAAGCCATGCCGGGCTTATTTCGCGTGCTGTAAGGCCACGCTCACTCGGTCAACCGGGGATAACTATCTCGATCGGATCGATAACTTTAGAGGGACCGGTTTGATTGTGCGTATAGTCGCGTTAAATTTGCAATCGGTCGGATGGATCAGCTCAAAGGTGGTGAATGATAGCGAATCCATTGGGTCTTATGATTTCGAGATTGCGAATAAACGCCAATTACTTTATTAAACTGGCTCTGAAATTGAATTACGTTGATGAAATGGAGCTTCAGATTTTTAATTTTATTTTATTTAACAGAACTATGTGTAGAACTGAATGGTCTCCTAAGAATACATCGCAAATGAACCATTCGCGGTCGATCGAGTACCGTTCTATCTATGGCAATTAAGTGGCATTTAACCCAGATGTGACTATCATCTTTCCAGAAAGACGACTGCATAGAAATTTCACTAATACCTTTCGCCCATATTCCCGATATAAGAAAAAGGACATTAGACATGTTTGAAGAAATGAGAATATCAGGGTTGAAACCAGCAACGAAGCAATTGTCGTCACGTAATTAGTGTGCAATTAAGACAGAGGCAATCATAAGGTAATTACAGTGTTACCGCGATGCTATTTGCGCTGAGATTTCTCTCATAACGCCAGGTAAGAAATATTGAATCCACAGGAAAGGGGGTTAAATGGGCAGTAAAAGGTTAAATGGTCCGTAACGTTTACCAGGTGTTTCGTTGCTTCCACAATATCATCCGTTTTTCTCTGATACTGGAACACTGCCCGGTTCTGGCCTCAACGAAAATTCTTGCCCAAATAAAAGCTATCACGTTCCAGGGCAGTAAAGAGTCTCGGTTCGCTCGAGTTCAGGAACCGTTTGCAGCCTTCGCGTTCAACTATTTTACTTTCGTGCTTCTGCACATTGTTCCGCCACGAAAATTATCGTGGATCGCCGGTTCTCCTCTCTTTCCTCGTGAAGTAGCTTTAGCCCTGGTTCGCGAGAAACCGGAGAAAAGAGAGAAAAGCGACCAACAGTATTGTTATCGATTGATAATTAGGAGGAATCTCGTCTTTCCGACGGTTTTCAAACTGAAGTTTTTCCAAGCAGGAAAAGGAAATTAGAATCGACTTCGTATCCCTTTCTTTTTATGCGTAAATTTATTGAGAATCAAAAATTGAAGATTAGTTTAATTAAAGTCAATGTTGACTCTTTTCAATGTTGAAAAATTTAATATTTTTCAACTCTCGCATAATATAAAAGTATCACGAGAATATAAATGTAATACTTCGTAACCGGTGTTCCACTTGCAATTACATGTAAAAAGGACAAGTACAAACTGCTATAATCTCTCATTCAAATTTACCAGAACGCTGCAATTTTGCTCTTATCGTTATTTACGTTCAAACTTCAAGCGCAGAAGTTACAATTTCGTTATTCCATCGGAGCAGTTCCAGTGAAAAAAGATATTAATTTGCCGGGCAGTTACGCGTTCTTTACTTTCTTATTTCGAGCAAATATATTCTTAGCTGTTTCCGCGGGTTTAAATTGCATTGCCATAAATGCAAATTTTTCATTTCGAAAAATGCAACTGAAAAATATACCCGACACGAAAGGCAGCCCTTTCATTGAATTAGGCAGATCACTCTGTACAATCAAATCCCCCTGGAAGACCAATACAAATAATCCAATAGCAAATGTCAGTAACAAAAAGTGGACAGCAACGAGGCAAATAGTGTCAGGGCCGTCCTCATTATTCGTCGCGATCAGTTAACAATTTCATTACATGTCCGCGAGGGGTTTCGCGTGCCAGATATCACTGGCGGCCCTTGGCGAATCCATGATCCGTATCCGACCAACTTCCGGAACACCTGAAATCCCTTTGGGAACAATGCAGGGTATCTCTGAGCAAAGCAACGAAAGCATTGTTTTCAGGCGTGGAATAGAGGCGAAAAGTGGGGTGTTGAAAAAGAAAAGGGGATCGAAACGGGGATTGGGCCAAGTCTATCGCGCGAGAAAACAGGTCTAATTAACGAGAGCAGCCAGCCTGTTCGATACAAAAGGCAAAAGAGAAGAAAATGAAGAATCGTTCGAAGCTCGATTCGTTTCGAGTATCGAAAGACTTCGAGATAAAGAGGAGCCTTTCGTTCGGGATCTCTTCCGCCCCTCTTTTCGTAACGTTCGCGACGCTTTTCATTCCCTCCGTTCACCCTCTTTTTTCCACCTTTCATTCGACCGGACTGGATCACTGGCGGTGCTCTTATTTCGTCGTTTCGACGGTTTCGTTCGGTTACGTCGTCAGATAACCGTGTTCCTAATGAACCGTACGACGTCGATCAATGAAACCGATTCCGGGTTGCGCGGCGGATAATGAGGTTTGCCAGAGGAAACCGGATGTCCGTGGATATGAGCCTCGATGCTATTCGTTTATAAATTATGCAGCTACGTAGCGGTTCCTATTGGGTAATGCAACCTACTCGTTTGGAAAGAAGATCGCTGATGAGGTTAAATTCTCAGCTTAATTTGCGAGCTGGAGCTTTATTTGGCTGGGAAAGGGGATTGAAAAATTTAATCAAATCGCAAAGAAAGTTAAAAAAGGAATTCAATAATATGATATAAATTATCTAACAAAGTATTGAAAATGAAATGTTGTATCAATGCAACACTGGACCTTAATGAGTTAAAATAGCCATTTTCATCAAATCTTAAGCTTCAAATTCATATGCCAGTAGTACCATTTTATATCATCAAATGATATCAAACTTTCAACAATTTTAAATTGACAATTATATATAATACACCCTAATAAACACCAGAATATTTTAAAAAATCGAACCGGTGAAATGTATAGTCCAAAAGTCACGTTGATACGAAAATTCTCGTTTGAACGATGTCGGGTTGCGTGTGCAAAAAATAAAAGGCTTCAATCCCCTGTAATCCCCAGATGCTACGGAGCGCCGTAACATTTATTTTCCAGCCGGGAGCGACGGTTTTTCACACGAACTATGGCGGCATCTTTCTCGAATTGCGGTTGACAAAAAAAAAAAAAAAATTACAGGAAGAACAAAAGGCTTGCGACCGAGAGAAAATGGATAAATCAAGCGTTATCGGGGGAACATCTAGAGCAGCAAATTGCGGTCATTTATAACGAAACGAAGGCGAGATTCACGCCACTTACGAAACGACTATTACTTTGTCACGTTAGAGTATCTTTAGTTTTCTATCGCTCACATTCGCTGTTGAATGGAAGGTCATGGATAAATATGGCGAATGCATGCGGTGTACGACCATCATATTAATCTTCGGATTGCGGACCACGAAGAGAGACCCAATTTTAAATTAATTTTATATTCCCTTACAAAGTTTCGTTAAAATCAGAATTTTTTGTTCATTTTCAAAGAGCAATTGTAGGAATTGGTTTAAAAATAACTAAAGAAGTCAGTTGCAATTCGGAGAACAATGCAGATGGCTAGAGTCTGTCCTCAGGATGTCTGAGAGCAAGTGACAGAATAAGCCCCTCCGATAATAATAGTTTTAAAGCCTGTGAGATCGTTCGTCCTCATTAATTAAGAGCTAAACCTGCTGTAGTGTAATCCTCCTCGAAAGTCTTAAAACGTGAAAGTGAGACGAAATTGTAACCATAAAAGTGTTCTTTAACCATAGAATGACGTAATGAAGAAAAGGAAGTACGTATGAATTCTGCAGTGATAAAAAAGTAGAAGAGATATAAAGACAAATGATTTGATAAGTAAAAAGAACAATTTTATTTAATCATTATTTAAACATATAGGTACATTATTTCGCGTGCAAAGTAATTAAATGACTAAAAATTAAGAATTTGTATCTTTTCAAAAATTAAATTTCTCAAAAACTATAGGCACTAAAAAGAAAAGAACTGTAGATTCATATTCTGCGCATAAAAATCTATAAGAAACGCTTATTGAATGTTGTAAATCAATCAGCTGATAAGCATGTACCAATAAAAAACAGTAGGTATCTCATGTCTCAAACCAATCAAAATTGGCATCAAATGGGCTGTTCCTCTGATTGCAATTTCAACATTCCGTTCCTCTCAGCAACCAATTACGACTTTTCATCTGGGAATCCGCATGTCGAGCAAATGGAAAATTGATCAAAAATTTTCATCGAACCTCACACGTTCGTTGAGCTTTCTATTTACGACAACGGCGCAGCACCACAGGAAGCAAATTCATTTTGCAAAACATCGAAACACCCGAGGGGACGGAAGAGAGCTGACAGGAAGAAAAAGAGAAACGAACAACGCCAAGAGAGTAGGGTGATGGTGGATGGCGCGGAGAGACGGAAGAAACGGAAAGAAAGTACGGAAAGAAAGAAATTCTGAAGATCGCGACACTAAAAAGAGCTTGTACTCCCGAAGGAATACGTGATCTCCGTTGAGAGCTTACCGAGGATACTCGAGCGTAGTCGAGTCGTAGCCCGGGTTATGCCGGCGGGTATTTAACTTTATGCATTCGAGCTCTTCCCCGTCGGTGTACGCATACGGGGTGTCTCCGAGTGAAAAGTCATTGGCCTAGAATCCGGATACAAAATAAGAATCGAGTGATCGTACGGATTGGATTCATTATTATATCTGCTTTCTGGAAATCAAAGTATGATATAATTAGAAATGGAATAATTTGATAGAAAACTCTACAGTGACCTACTTAGGTAATCCTGTTCTAAATTCGCGAAAATAAATTATAATCTCGACAAAATTTTAACGTTGCTCTACAAATGCAATTATTATAGTTTATGTGCATGTAAATTACAGCGACGCATACTGAATAAGGTGGGAAAGAAAGTTTTGAATTTACGACAGAAATTTGGAATTTTATCTTGGAGTTATACGAAAACGTAGAGGGTTAACACTTTGTTTAGCTTTTTTAAAAATTAATAATTTTGTCATTCAAATATAATTCTTTTAGATAAATTAAAATTGAATTTAATGCCTGAAATGAAAATTATATGAAATACAAAATTAAATTAAAATTGAGGCTCTTTCCGTGGTCCAAAGATTTTTTAGTGAATGAAGAAAAATTGAAAAGCAAAAATTTTGAAAAATTTACAGGTAATTTAAAAGAATTCCATCAGTACGAAATAGAAGTGATAAAGTTATCCAGTGGATCTTCCATGGAAAAAGTTAATACGGTTTCTTTCATTCCAAAACCGAATTAGCTTTGTTCACAGAGGAACCGGATAACGTTACTATTTTTATCACACTGACGGAACTTTTTCATTAAAAAATATTCATTAATAAATAAAAAATTTTCCGTAGGTGTACTTAAAATTTAACTATTTGGATGAATTCAATCACTTTTATTTTTAATTTTGCGATAACTTGTTTCATCGAGAATTATAAGAAAATTAAATTGATTAGAAATTTGCTTCTGTTTCATCTATCAGTTAAATCCCCCCGGAATTAGTATCCTTCGACTACTAAAGTTTCCTACGCGAAACCTGTACCTCTTATCCAACCTTAGGGCAAAATCCCATCGCTCGAGGACACCGTGTACATCGTTTCTCTTCTATCCTCGTATTTCCTTTCCGTTCAAAGTTCCGAGCAATCCGGTCGAAGAAGGGATGCAACCGAATGCTGGTGGTATAAGGTCGCTGCTGTCGAGCCCCTCCGGGCTTTATATTAAGCTCCGATTTTACGGGAGTGTAATCGTAAAGATAAAGGCGCGTAAACCGTCGTATAAAGCAAGATACCTTTTCGTTCTTTCCTTTTACCGGTGAGCTGCTTAAACCGATTCTCCATTGCGCTCTTCGGTCAGATGTTTAAAGATTCGTTCACGCTATAACTCAACTTCTCAAGACACACGAATCATGAAAATTTTTAACACGTTCACTGATTGAATATTTTTACGTCCCGAAGAATTTTACGACCTCTTAAAGATCGACACTTTCATGAAAGGTTATAATAGCAATGCAAGTTTAGTTATTGTACTTGCGACAGGTAAATTCTAATTCAAGTTTCTCGAATTTACCTAGCCTAACTCAATAGCAACTGCCCTGTACAACCCTTGGGTTTGAAATGCAGTTTAACCGGAAGGTGTTTCTCGATTCTAATTGGCTGCCAACTAGGTTTCGTCTTTCCTATAGAGCAGAGCAATCTCTCGGAGCAATGTGATACATTGTAACCCAAACAAATTATGACAGTGACACGACGTATCGCTTCGAACTATGTATTTCAGAATAATTAAGTCTGTAATTGATGTATAGTGATATCTTTTTATCAGTTACAGTGGTACCTCGGTATACGACCTTAATCCGTTCCTGATGTTTGGATTTATACCGAATAGGATGTATACCAAACCAACCTTTCCCATAAGAAGTAATGTAAAAATGATTAATCCGTTCTCATGTAAAAAAAACTCCTATTGATATTATACCTACGTTAATTTTTCCACTGAGATAATTATTTAAAAATGACGCAAAATTCACACAAAAAATTTATGTCGTATACCGAGAAAAATTTGTCACGTTCAAACAGGACGTATTCCGAATTGGACGTATTCCAAAGCAGACGTATACCGTATTAATGTATTAATTTTAGAAGTAGATCGAATATTTTTCACCTGAGAACAGTAGGTACTTTTTTCAATATTTCAGGACGTCGACAGATCTATTTGAAAAATAATTTTCAAATTTAATTTGAAAAAATTAGGAACTATTTAATTAAGAACTAATTAATACTAAAGAATTCTCTCATGTTTAAACATTCGAAAAATTTTCTTTATAAAGATTTTATCTTCTAGAATTTGGATATATCTAGCATGAATGTATCTGTAGTTCGAATCGGACTTAATTCTCTGTCGAGAAGAAACCCGTGCTAACTGAGAGTTACTCCCGTGATTGAGTTCGCTACTGACGTCTGATTTATCACTGTCACGTTTCACTTCGGCCATGACCGTTCTTCCGGAAATTATTCAAAGCAGCTCGTTTCTTCGTTTCTTTCACATTATTTTACCAGCTAGATTTTAACTGCTGATCAAGCAATTTGTAAATTGATGTTATCCAAACAATTATTTATATAAATTTTAATAATATACACTATCATTAACTTTTATCTTTTTGATTATAAAACACTGAATGAATAATTATCAGTTTGCTTGATAACATCATATTTAATACAGAATATTGTTTGTTAACATATAATAGCTTTCCGAAGAGCAACGCAAATGTTTGCCAAAAATTTAATAACCTCCGTGCATGGTCATACATGTCGCAGCAAATGTTTGCCACTAGTTTGTAGAATATTTCGTGCCAGCTACGGTATCTAAACGGTTCAACGTTTAGGCAGAAATGAACTTTGGTCCCTGAGTGTTTGAAGTTTGACTGTTCGATTGGGGTCGACGGTAGTTCAGGGGGCTGAAGATTGACCTATGGTTCAAGTCATGTTACGGTCAGATCCGATATTAAATTTATCTTTTTCAGCGAGCTTTTAAGGTAAATTTGAAAGATAGAAGTCATAGCTACGCCTTCCTACCAAATCTGAACTATAAACTATAGTGAAATAAATAATAGGTCATTAACAAATGCCATGGAAAGTAGTCATTAAAATATTTAATTTGTTTTTATTTTTATTGTTACTGTTTTACTGATATATGTATATTTATGTACATACATACACGTATTAAATACATACATTATAATAATGAAAATCTATTTAGTTTGCATGTCACGTAATTAATTTCGAAGTAATTGAAAATGATACTGGATGTTAATGCATTCGTGTCATTAACGATTAAAGATCCCCATCAAATCAATTTGAGCATTACCATCAAATTTCCAACTTTTACAGTATTTTTTAATATCTTGAACGAAAAGGACAGAATATTACTCGTTTATTAAATTAGATGACACAGTAAACTTCTCTTTGATTTATGAAATTAATAAATTCTATTAAGACTTGGAAATGTTCAAGAGAAACACTTTGATAGAACAGTAATTTAATTCGTAGTATAATTAATTTATTGAAATTTGATTTTATCAAAGAAAATATTAAATATTTGATTTGTTGAAATTATTTTGTTTCGTAACTGGAATTATTGTTAAATCAAATTGAAATCGCGTAAACGTTTGCGCATCGGTAGTTTTAAATTAAGATTAAATTAGAATTACTGTTACCAATTAAACGAGAAATTAATAGCTATTTCAAATTTTAATCAAATAAATGTAATAAATTTTCAATCGAATGCTTCAAAAATATTTCAATTGCAATTTCCGGTAATTTTATTTATTGCAAAGAATTAAAACGAAACATCGAAATCGTATAATACATTAAGGCAATTGATCGCGTCCGAGTCATTTATTTTTTACCAATTTTCATGAAGGAAGAGTTGGAACGTCAGATATTCTTGTTAATTCACTAATGATATTCGAGCATCGATTTGAGTTCCGCCACTTTCATTTCCTTATGAGAACCAGGATGCTCGTTAATTTTAAAGGAAATTTAATTGCTTTTTTCGTTTTATTCAGTTCATTTACCATTTACAAGTCGTATCTTTGGAAATTTTAAAACGACGACGCTTTGCACCATACATATACACATTTAGAATGTGCCCAAGCATAAAATATAAAAGTGAAACTAGTAAATGACCCCTGAATTACGAAGAAAAGTGTACGTAAAAGCAACTGTAAATATTCTTTCAGAAAGCACTCAGAAAATCGACGTTATTTAAAGTGCAAATAATAAAACGTTCCAGAGACACAAATTAATTAGGGAAATGTCGAAATGGTTCAACATCTTGAAGGGAACGTGCCGGAAGATCCAATTAGAACGGAAGTCACTTGTAATACGTTCGAATCTTGCTGGCATTGCTTTGTACAGACGGATAATGCATCTACGTTTGTACTGTTTTATAGAGCCAACCAGTGCACGTGCTTTCCCGACGAAATGCAACCCTACTACCGCTGTCACCGAAAAGGACAATCACAATTTACTTGGAAAAGACAGTTCCCGATGCCGGATTCTGTATTCATGCGTCGCGTTTAGTAACCAGACATTGCCGTGGAGTTTTGCAACGCCAACTTTTGCCTGCCCTTCTACCTTTCATTACGAAATAATTGTTTTAATGAAATTTTCAAAGTAGACGTCGCGTTATTCCATCGAATTGTAACGAAATTTCATTTCTGCTGCTGCAATATTCCGTGGGATACATCAGAAACGCGTTGATTGACATTAAAAATGTGCAACATGTAGGAAGGTGGAGAAATTATAGAAGCGGAAAAAATGATTAAACAGATCTAAGGACAATCGTTTTACGATCACAGGTCGCGTCTCGAGGACATTTTTCATCGAACGACACTCACCTCAATACGAAACTCGAAAGTAGAAGAGTACGACTCGTATGCACAGCCAGGTGTGTTTACGATCCTGAAGAAATCTAGTCTCCGACGGGTTTCTTCGTTGACACAGACGCACACACATACGGGCCAGTTGACAATCGACTTTCGAAGTGGAAGAAACGCGCCGCGAGAATTGGCCGAGCAAACAGAGGCCGCGTTTACCGAACCAGAGAAACCAGCCAGTGGAGTCCGTAAAACCATGCGAAAGACACACACTGAGGGCGGTGAGAGATCGAAAAATAGAAGAAAAAAAAAAAGAATAACAAGACCATCGTGAAACGAACGTTTGAACAGCCGCGCTATCGCGAATGGAATCGGCAATGCGATCTCGAACTTGGAACTTGACGCAGTATGCTCGTTTGACAACTCCAATTTATTTCGCCCATGTTTTTTTTACTTTGCCACTTTTTCTCTGCCCGCGATGGGTTTGCGAATCTGCTGCAATTTTAATTACTTCCACTGGCTTAACGGGAAAATTCGAATTCGGACCTGTGCGAAGGGAACGTGTAGAGTATCGCGAGCACATTTGGGAAAAATGATGTTACAGGGTTAGTAAAAATTCTTAAAATCTTAATTTTGATAATATTGACCCGGGGAAAGGGAGGTATATGACAACGGTAAGGAATCCCGCAACTCGGAAAACCTAGGGAGAAGAGGGCATTTATTCATTATATTTCAATTGCCTAATTTAAAATAATGGAATGTTGTGAAAGATAACTACATAATTAGAAATTAATATGACTATAAATAGGTATTTCGACGAATAGTTTACTGAAGCTCGAATTTAATGACGTTAGAATATACAATATGAGCATAGATTATGTGAATATTAATGGAAAGTTAGAGAACGTTTAATGTACGAATGAATTATTTGGGCGAATAATTTATCAAATGAATCAATTGGTCCCAGAAAATTATATTTGGAACGTATGTTTATTAGGTTAATGCAATTTTGATATTTCGTACATAATTGTTCATACGGATGTATGGGTATTGCGGTTGGACATAGAGTATTGCTTCGTGGAAATGAACGCAATTTCCAAATTAAACGTTTCCAGGGAGATTAAAGGCACACGCGTGATAATACAAATCTTATTGTTAATTCCATCGTCTTCGATGAACAATAACCACAGAATGCTTCAAATTTGTAAAATAAATTTATACGTGAAATATAATTAGTTTCAATTTTGAACAACACTTTAAGGTCGTAAATAGACGTTAATTTCAATGCAAGACTTCATTCTGAAATGTCACTTTTACCCTCCAGTACCTTTTCTACAAATTGATAGGTCTAAATTGGGATTTAAATTTCGATTCAGGAAGTTGCTTCCCTATTCTTAGAACCTCCTTTCCGTCTTGTCATTGACGCTTCGTTTCCTCGGAAACGGAAAAGAGAAAACTTGTTCGTCTGTCTGTTCCATTGTTCTCCGTAGCCTTCGCTGTTTGAACATCAGAACGAATCTCTCCCTCCACCTGCACCCTTATTCTCTCTCTCTCTCTTAATTAATGCAAGTTCGCACATCGCAGCCATATCCGCGTTGGAAGATGCGTTCTCGCACTCCGTACTTTCGCTTCCACTTCCAGGCGAGACACGTTTCAGTTTACATTTCAGAATACTTCGAAAGTACCCCTATTACAGTTTCCCAGCGTGCCCTCTGCAGAGGAAGGGCGGAAAGGCGCGGGTGCACTTCTTTCGCCAGCATTTCGACGAACTACGTTGAAACTTTTTGCCGATGGAGGAACATTACTCCACCCCATACTAATGTTACCATTTTTTTCTGCTTTTAGATTTGTTTAATGTCCCGTGAATTTAATGATTGTTTGGTACACGTTATTTCGTGCACGAGTGCGTTAAGATATTTTCAAGTTTAATTTTTAATAATTAGATAGATCGTTGCGATGGTTGTTTAGAAACCATTGTACTAGGTTCTCATATGTTCCTCGAACGGGAACTGTAGTGTATGTTGAATCGTTACCGGATCTTCAATAATTCAACGAGCAGTCGTCGGTACTCGCTTCTATTTCATTTTCCAGCCACGCAACCAAAGAGAAATCCATCGTTTAGCGCCTGCTCGTTTAGCAGAGAATTTCGTGGGTAAACGGCCGCTTTGTTGTCACGAGATGGTTTCGGCCGATGCCTCGCCGGAAAGTTTGAGATGCTCGTTAAATTGGCAAGGGGGTCTTCGCTACGTTAACGTCCGCGAGGCTAGTTATACGCGGCTTATAAACTTGGCAAACCATAATCGGCTGTCGCTATCTTGTCGGCCGTACTGACGAACCGTTGATTCGTAAGTCAAACCTTCGCGGTCACGCGAAGATGTCAGAGCTTTCGCCCGCTATCGCAATTTCAACGTAATACCGACGGGAATCGATGCGTCAGCCATGCACCCCGGACGCGTTTCTATTTGACTTCGCCGAAACTTTTCCACCGTACAAGAAACACGCCTCCGCGTTTCTCTTTAACCCTTTGACAGTCTAATGAAATCACTAATCGTGACCAAAGGAATGTATATATGTTTCCCTTTATGTTCTAAGGTACCCCTATTCGTTTGGTTTCCCGGTGTGTTCATAAGAGGTCGCGGGGTCCTCCTTATGCAGGCCACCGTGGAGGTTTTAGTGAGTAGAAATCCCACACTACCTCCAGCCCTTCCCCAGGGGGGCTGGAGGTGTCTTTCGAAGATTTCCTCTATGTAAAAAAAAAAAAAAAAGGAAAGGTACTCTTATCCATGATAAATGTGCACGCGGTATAAATTGTACTCTACAAAAGAAACAAATTTTCTGCTTCTGAATTAACATTCTTAGTAAGTTTAACCATGATAAATATTAATTTTCCCTTTACACAACGATACAACTATCACGATACCCCTTTAACCGAAGAATGCTTTAAGCTGATTTTTTAGAAAGGGATAACAGCTTTTTACCACTAATAAGGGTAGCTGCAAATCTTCGTGGGATTTCATCGTGTTAGGCGTCAAATTATACGGCGCATACCGCGAGCGAACAATAATTCAACGATTTTTCTTCGTTCGTGTGAAATTCAACATGCTGAAAAAAAGGCAGCTCGCTACCACAAACCTGTCAAGGTGTCGTGAAACGTAATTCTTTCGGTGAGCATCTACCAGAAACTTGAAACTTTAATATCGCGGAAATTCGGCCACCGCGGACGTGTAATTTTTGCAACAACAGAGGGGCAAGCTTGACACGAAAAGTAGCCGTGTTTGGAGTAATTGTACAAAGGGCCACGTATCATCAATATTTCAAAAGCCGGCATCGAGTTGTGGTAAGAGGATTCTTTTTTTTTAAGTCTGTTACGTAGTTTGTTCCTACGAAGACTGGCGAATTTCGAGCTGGTCAAATAATAAAATAAAGGATGAAAGAGCACGCGGTGCTGTGCGGAAAGCAGAATTAAAATCTGTCCGTGTACGCTGGGCATATCGCCTACGGAACACTTTTTTACTTCCTGTTCCAGCATCCACAGTGAAACAACAAACACGAAAGAAACAGCCAACGAGAGGTTTCTATCAGAAATTCATTTTCACAGAACCGAACGACCTTTTGGGAAAATTACAATGAATGTTTCAGAATATAGCCTTTGTTCCGTTTCAAACAAAAAAAAGTGAAAAAGTAAATAGTATGAGAAATAACAGAGTGAAAGGATGTTAACACATTTGCTATCAATAGTCGATTGTAAATTTAAAAAAAAAAATGAAATAAAATAAAATGAATTCAGGCAATACACGTCATTTGCATATTATGTACTTTTTATGAGTTAGCTATAAATATTTCATTTCAGCTACCTTCAGTTCATCCCTGCTTCTATTTTTCTTTTTGTTAGATTTTCAATTTCACCCTTCGATATTTGACTTCCATTTCATACGTCTCTTTTTACCTCTCTTTGTCTTTTTTGGCACAGTACTATGAAACTTAGAAACAGTGAACCAGCTTTTAGTGAACAACAACCTATTTTTCTTTTTTCATTAGATCCTTTGAACCAGCATCCAACTCATCTTATCTCAATAATTTCTTATTTTATTTTATAAATATGTTCAACAAATTATGTTATGATCATCCCGTAAACTAAAGCATCAGTACAATGTATTATAGCTCTCCTCTTTAAAAGGAATCAGGATGGATCGTGTGAAACATACAATACATTCTTTTTACAGCAATCCATCTAGCTTCAACCACGACCTGATTCTTTTATCTTCACATGAAACGAGAAAAAAAAGAAAAGAAATTCAATCACGCCTTTAACGTTAAAGAAATACCTGTATGTTTAACAGAATTAAATGTAACCTAATTATTCACCCTTGTCCTCATCGATTTGCTACTCAACTACGAAATCTATAAAGCGCAATTCGTAATTTTCTCACAGTTTTATCGATTTCATCGCGGAACTTGCGTTAAAGCGATCAAAGGCAAGGCAATTTTCGCAAATCGGTCAATCGCTTTCTGCCGAACCGATCTCAATTCTAATATTCTTTTCCCGTAACCGAAGCATAAGCGGACCAGTTTCGAGTTAATTAATTTCGCCGTTTGAGAGGAAAACTCTTAAGCGAAGTACAAACACTGTGACGCACAGACCGCGAACCCACACGAGGCGTTAATTGCAGGAGGCAGTAATGCAGTTTCGTTGGTCTCTGTTCGTAATTACGCATGTAAATATGGATTATTCATTTTGGGAAAACAAATAAGAACTTTGGCGGACCAACCTCTACTTCGAAACTGTTTCTTAATTAATTAGATGTCGTGGCATCGTTAACACGCGGCATGCCAGGTTACCCGAATTATGCCCCTCCATTTTGATGAAGAGATGGGATGTTTGACATGTTAACAGAAAATTTGTCGATGTACTTTGTGGCTAAAGGATAATATCAGAGCTTCATTAGCCATTTTGGTATTATAATTTCTTGTTAATTATTATTATCGTATTAGAAGTGTATAAGGACGGTTTACCATGGAGGCGAACCCTCCTTAGAGAGTCCCAATTTTAATTTTGTTTTTCTAAATTTTACGCTGTTCTTTTAAAATTATTTCTGCAAGAAATCACTTTACCAATTTATTTTGCTAATTGAGAGGTTCAGTGAAAACTGGCACATGCCATATATGTATAAGTCATCGTCTTTTTTTATTTTTTAAAGGAATGGGGAAGGATAATTTGTTTTCAACTAGCCTTTTTCTAAAATAATAGAATAATGATATGTACCTTTTTCTCACTGGGCTCCTCAGTTATGGAAGTTGTGATTTAAGTAAGTTCCTTAGAAATAATAATACAAATTAATATTTAATATTCCAGGAAGAAAAGTAGAATAAAATGTGCACGATACCGCTTATGCGAACATTACCAAAGTCGGCAGGTATGGAATTTATTGGATTGTAATTGTAATAAGCTGACATAGTTGGAGTATACCGATATTAGTTGCAGCGAAGCTTGTATGAATATACGTATACACTACATCGTCTGGTTGAATTATGTAAAATTATGCAAACTCTGTTGAGGGGAACTTTAGGATTGCAAGGTATTCGTAATACAGTGATATTAGATTCAGAGAGGGATGTGATCTCCCAGCATCTATAATTAATAAAGTACCTCATCGCAAGCTACGATTAACTACAATTTACGAAATGCAATGGACGTACAAAATTATTATACCAGAATAATACTTATAATATTTAATTTATTACTTCATCAATCTTAAGCACTTTATGTTAAAAAAAAATTCTTTTTAACCATAAGTTTTATTCATCACTCCATTCAATATTGTAGTTAATAGTACTAATATTATAATTACGTATAATTTTCGAAAATATAAACAACTCATGTAGAACGTTTCGCGAATGTATCATCCAGTTTATATACATATTCAAAGGGTGTGTATGTGAGTATAATTTAGATGCATCAGAGAAGACGAAATTTGTTCCGAACTTAAGCACAGATTACTAAACTTAATCAGCGGCAGAGACACGTAACAAGACAAGTTTCGTTCAGCTAATTTAGAGTCACCAGAGGAATGGGACCAAGGGGGTAGAAAGGTATGGAACTTGGACTGCTTGGAAGTCGCGTCCGCAAGTACAATTCATTTGGCCGGGCCGATAATTACCCCAATTTATTCGCGGTAAACAGAAGCCGTTAATTCCAGTCGGAGCATAACGCGTGCACATACGTCACCGGAATAAATTATGCAAACGCATCGAAATTTTGGTTGAAGTGGCTACCGGTAGCGGCGAAAGATGACCAGTTTCAAGTGTTGAAGAGTTTATGAATGTTAAACAACACCGCATCACAACACGATAATTACGCGTACATAACGAACTTCTTTTTTTAATTTTGATATTATTAGGTGTGGAAATTAATTCTAAATTAATATTTTAAATTTGAATATTTCTCCGTGATTCTGCGTATTGAGTTAACTTGTACACATTTGTACAAATAAATTAATATAATGCATTGGTATGCAATAATTAAACACAACTGAATAATTTAGGTTCCCTTGAAAGGGTGTCCAGTATTTCTGTCCTTGATTTGCAGTCAAGAAAAGAGTATTTAACAAACTGCAGTTTATAACTGGAGCCATCTGTACTTGGCGTGGCATGTGCTGCCGTAATTAATCACAGACGAATAATAAACGTTCGTTGGGTGACGGTGAAAAAAAAAGTTGCGGGCTCGGTTCTAATCTCAGATTAGTTAAATCAGTGGAACAAACTGATTTGATAATTGGCGAAAAAATGTATAATTTCAATAGTCTAAGATTAATACAAACAAAAAGGTGAGAGGTTGTTTCGATAACTGACAATGAATGAAATAAAATTGTTTTGATCGATGTTATTGTACATGAAATTGTTTTATATGAAACGAAATAATAAAATTTATTTGTATTGAACAAAGCATTAATTGAAGGTAATGTATTAATTTTATTTAACAGGAAACAATAAATTCCATTCTAAAGGAGGCTTCAATGAAATTTAAAATTCAATGAAATTGACAATTTAATTGTGTTGAAAAAGAATTTTCTATTTAATAGGATGATCATATTAAGTGAATAGCTTTATTCTGAATAAATATACACATTTATATTTGCAATGACTATTTGGTGATTTTAAATTCATACGTATGTGTACCTACTCAATATTGAAATAGAAACAAATTCCTCTAAATAAAAATGATACCTTTATAACAAATAATATTTGTACAAATCCCTCTGTTCGTAAAATAAATGTTTAAACTTGATTAACTTCAATTTGCATGGTTGCTAAAATTTGAAAAAATAATGCCCAGAGAGTAGGACGAATTTTCAACTCTCAACGAACTTCCTGTGCACCGAGGAAAATTCCCTCTGTTGTACAGTTTCGCGTATATCTAGCACACGACTCTCAGGGTCGAAGGTTTCGCGAATGTTCGTAGAAAAATACGGGACCGACTTTCCTTTACAGATCGTATGGCATGAAAGTTAGGTGTGCACCAGCTAGTAGAAACGATTCCCCGCGTCAGGACATAACTTTCCCTCCAAAAATACGCTCCCCTCGCTAAATGTATCGAATGTCGCTGTTTCGAGTTGCCGTGCCTGACCCGGCTAAGTAAATCGTCCTCACTCCAAAAGTTTCACGACTGTTAACAACAAACTCATCAAAACGAGCCTGACGTCCGATTCGGACAGATTTTGCCTTAGAGGCCAATTACGCGAGCAACTAGAACCCTGACAGGCTGTTGTCGTTGCCAGTTATACTAGACGTTAACTTCCCTTAAATTTTGCACACGTCAGTGGTATATACGAAGATGCTCTAGATACGATGAAACACGATCCCTGGGTTGTTTTGATGTGCGGCTTAATACGAGTTAATCGGGCTATGCCAATAACTCTATTGTTTCTTAAACTGCTATTGTGCCATGGGTCAGATTACTGCATGTACAAACATACATCTGACCTGATTTGGTAACAAACGAAAATAACTGGAAACTTTCGTATTTAGTTTCCTACAAAATAATATACTAACTGACCTTTCGACACTTCAGCTATCAATTATAACTCAATGATAGATCAATAATAGACGAATAATAGATTCCCGTTGTATAACTATACTGTGATAAAAGTATTGAAAATGTGAAAGAAAAATTTATAATTAAATTATTTCATCAAAAAGCAAGATACCTATTGATAATCTAGAATAGGTAGCATCAAACAGAATGAATTCAGAACAAAGTGGTCGGTTATATAGTATTCACTGTTCAAATCCATTTATCCTTTACTAACGCATTTTCTTTGATAGTTTCAATCAAACAGAATATATTAAAGCAATCTGTTTCTATCGAGGCATATGAGTTATAACCAGCTTACACGAACTACATTTGTGAATACCGTCGTACCAAGAAATACCGATACTTCAAAGCAATGTCAATAGAAGTGGAAAATGCTCATAATCAAAAGTAAAGGGTTTCTACGAGGGTTGGCTAGAGAAACCACAGAAATCGGTAGGGTGAACCTAGTCGGCAAGCTTTCAAAGAACAACGGAGAGGATCGAGGCGGAATGGTTGAGCGTAATAACAACATTCAGCTTTTCGAGAGCAGTCGATCGAATTTTATTAAACATTCTCCGATCGGTTTGCCTTGAGAACGCCTTTGCTAGACGAAGCTGCGCGAAGCATCCTCTTATGGAGGAAAAGGGAAACGAACAAATGATGTCGGATCGTTGCGGATTCGGCGTACTTAAATTTCCGTAGCACACGTGTACCACCGTAATTGGGACACGAGTCGTGCATGCAGTTATCATAATAGGCGGAACCAGCTGAAAGCACAATTGAATTCCGTCGCCTCATCGTACGGTGAACTTCTTTGAGCAACCGGACTCGACGAGCGCGAAGCTTTTAATTAAATTCGAGACACGATTGGTCCGCGGTCGCTTCTGCTCGCAGCACACTTAATTATCTTCCTTTTAGCGACCTTTTCACCAGCCATGCCGGCTTTTGTTCCGTTTTCCACGCCGCAATATCGACACGTACCGCAGAAAATCTTTCGATAATGAGTTTACACCACTTTGCTACTCCGCTATTGAGTGTTTAATCGTTTGTTATAACGTAAAACACCGTGACACTTGTTTGGGAGTTAGAAATCAGCTTGTGTAATCTGATTAGTTTGAAACTATAGAAAATGAAAAATCACCCCTTGATAAGACTCATTTATATTTTAGGACATGGCCCTTCGATGATAATTTTTCAGGGATTTCAATAGTTAGAATTTTTTCAAAAATACAGGAGTGTCCGGATATGAGGTACAACTTCTGTCCGTTTAGATGAAATAGAATTAGAGACTTGCTCGAGTCGTATTAAAATATTCAGAAGAATATCTTTTTTTTGCATAGAACAATATAATTCAGATGGCAACATAAATAAGTTCACTGGTTCTCAAGACCGACGACTTTTACGAATAAAGAATGATCTAATTTCAATGTATTGCATCGTGGTGTTAAGTTTCTGATTTGATGAGATAGAGTCTTAGCGAGAAATAAGGTGGAAAAAGGGATTGAAGGAATATAGCAGAAAGTACACTTCGAAATAGATTGAAAAGCTGATAGAAAATGTCACCTTAAGAACTCCAGGAGTTGGAACTAATTAAAATTTTACTATTACATGCTGTCCACACAGAAAATTTACGGTGTTAAAGAAGTTCTAATCTTTTTTTAAT
The DNA here is from genome assembly GCF_907164935.1 of Osmia bicornis bicornis. Taxonomy (NCBI): domain Eukaryota; kingdom Metazoa; phylum Arthropoda; class Insecta; order Hymenoptera; family Megachilidae; genus Osmia; species Osmia bicornis. Next base: position 3,157,260 of record NC_060226.1, read on the forward strand.
TGAAATTTGTATCACAGTTATATCTGATAATTGTTATTTAAGGCGCATTACCCTCTAATTTCTAATTAATTTCTAATAATTTCTAATTTTAATAGTTCTTTAGCAGTGATCTAAACTTAATTGGTGCATGTACGACATGTATTTATTTTTAAAGAATTAATGTATATTCTAATTTGTTTCCCATCCTTTATATATTTATTTTTTAAATTCACTTTTAATTTGAAGGTAGATGTATGGTTTGGTTGTTTCAGCTTTAATCAAACGTCCGAATTTCTTTTCGTGTTTTCATTTTCAATTGAAGTAATTTAAAACGTGATACTTTTGCATGGACATCCGTTTCCTTTTATTTTACACGAAAAAGTCATAAAGTTCGCACACGTATCTCGCTAGTAATGAGGACACGTTCTGTGCGGACAGCTATTATAATGGACCGAGCAGGCAGGAAGTATCACTTGATTCTTATTTCCGTAAAGCTTTTATGTTCAGCTTTTCGAACCAGCTAAAATTATAGACAAATTTAATTAAATTTCAAAACTCTCTCGTTTTCAGCTCTGCCTGACAGAATAATGTTTTTAACTTATTTGCATTTGACCATGATCTAAATAAATAAAATTATAACAATTAATTATTCATGTATTCAAATTTTCTTTTTGTAATCTATATTTTTATTTATTCCAATAAAGGTTTTTTAAATACATTCTCACATTAGTTTTTTTTTTTAATAATATCCATTTTCTCTTTTTCCACTTTAACACCAGTCAAATGACAGATTTGGGTCAATTCTGACTCAAGTCTTTCATATATTGGAAAAATAATATCGAAAGAAATAACTCAAGACTTAACTGTCAAACTGAATTGAAATTGTTACTATTTTAAAGTAAGAGCTAGACTCAATTTCCTGAAACGACCTGTACAAAATCGCGATATAATAAAAATTCTTGAACTTGAAACAATCAACAAGCTCTAGCACACACGTTGTTATAAAATAATAATAGGCGAGTGTCCCATGGTACTAATTTCCATGATTTCTTTATTCACCAGGATATGTAAGTTGACCTGACCGTCCAAATAGAAACATCACCGTTCCGTTTCAGTTTGATCCTTGGAGAACAGTATCCCGTACTGCTTTACGCTTTGGTGCGTAATTGGACCAGCTCCAATTCCACAGTTTTACACGTGGACATATGAAACTTTGCATCTCTCGAGAGAAGTTTGCATTAATCTCGTTGCATTTGTATTTATCATCGCGAACAATCGAGCAAAGCTTTCTGATTATCGTCCTACGAGATACAACATTTTTAATCGTTTTTCATTTGTTACATTCTTTTAAGCTCGTCGAGAAGCTCCTTTAGAAAATAATATCTGCAAATAGTACAGAGGTGAAAATGTATTATTTCACTCGTATCCTTTTTATCCGTCAGGATGCAAGCAGTGTTACTTTATGAATCGCGAGTTTCTCGGTTTCATTGTTGTTAAAAAGAGAATAGGTAGAATTATGGAAAAAGTTTGTTTTAAGAATGTTTGTTGCTGTCTCTGGGTGAAGCTGCTTTTGAATTCTGATAGAGGGAAACGTAATTCACATAAGTGAAATTCCTTGTAGAGGAACCTGCACAAGTCGAAAGTAACTTGTACTTCGCACAAAAGTAACTCGATTTCAATAGAGACTTAAAGAGAGATCTGCGTAAGCAGATGGAACGGATGTCATACTTGCTTCATACAGAATTTTCAAGTGTAATATGTCATAAATAGGCGTTACTGAATTGCAACTTAGACAATTTTTAAAGAGTTTAATTCTATTTTTTTAAATATCTTATATGCAAAATGGCAAAATATGGCATTCATGAATCTATGTCAAATTATTACTTTCTACTTATAATACAACCTACAGTGTTATAATAAATCACAAATTCAAATGACTTGAAATAAAAAGAAAGAAAAAGAATAAAGGAAGCAAAGTAATAATTCAAAGAACATCCTGTCCTGAAAAGGTTCCAGCAACTGAATTAGTTAACGCGTGATTATGTGACGTGGTAAAAGAACGGTCTCTAATTACGAGGGATGGTTTTAAATTTCTGTTACTGCAAAACTGTTGCACAAAAGAGATCCATGGACAGAGGAGGGTCTCTATTTAAATGAGAATAGGACGTCGGATATCGGAGAGCCATAACCAGCACGAGGCTCCTTGCACATAGCTATTATAATGGAACTGAAACGTCAAAGTAGCCCAGTTTTGTTGTCCCGACTGTAACAATCGTCGACCAATTCCATAGCAGATCTTTGCCGAACATTACGGCCTAATGTTCCACTCGTAGTTGGCCGTGATTACGTCTATGGTAACGCGAACCATCAGCTTCCATCTGATGGGAGTCTATTTAAAGGTCGATTCGTATCGTGTCACCGTCGTACCGTGAATTGTCATATCACAACACGTACCTCTGCGGATACATGAATACGGAATACCGTTTAAAAGGGCCCGATGATTAATAGTGGCTGAGTGGTCATGCTGAAACGATCTCCTTGGCTACAGTTTAACGACTCTATGAATAATACAGCAGTGGTTATAAATTAGTCTCTTAAATGAATTTTTTGTTCTCGATAGCGCGACAAGTACTCCAAAGAGTTGGGGCACAATTTTTTCCCCTCTCGTGTGACGTTATTTTCTTTCATAAAAATAGCTAATATTTTCATTCTACTAGGTGACGTATAAGAAACGAGGAATTTTGAAATGTAAAAAGTGGAATATATAAATGTACTTAAATTAACTGAATTTCAAAATAGAATTAAATAGAGAAATGTAAATTTTTAATGGATTAATTCATTTATTTCTTTTTTCTTTATGCTGCTATGTAATCTATCAGCAGACTGAATTATCACCATCACAGTAAAAATCTATAATTTACACTTTCATTCGTTGCAATGAAATATACATATGTATCTTCAAATCACTTCCGAATAAAAATTTCATCGAGAGATTACACGATCAGATATCCATTAAACATGAAAGTTTGATACGCTAAATGGAAGGTATTAATTAATGTATTGTTGCGTGAATAGCTTTTAACAAGACTGTTTGTTTAATTTATCTAACGGGGAGCCGCGTAGAAGCCACAGAGAGGAATAATTGCACCCGTAGGGCTCCGGGAAATACAGTTAGACAAAAGCTTGTATTAAAAAATTCGTTTTGACATTCCGCCCTGGAAATTCGAGCCAGTGATTCGTTATCTCAACCCGCAAATGTCCACACGGACGGTTAAAGTTACCGGTTGTCATTCGAAATTGCCAATAAAAACTCGCTAGTGCGAAACGGCCGTTCTTGTTACGATGAAACATGAATTTTCGGATATCAATTTTGATACCATTCTGCAGATAGTGCTGTGAACGTTTCTATAACTCATCAATTTATTAGTTACACTAAAATTGATAGTGATCAACTTTTGTTTCCAAAAAATTACTAGTCTGAATTTGAAATTTTAATAGCAAAATATTTAAAAAAATAAGCGAATTGAATATTGCCATAATTACTGTATACAAAACAAGGATATTTTTATTATACTCTCTTTCTACAAGACCTCTTAAAACTACAAAAATTGTTTTATGAAATAAAGCTGAAAGTTACTCCACGCAAAGTAGGAATAAGCAGCTTTATTTCGCCGACCCTTTTATTCAAATTATAAGTATCCCGAGGAAATAAGTTCAGTTTCAAGGGTATCAAAAGAAATCGCGAAAGGACGAAAATGAGAATGATAGGATTTCAGAGGATCCGTGAATTTAAAATCTGATTTAAATTTTTCGACATTCGAGTGACATTTAAACTATACTGAGAAAAGCTTCGTGGATAAAAGGTTTTAACCGAATTTGATATAAGAGAAAATTAGCGATTAGAATGAGAACCATAAGATCAAATTCTAATTAATAAAAGAAAAAATTAAAAAATAATTCTACTGTGCTATATATTTATTTTCGCTATGGTATTCAACGTGTTAAACACTTAGTATGCTGAAACTTCTTCGGAAATAAATACACGAATTTGGCAGACACTGTATACACAAGACAATCGATTAAACAAATTTCCGATGTCAGTACAGTACTAGTTTGCATTTCTAATTGTAGTTTCTAGGGTTGGACAGAGGGTTTAACACTGCCTACCAGATCGAATCTTGTTCGTCCTTGCGAATTTGTAGCTGGACAGGTGTTCGCCTTGTAGATAGACTGGGCAGAATTTGGAAACTAACTAATGTCAACATGTCCACTTACGTACATTGTATCAACATTTTAATAATGCATGTATTTGCAAACCGTTAGAAAATCTTTCGATATAAAATATTATTCGAAGTCTGAAATTTAGAATCAGAACTATGTATTTCGGATGCAATCAAAGTAATTGATCGTTCTTTCAAACTCACTGCAACTGAATTCCACGTTCAAATGGAATACGTATCCACGAATGCAATTAACATGTACGTCTCCCTCCCCCAACCCTTATTTCTCTAATTCCATTCTCGTTATTATCGCGAACGACTGTGCTTTTGCGTAATTCCAATTGGCCGGAAAACATCGTAAATTCAGAGAATCGTCAGTAATTCATGACTTTATAATAATCTGATCGCGCTGCATTTGCATAACCTTCGTCGAATGAAAAGCGACGTACTTGTACTGAAGCACTTACGATTCCCTCCTTCTCGAGTGTTTCAAAGTTCTCTTAGAAACTAATGGCATGAATAAAGGATCGTCGATCGCCAAGTGGGAAAAATGCTCAAATTACAGAATACAATTCAAGATGATTGTTGCATTACATGTTGAGTTACATTTTCTTTTTTATTCGTGAAATAGTTGCACTGAAGTTATTGATTTATTGGGAAAGATGTTAAATCTTTCAACCCTCTGATTAAGGGTTGCTGTGAAGGAAACCATCAGTATTTTGAGGTACAATGTTTCTAACATTAAAATTTTGCATTGCCAGAAATAAAAGAAAAAATTTTGATATATAATAATATGAAAATTTCAATGAAATTTTATGAATATTATATATTCATATAAACCTTCGTTAGTCTGTCTGTATTATTTACGTTTGTTAGAAGTACTTTGTATCGCTTCTCTCATTAATTTGCTAAAAAGAAACAGCAACACGTTTTTGCAGCAACGCTACGTAATGAGCTCTGGAAAAATTCAAAGCAGCGGGTTTAATCTTCGTGAAAAAAAAAGGAGGAATTCGAAACAAAAGTAGGGATGGCGAACGAATTAACATAGTTAATTAGAAAATGAGCCCAGCTGACATTAGTGTTAATTTCAGTGCGTTTCGTCGGCAAGTTGTCGCTAAGCAGCTGGTACATTAAGAAAAGTTAACCGTGGAAGTGGATAGGCGACGACGTGAACGAACTTTCCTAATAAATTATTATTACACAACGGTGAATTACTTGACAAAATGTTTCAGAAAGTTAACTTTCCTTCGTTGCGAACGACAGACGAAGCAATCAGTGAAATTATTAAGAAGAGGAGCTTCGTTTAGGAGAAACTAACAAACTGACATCCTTAAAAATTATACACTGGGTGAGCAAGTGGGTTGTTGAATTTTAAAAAGAAATATGTAGTAGCATTAATATTATCGTACTAACAGAATGAAAATTATAGAAGAACCTAACTTTAAAAAAAGACAGTCGGATGCCTAATAATTGAGCTATACTACTTACTATGAATTTAAAGTGTTAACCCTTGAACAGCGGAGCCTGGGTCAATTGTGACACAAATTTACACAACGTATACAGAGGTATGAACCTAAAATTAAATGTGTAAAATTTTAAAAATGATAATAATATGAAATACAAAATTTAATTAAAATAAGAGCTCTCTCCATGGTCTACCATCCAAAGGTTAATAATAAAATCCAGAAAAATTGTTAAATGAAGTATGCAAAAGGAAAAGTATAGTTACAATTAAAACTTCACGGCCCCTTATACCCAATTCCAGATTAAGTTCGCGAACGGAACGACTACTTAGGTGAAAGCTCGGTAGTCGGCTTAGTGTGAAAGTTAGCGTGACAAGCGAATATCAACGGCATACGTAATGTTGTCACGCAAGAATCGCTCGATGGTCTTGTTTCCGGTTCGCAATATGCACTGTGATGCACACGGATGCGGGTCAACCTTGTTTCAGACTGCTCGAATTTTGTATTAAAGCGTCCTCGTACTACTCGTGCAATATGCTGGATCTTCGTGGGAAAAATTTCAGCCAGTTACGACTCGCGGGTAACTTTGCTGAGGAAATTGACACGGAAAGTTGCGGCCTTCATATCCGGCTATTTTCAACGTCCTTCTTGTGTTTCTCTTCTCTTTCTTTTAACAACTGCTACGCTGTTTGTTCTTTTACTCTATGTTCTCTTAGAGGCGAGAGATTTACACGAGATCACAAAAACATTGCTGCAAGGATTGCTTATAGTATTATACTTGAAATTGAAATGCATACAACTCATATGTTACACTTCTAATGTAATCTCGAACATAACTTTTCGCTATAGAAAAATATGTAGAAGAAAATGAAAATGGTGTATGTTCATTTGCTAAAGTATAAAAAGTTGACGTGAAAAAACGATAAGGACATATTTGAAAATGAGTTACCGAATAAAACATCACTTTAATGAATTTTTCGTGCAGAAAGACGTGTACTAAATGAAAATATACGTACGCATACGGATAAAAATATTTCAACGTACGAAAAGAGATATTCTGAGCGCAATTACATTCATTTCCGACTGGAACACGAGAATAAGTATTATAATTATGAAACGTATAAGCTTTCCAAAATATTCGTAGTAATTTCGAAGAATATCATTACTGCAAGAAGTAAATTTATATTTCAAGTTTAATCCGAGTAAAAGGGAAAAGGTGCAGTTTATGCTTTGCTTCTAAGAATGTAACCATAAATGTTGAAGATAAATATCCATTAATACTGAACTTTACAAGAGGGTAAGATACTTATAATCTTTCAGTGGATGCCACGACTTAAAAGCTGAATATTTCATACTCTTAAAAGCTGTTCGATATCATAAAACCGAACTACGTGAACAAATTTGCAACTTGTTTTCTTTGAAGACGAAACAAGATTGCTGTAAACTTAACCACCGCCCAAGATTCTTTATTCCATCTCTTCAATAACTTCCACATAAGTGTCCCTCACTACCTCTAGATTTAAATCACAGCACATTCAACCCTGATAGTTCAATTTTCAAAATTTATTATCATTACTTCACGTTGAATTTAGGCTAAATAATTATTTTCATATCGAATTGAAATTATGGAAAAAATCTTTTTTGGTTCTCTTTGGTTTATGAGCAAACAGAAGAAATTATCTTTTAAAATGCAATGAAATAAAAAATTATAATTTACATAATTTTTTAGAAATTAATATATTAAAATTTATGAAAATATTTTAATTATCAAGATTTTTGTTCATTATTGAAGGTGCAAACTTTCGTTAATTATTCGTTATGCCAGCTTCAACCTATCACAATAATTTTTCTTGAATAAATATCACTAACCTTTATTTTATAGTGTCAAACGGTTAGTTTCGTTAATAACTTGTTTAGTTGGTAACCCATCGTTAACCAATTCTCATAAATCATTTTCATACGATGCAGACATTTACATTGGTAGTGACAAGTACAACACTGTTCGCAAATTGCTTTTCGCAATCGCTGACGCACGCTAACTTCCGCTAAACTAAACTGCAGCAGTGCAGTTGCACCGACTTCCTTGCAGCAGCGTCCCGGAAATTCGCCTTGTTATCGAAAACCTCGTCTTGAATCCCTGCAATTCTTCTTCTCACTGTTCCTTAATGTTCATACACCAACGAGGATCACGTTTCTTCTTAGCTGCCTTTCAAGGCAGTTGAGTTTCGACAAACCGGAAACGACCGACTCACGGAACAGATTCTTTACAGACATTGAAAAATTCTCTTTCCTGCACTTTTACCGTGATCTGTTTACAAAGATTTTTCTATTTCTTCGTTGTTTCTTTGGATCATCCATTCGGTAAAATGTTATCTCATCGACTTTTTAAACTTCTGCATTTATTATTATGTTTCTTGCATATTAAATTATGATATATTTATTTATTTGAAAATATTTGACTTTTAATAAATAGATTATTTTTCAAATCAACACGAAATGATTTAGAACCTTGTACTCTACCATAAAGTATTTATTTCATATTTATTTTATATTCAACGAATTTTAATATTCTTTTACAAACTTCTTAAAATAATGAAATAAAAAAATTTTCTAAAATACGCCAAGGTCCTCTCGAGATTTCTATGAAATATTTTTTCTCGACTTCAGAAAAGGCTGATTTCCGTAGTCCAATCAATTAAAAACCGTCTACTTCAGCTTTTTACTACAAGCTTTATGAATTCTTTGATGCGAACTTTATAAACATCCCCAGAGAATCCCTTTGCAGAAGCTTGTTGCCGTGAAAACTTTTTCTTATTTCTTATTCATAACGGCTCGACTCTATGAAACATGCTTCAGAAAAGGAAGCTAACATTAATATCTTTTTGATAGAAAAATTAATAAATTTATGTCTGGTAGACTAACTGTGTTCGTCGTAAAACTATCATTCCATTAAATCTCGGAAAGTATAATATTTGCTAAGATTATATTATGTTAACGATAAATTTGTTTATAAATTAAACCGATTTATTAAAAGTTTGCTAGATTAATATTCAGGTTGACAGATTCCCAAATGTATTATTAGTAGAATAACTAAAGAATTATTTATAATCGGCTTGAAATAAATTTGCTCATCGACTTATTATCAGAGCAACTATAAGGAAAATACGGAAAACAATGTTCTATCTACAATCGACAGGGGATAAAAACTAATTTATGAACGCCTCCCGTTTGTTCAGCAACATAAATTTCACTCACAATTCGTTATAATACCGTTACGCGGAAATCGAACGATAAAAAATAGTTATACAAAGGTGATAATCTGGAAGCGTTTTCAAGTTCCAATTTTTCCAGTTCAATCGATGCAAACGGAAACGCGACGTCTCGATTTTTCGTTTTATCGCGCCACTGGTACGAACGTACTTCTCTTTCCCTTTGATCGGAAAATTGATTCGCTTGAAATTCAATAAAACTCTATGGAATTGCATCGCCACTCGTTACTATTATTATCATTTTTTCGTTACTTCCTGAAGATAAGATGCCAGATGCGTTGTATTCAATTCTATCACCTGAGCCTCGTTCTTCTTACACATTCAATAGCTCCTGTGATTTATGCAACTACTGATATAGATAGTATTTATAGCACGGTTCAATACGTTCCTTTTAACCCTTTTCTATTGTACACTTCAATTTCTTTCTCTCGTGACCAAGCAAAAATGATATAACATTAAAATAGGTAGCAGAGATGAATTTTTGAATATGGATTAATAGTTCAATTTCTTCAATAAATAAATATTAAAGTAATATTATGAATTATGATATAATATAGCCTGCCCCAGCCTCTAATTTCTATTATCCGAACACCCTTATCATATATATCTAGCCTTCATATAATTTTTCAAGCCCAGAAAATGTTAAAATTATTAATGAGAGCAATTATTCTAAGAAACTTATTTCAAACGAACCCTAACAGTAGCAATATTTGAAATGTAAGTACTTGAATTTTTGCTAAGAATACTTTGCGAAAATATTCTTTTAAAAAATAACGGGTTCAGCTTGGAGCAATAAGGTACACGGTTAAGGGTCCGAATGTAAGATCGAGCCGAGAATCGGTGAACGTTGCTCAACGAAGCGAGCATAGGAAATCGGGAACCGGTCAGCTGGTCGATCTTAGTTGTACCGTACATCCGTGAATCGAAAGAGGAAACCGCTTGGAATTCAATAGTCGTCTGGTGGACTGCATAACCATTCGTTCCCGTCGAAATACCCTTCAGAACGACGCGACGCGTCATTCTGTCGAGGGTCGTTCGTGAAATCCAACGACTTACCCGTTGCACCGGCGCGTTTTGCAACCCGGGAGTAAAAGTCTTTTCGTCGTAGAACACCGGAGGGACTGTGGATCTCCCCAGAGATGTAGCCTCGATTTTATCATTGAACGATCACGTCAAATATTAAACCGCGAATTGTAACGATAAAAACTATCCTAGCCATGAAACACCCATTCGTAACATTTCAACGAAGATTCATATATTTCTGTAGAAATTAAATCTTAGAAAATGAATTTTGCCAAAAGTTAAATAATACATAAACACTATAGCAATATTTAATATTAGGCGCACAAATCAACTCAATGTCTGTAGTATTATCTCTTCATAATTATTATTTTAAATTTGAATATTTTCCCACCTTTTTGTGTAATTGAAAAATGGCACGAAAATATGATAACAATAAAAGTTACCAAAATGATTAAAGTTGCCATGACTTTTTAAAAATAAATCTTCAATTAAAATAAAAAAAGACACGGAGTTAATTTGTACGCCTAATATTTTACGTACGCCTTTTCAGAAAAAGGAAGATAATTCTAAATTTATACGACATAATTACTTCTATTACTAAGAAAAAACGATAAAATGTTCAACTTTATTTCGACTCGAAAAGGAACATTTCGCTTTCCGATCGCAGAAATGGAGTATGCAGAATATGTTATCGAGTTCTGAATATTAGATTCCCGAAGTCACTTATTCGCGATACGGCACGCACTAAAAGACGTCCTTTGAAGCGATTGTAGTCAAAGTTATACCCTGTATCGAAATGAGATGAAATGAAAACGTTCGGAAAAATTGATACGTATTCCTTACAACACAGAATCGGGTATTGGCTCTTGCAATCTGACTAAAGAATATTCATACGTTTATTATAGTGTTCATGCTAATGTTGTTCAATTGAGTTACTCAAAAAATAACAAAATATGTATTATTGTTAATTATTGTTAATAGCGGTTACTTTACAGAACTTATTGAATTTTTAAAATAAAAATTACCACCTCTAAACTATAAAAGTTTATTAAATAAAGAAATGCAGATTATTGACTGCAATTAAATTCAGCTAATAAACGTTGAATTTTGTGATTTTTTTTGGAAAAGAGAATGCTTGTAATGTGGTCGAATCGGGGATATTTTAACGGGCTGTCCGTCGCATTCGCCCTAAAGCGATTTAGATTACCTATTCCGGATTTCTGGCGAAGCCAGCATTACGGAAGCTTTCTTGGTCTACTTGCACGCCCAACCGAAAGCAGATTACTGCTGAAAATGCTTCTTAGTTCCAACCGCGTCAACGCTAGCCAATAAAACTTGCAACGAGAAAAACAACGACAGAGAATGACTAAAAAATAGAGAAATCAGAGAACTGAGAAGCAACAAGGGTTGAAAGGGTTGAAAGTTATTCAATAGTGGAGCAACGAAACCCATCAAGATAATGGATTTTAGATTTCTTATATATTAACATATTTGTTGTCAACTTCAACATTTATTTCACGCCTTCCATTTCTCACGTGAGACAAGATTTAAAATATCATAAAATGAAAGTGCAATACTCATCTGTAATATACTCAAGATTAATTTCGTCATTTTCATTGGACCCCCGAGAAAACACATACATATAAATAAATATCAGAAAATATAGAAGTATTATATCGTTAAAAAGTAAGGATAGTAATAAATGTTAAATTTGATTGGATAATAAAATGGAATCGTATCATAAAAAAATATGAACATTTATATTCCTTATATGTATGTACATAATTCTCGTTTCATATTTTATAATTTAAAGCAGTGATTCGCGACTTGGAAAAGAATATTTTTCAAAATATCACCACACTTTTAACAATTTATTTAACTTATCATTTAGTTTTCTGATATTTTCTACTGATAGATACTTCCTTTTTCAATTAATAAATAATACGTATCAGTCTGACTGAAAATCATTTTACACGAATAATGCTTTGTATTTATTACATTTGTATAATTTAAACATTTACCATGTCAGCTATTTGAAATGAATAACCATTCATTACGATAATGATTAAAATAAATTGTATTTCCCTTTAAAAATTTGTTTGCACATGGGCATGTAGCAAACGAATTGCTGTCATAAATAATTTTAAATATTTCACAATTGTTAAATATTATTTAATTTTTCTTTTCAATGACTTTGTAAGCTGCAATAAAAGAGAAATATTCACCGTCTACATCGTTTGCTTCAGTCATTGAATTACGAATGCTGGGTCAATTATAACCGGAACCTAAGAAATTATATGTTAAAATACTTCGACTGTCATTAGGTACTTCAATTTCTCAACAATAAACAAAATAATACCTAAAGAAATTAGTTTGAAGTTTGGAAAATAAAAATGAAAAAGAAAAAGTCTATAAAATTAAATTTCAATTTTGTCCATTGTACGAGAGTTGAAGCTTTATACATTAATGCAAAATGTCGAGTATAACATATTTATCACAATAAATGTATAATAAAGAGCCTTAAGCAATTTATTTTATCGAGATTAATGCCTTATCGCTGAACGTAGAACGCGAGCAGAGAATCACGAACGAAATTGTCCTGGCTAAACTCCTCAGGAAAGATGGAACAGGTAATCTAAATCGCTTTTGCTAACATACGGATAGCAAGATGATATGTCCTCGTTTTACGAGCGTTCCCAACCGTTTTCTCATCTTGTCAGAAAGCGGTGGAATTTCGCTCGATGCAACTCTGCGGCTTTCCTTGTTCAAGTTGCTAGTTTGGTTGACCCCAATAGATGTTTGTTACGTTCCCTCTTTGGTTTCTCTACGTTCTGGAATCTGTATTTCGCGCTGAATGCGTAAAGAATTTCGAGTTTATACCAATAAAAGCTGCAGGGATTTACGTAAATTGCAATTGAAAGTAGATCTTACTATGTGCACCTTATCTTATTCCTATCAAATGCAGTGGTATAAGGGTAGATTATGTTAATTTTGACACTGTACTATCAATTGGCACTTCCAACTTTAATAAGAATTTTATCATGGAGAGAGCCGAATTTTAATTTAATCCTTTATTTCATATTATTTTCAAGTGTTCCAATAATTAATCTTTGTTACTATTTTCCTTTCTTTTCATAATATATTTTATAATTAAAAATCTGCAATTCTTAGATTGTATAATATCAAATTATTAACCTTAGAATAACCAACCCTCTTTCGTTACATACAAACAGAAGTTATAATGGGTTGTTTAAAACACCCCTGCCGGCCAGTCGAGAGTTAATAACTTTATCTATTAAATATTTTGGCGTCCCTTTTGTTAAAATTTCGACACGAAAGCTAAACCTATTCTGGTTACCATCAAAAACAATAAACTTCGTACAAAACTCAGCTGAAACATTCTACAATAAGGTATAACAATGATAAAAGCTTCTTCCTTTTTGGTCCTTCTCCAAAATAGTAGATGGAAGTTCTTTGTGCAGTAACATTGTCTGCGAACATTACAGCTTGCCTTACAAGTTTCAAGATATTCTAAAGAAGCCAAAATATGAATTTATACTTTCATTCAGAAGATTTTCTTCAAAACACGCAAAGTCACTTCTTCATTTTTACAATTGTATGAAATAGAAAAATACTGCTTCTTTGTAAATAATTTAACAACTCTAATTACGTATATTGGCATAGATATATATTAATGATCCCTATAATTATTTGAACGATTCCAATTATTCTTAGAGTCTTTTTAGAAACTTTAATAGATGCGTTGTGAGTTTTGAGAGCGAATTTATATCGTTTCAACGACGCGCGAACCTTTTGTTTCTATTCCGATATTTTGCATGAGTTTCTGAACGTGCATCATTAAGGCATCCATGGAACCGGGAATGGCTGAACCGCACACTTAATCTCGAGTTTGCCTCGATATGAGAATTTCAGGTCTATGAAATATCTCTGAAGCGTGCGCGAGCATTTATCACACGAGCACACCTTCGAGACGATTGTGCCCCGCATTCTCTGCAGGAAATTTGATGGGAAGATACCGCGAGAAAAATATATCAAAGGAGCGTAGTTCACTTCCGGCTTCGAGGAACGTACGCTTCATAACCACCTGTGTGTACATTTTATTTATTACGTTTGATCGTTTCGTACGACCCCTCTTTCCCTCTGTCTTTTCAGTCCATGGAATTGAAATATCAACAGTTGAACTTTGAAAGCGTCTGGCCGACTCGATTGTATTATACGAACAGGAACTCTCGGGATGCAATTCGTAGGTTTGTATACATAGCGTTGAATATTTATTCGTAATCACGAGGAACAGTGAGATTGCTGCTCTTCTTTTTTCTTTGATAACGGTTTCCTTCTACTTTTCCAGATCTTCATTATGATATCGAGTTAAGAATGAATAATATGATAATATTCTGCGCTCTACTGTTTCTGCTGCGTTTAAATCAAAACGCTTTTCTTGTTGAATTTAATATTGTTTTTATTTTTTTCGTTACTTCTTTCATCAATTAATATCGCTGGATAGCAATTACTAATTGTGACTATACAAATCTCAAATAACAGTTATTTCTTTTATTAAAAAGCTTCTATTGTGATACTAAATTTTAATTATAACCTACTCGTATAATAATGAAAGGAATAGATTTGAGATATAACTAGTAGCATTTCAAGTTTTTTAAAAATAAATTTTTCTCGTTAAAATAAAAACAAAAGTCAATTATTAAATCCTTTTCCTCGTTTCCGGTACGAAATTAGCAATTAAAAAGCAGAATTCTCCAATAACATGAAAAACGTTCTTTCATTTTCAATAAATGATTTGTCACTGCGCGAACACGGTTTTCTAATTATCCCACGTTCGAAATCGCCTGCAGCAATTCTGTATTTCACATTTCTGTATCGGACAACGTAATATCCGATACAATGAATGCTATAATTATTACAATATGTACGAAAAAATATAATCTATCGTTACATATTGAATGTAAATTAATAGAAATTCAGAATAGGAAATGGATAAATATTTTAATATTATAAATGATGAGAAAAAAATTGAATAATTAACACCTATTATACAACTATTAAATTTGTTTTCCTCTTTTTTAAATATTAAAATATTTTCCATTTTCGTAGTGAACACGTGATTAAAATGAAGTGGATGTATAATTTTGTGGATGGAGGAAAATCAATCTTTTTCCAGTCCCATGTTTTTCAGGACAATTCTAAAAAATACGGGACCGCTTGCTGAGCTCCAGGTTCACCCAAAAATATTAAAACTACAAAAGTGGACGTATAATTTCGTAAAGCATTGTACCTAGGACATTAAATATTTCTGCAAAACAGAAATTGAAGAATTAAGTTAAATTTTAAATTGTTTTATCTTGACCATAAAAGTTCTTTCACGAATTTTTCCTAATTTTATATTTTTGTGAATATTACCCTGACAATTTTTGAATCAATTTTTAAAGTATCTTATGTATATTAATTCTTTATACTAATTACACATTTTCTCTCCTGCATTTTTAATTTTACTGTCAAACCACCGGGGTGAAAATATTCATTCTGCACCCAATAATAATTTTTTAAAAATCTTTATACTATATGGCATTTTTATCACCAATTATAAATGGAAAAATGTGGTATTAAGAAATGTCGTTTATAAATCTGGAAAATGATGAAATGAAACAAGTGTTGCAGACCACTTGACCCTATACATATCTATCATTACATACAGCTCAACTCTTCAGTAATGGCTTTCAAAATCGCGATTTATTGTCACATGGAAACGTACTTTAACACGTTCACTGCCACGATAGTTACCAGTGGCCTACACTGCGAATTTAATTCCATCAAATAATTAACAATTTGATGGGTTCGCATTTCGCGATGATTATCGCTTTTGCCAATTCACGTTTCTTGTTATACGTACAGAAGATTAATAGAAGTATGAAAATTATGCTTTCGCATTTTTCAAATTATGATTAACAAGGAATATCTAATATACTGATCATTTCAAATAATAAATTAAAACATTACACCACGTACACCTGGATAATAATTATCCCCAAGGCATCTACAACGGATCTACTGTACCTAGTGTGACGTTTGTTAATTTCCGTTTCCCAGAAATTTCCTCTCCTACATCGCCGAATATGGAAAGTTATTAAAAATCAATCGTAAATCACTAAACCATAAAAACTTCCTCGGATCTCTGTCAATCTGAGGCAAAACTATGAAATCACAGAATCTTTTCTCCGCGATCGAAAAATAACGCTGTACCGCGACAAGGGTATTATCCCATCCGGGTACATCGTGACGCGATTACGAAGTTCCCTGCGTCGCCGCGTAGTTTACATCGAATATTAATATGCATGAAGGGATGAACGAAGCGTATCATGGGCAAGGACGAGAAAGATTTACGGCTGCGAGGACGCGAAGCTGTACGTAGCCGGGGTAAAAATTTCCTTTGCGGAAGAAACCATCGTTGCTTTTCTCCGCTTCGCTTTATAATGTTCCCTCGATTCGAATAACGCGAAATTCCCCCGTGGATCCGCGGACGGAATTCCAATGTTACCCGGGTAATAAATAATAGCAGAACTTCATGGTGTTTTATGCATTCGAATTTCTGGTCAGGACGATTTGTATGCGCCACCGTGGACCGTAGCGCTGACGCGAAACGAACTTTCAAGTTTACTTGATCGATTGGTCGGTTCGCAATTAATTTTTGGAATTACACCGGCTTCGATAATGCAAAGCAACGCTTGCCCGAGGGGTTAAGCTTTACCGATGCTCCCGAACGTTTTGTGATCGATCATCAATTTATAAGTGGTCGTTGTTGGTTCTTCTCTTATTCGTTTGATGTTTGTCTTAAAATTTCTATATTTCTATGTTTCTATATTCGTGTTAAGAGAAATCGATATGCATAGAGATATATAATAAATTTTCATGCACTGAATCCAAATATGAGATTCTATTTCAAAATAGAATCATATATTTTTTAACGCATTATAATTAATGCTAATGAGGAAGTATTAAACTATTTATGCCAAAAAACCATGGTGTATCCTAACTGTTCGAAACCAGGTAATCTTCTATATAAATGTAAATGTTCCCGTAATAAAACACGAGAAACCACTCAGCGTGATAGCATTTGCTATGACATTTTATCCTATTTTCAATTACAACCGGAAACTTCATCGAACCATTTTATTCTGTGTAACATCGCTATTCGAACACTACAGGAGAAAATAAATCTTTGTAATAAAATAGGATCACCACATATCAGCACATCCTTTTACGTTTTAACACCACAGATTTACATCACTTTAATATACTCTGAAGCTATACTATTATTTATTCTATCTAAAATGTGAAAGCATCTGATGATAATTGACGATTGCTAACATATGAAATCTGTTGTCTGATAATTTTTGATGGAGAAAGATAAGTTCTGAGAACTTTAACACGTTGACTGTCGCAGTGATAATTTCAATGATTAGTCAGACATAGAGTAATATGGATCATTAACGCGTTGATTGTCACATATATTGTACCAATAATATTCAAAATAATAATTTCTAGTTATTCGATGACCTATATTTAATTAGCAGTATTGATCATTAGTGAATTTATGGCAATCAACGTGTTAATTATATAAAAGATTAATATTCCAATCTAAAATTTGTCCATTTGTTGGTATCTAAAATTATCTTTCATTTTTTTAATTACTGTATTTGATTAAATTAAATTTGTCAACGTGTTAACGTCTACATCAATGCGCCTAACTGACTGCAACTCTAACCGGATGTTACACAGTTGAACTGGCAAAAAGTATATAATTCAAGTTAAGCCGTGCAAAGAGGTCGGCTTGTCGTACTTCCATTACGGTAGAAACTTTCGAAATTTTCGGTTGGGAAAGATGCAGACAACTTGTGCGAACGGAACGACTCGATTATGAGGAGAATTAAAGTTCGTAAAACCGGGAATGAACGCGTGAAAATTAGTCGCGCATAAATCGACTGCGACAGATTTTTATTTTTGCGGGTGACATTTTTCTTCTTTTTTTTTGCCAGCAGAACGTTCACGGAATACTTAATTATTTTCCGATTGTCTGAAAATTGTGCTAGTCCGCGCACACCCGATGGAACGAAATACGTTATTTGAATAATTTCAATCGTTCGAAAGTCGCACAATATTGTAAAAATGTGTCGTTCTGATAATTTGCTAATAAACGACAACTGACAAATTGCATTTGTATAAGCTTAATTAAAAGTTAAGCTTGGTAAAATGTTCTTTGCGAAAGAACTACTTCTAAAACCAATAAGATAGTTTTGCATATTATTCTAATATAGGTATTGAAACATTTAAAAAACCGATTAAATAAGATAATTCTGAAAACTTTTGTTCGATGCAATCTACCACATTAATACATGAAAAATCGAGACCTACTAGGGTCTCGAAAAAAAAGATTTTACTCACGTGCTTCGTTGCTGTATATCCGGTGATCTGTTGCAGTTTGCTGCTGACCACTTTCGCGCCAGGTTTCGTCGGCTTCTCGTTTTTGTGCCATATCCCGATCACACCCGTTATTATCAACGCGACCAGCGTAATGATCCCAATCAACAACGATAATGTCACGATTTTACTACGGGGCGATATTACCATCGCCATTTTTCCACGTGTTTTTAAACGTTTTCCCTCTGTTGGGAATCGTTTCCTCACTAATTGCACCAACTAATTGTCAACAGTTTCCACCGATAAACCAGATGGAAAATTATCAAGCAATAACTTCGATTAACATTAATATAATATTTATGTATACATATATCTAGGTATATGAATATATATATATATATATATATCTCTTTGTGATTTGTGATATCAGGAGGGGTTTGCTAACTAGAATAGCGACTTTAGAACAGCAACTGTGAAGGATTCTCAACTTCCGTTGTTATTATAACTTTATCACGTCCTCGTACTCGAATATCGACGACGTGTCAGCCGAGTCCTCGTGGACCCTTCTTAAACTCATCTGGCAGTGTATGACTCGTTCCCTGGCTCGATTTTTCAACAGATCTTTTACAAAACCACCTTTTCCCACTGTATCGTCGAACGTTCCTTTAACTCTGTATTTATCTTACGAAATTTTCTTCAAGTGATTTCCTTCAAAGTAATAAATTCGATTGTATTCAGAACGAAGTGGAAGAATTTTCAAACAGTGGCCTTCACATAATGAACTTCGGAAATCTCGTTTGATTTAACTTTTCCCAGAGAGAATTTTTCACGTTCAGAAAATTGTAGGAATCGAGGAAATTCTTCAAGTATATTAACTCGCCCGTTAAATGGTTCTTCTCTCGTCTGTAACAAGGGTCAACAAGTTGAACAGTTTCAGGAACTTGCTCGCACACGGAACTCGATCTTCCTGAAATTCCTTAACGGTGCCTTTCGCAATTCTCTTGTTCCGTAACTTTACCGCTCCTCTCGTCACACCCGGTATATACCCCTCGCTGATTAACGGATACACGCTGCTGCCCTGCGAACTTCTTTCTAACTGTCGTTTCCACCGAGAATTTTCTCGCGTTATACTATTATACAGCTCCAACAATGTTGAAAAATCTCTTCTACACGAATGATTTTTTAATACTGATTTGAACACAATAATTAAGATTTCGTGCTCCTTGTTACTTCGTATAAAATATCTCTCAGTCAAACAATTGAAACTCGATGGTTTCGGATAATAAAATTCTATTTTTGCTTTCATCTAACGAAGCTTGGAAAATAATTTTCCACTTTGTACACACAGTTGATCAAGATACGTGAAATACTCTTTTTATATTATCAATTCCATATCTTATTCTCATCGAGGATACTCGATGATAGTTAATTTTACATCGAGAAAACAATATTCTTCGTTTGGAGAAATTTTCGTCAGTGTTCGAAGGTGGGCTAATTTTGAGATACTCGGTATTGATACGAGCGAATCAACAAATTTAACTGGCGCGATGGATCAACAACAACGAGTCGCGATAAATTCGTTTGAATAATCAACAATAAACTTCTCAATGGTATCGTTTCAGCAACGAGATATTCCGAGCGAGGGCAGTTTCTCTCTTCAAGGATTCATTTAATGAGCCCGCGAGCCAGAACCAAGAAGGTTTAAAGGCGTTATTGACGACTTATTCTTCGATCCTTTGTTTTCATTTCTTTCGTACAGTCCTCGTTTCATCAACCATTCGAAACTTCTTACAGCGAACAGATTCAGCGTCCTTTAATCGCCGGAACGAGCCACATTCCTGGATATTATGAAAACAATGAAACGTGACGATTCGTCTGGTCATTCGATGCAATGAGGATTCGAGCAAATTTTCAACGACTTTACACGTTATGACAAGAATATTAACGAAATTTATGAAACTAAAGAATTCAATGGAGGTTTGAGGCTTGTAGATAATGACAGATGAAAGATTATTATTATAACAATTAAAGAAATTGGTTAAACTTTACTTCGAGGTGCACAAAATTATTGATCTTTGTAAATATTTAAAAAATATTTCAAGAAGAATGATAAAAAATACTAATTTCAATTTCAGGAATCCATCTATTGAAAAGTTATACGTATGTAAACTCTTTAAGGTGGACATTCTTTAAGATGGTAATAGCTGGAAGAATACTGAACAACTTTTTTCTTTAGCAAAATACTCGTTAAAGCTTAGTTTTTGAATTATTATTGAAAAATAGCGACCAATCCGAGCGCGCATAGCACGCACGCTCAGCTGTGGGAGCATCGGCTACGAACCGCACTCGACCGTGGTCGCGAACAAACTAATTTGGCACTGCATCGGTTCATAGCCGATACTCCCGTGGCTGCGCATGTGCACTATGCGCGCTCTGATCGTTAGTGTTTTTCATTAATAAATCAAAAACTAAGCCTTAAGGAGCATTTTGGTAAAGGAAAAAGTTGTTCAGAATCACCCCTTCTTCCGCCCCCTTAATAAATGTCCACCCCTAATCAAAAACTTTGTATAAAAAGAGTGAATAATTTTGTGTGTCACTGAAATATTTATTTTAATTCTTTATTTGAAAATTGGTTCTTTCTGTCTCAGTGTTTCCCTTGTTAATTACTAAAAATTAACGATTATGAAAATTCATAAGTTGACTTCTAAAAATTTGACAATAATAATATTTGTATAACTATTGCAAAAATGAAAATAACATGAAATACAAAATTAAATTAAAAAGTTGAGCTTTCTCTGTGTTTTGTCGTTCAAGGGTTAATAAAGTATTTGTTAAGATTATGTTGTACAATATTTGATCTTCATTAGAAAAGAGGGAGTCTTAGAGTATGCATCTACTAAATTATCAATTTTATTGAGTCGGACTTAAATGTTGATTGATTAGCATGGTATAGTCAAATGAGTTTTGAAGTAATTAAATTTTTATTCTGCGACAGTATATCTCTGTCTGGAAGTTCGGCAAAGTACGAACAATCTATCAAATTATACTGTCTTATTATTTTCTTCCGACATCAGCTGTCAAAGTTTCGATGCAGGATGAAGATTAAATAGGTTACGATTAATCGGAAACGAGCAATTAGTGCGCTGAAGTTCGTGGATTGGAAAATGTTACAGAATTGTGGAAATTACTATGCTTCGATTAACCCTTATAAGATTGTGGGGGTTGCAGGTGTACCCTGAGATATATTTTCTCATATAACTTCATAAACAAGCATTTTATCAATTAATTCAGAATTTCTCATTTTTATTATTTAAATTGTATGAGTTTGGTGTAGATAATTGGTTGTGCAATATTTGTGCATTTCTTTTTAGATATCCTGTATTTTCGCATTCGCCAGGGCGTTCACTCGTGAAGTATTAGCCCCGTTGAGGAGGAGAACAGAACGCGAATTAGCGAGGCGGAATCACAGCGAAACGTGTGGGATCTTAAATCCCCGGGTCAATTTCTTCCGATTATCGCGATGTATAGCAGCAGCATTTTCGCTTCGACCCCCCGGGAATGCCATTTTCATTTTGTCCGGCAAAATGTAGAGTTAATGGGACCAACAAAAATGAAAAACGTATTAGGCTACCCGAGCAACACGATATCAGTGATTAAAAAATTTTTATTTCTTGAAAAATTCAAAAATACACATTTTGAAAATAATATATTTTAGTCCTTCGCGATGTAACGGTTTAACTTAACAAATTAATCAGAAGAATGGTTTGTTAAGAATTAATGTTTGTTGCAATTTCATTACGCAAAAATTGCTATAAACCGAAATTGAAATGTTGCAATTATTCGACTGCGTAAAGATGTAATCGCTGGTAATTTATCGTTCATGCGGAACGAAATTTAATCGAGAAATTTTCATCGCGAAAGAACCGTTGCTAATTCAATGAAAATAATTTTGCGTTTATTCAAACCATTACTCGCAACAAATAATGGTTAAGAGAAGAAATGTTCGGGAATAATCAACGAGAATAATTAAAACGATTGCAAGGTGCCGAACATTTAATGCATTCGATCGGCGTATTCATTCGCAACAGAATTTCCATATTTTTAGTCGTCTGTGATACTGGATTTTCAACCAATTTTCCGAGACGTGGTTAATTACAAAATTCCATAGAATTAATAATTATTCTAAAGTTAGATTTGCAATTTAATACTGTTTCTAATGAAACAAATTATATGTATTACGCAAATTAATAGCTGTATATATGAATCTCAATATGAAGTATTAATTAGATTTTTGAATTAAAAAATACAAATTACGTAATGGAGACTGTGAATCTTTAAAATGTGTTAAATATTAAATTGATAAATAATATGAATATGTTTCAAATGATGGTTTTAATGCTTTGCTAATTTTTCTACTGAAATATGTTTTGCTTTTATACTGAAACCACAGTAAATGCGATTTTCCCTACTATTTCAATCACTTTAAAGCTAAAAGTCGAGCGACGGTTTGCATGTCTGATGGCAGGATTTGAAAAATTTAGAGCTGATGTTAGCCGAAAAGATATGCAAATGAACGCGTTTCATCTCAAGGATGGTTCACCGCAAACGTGACTGCGACGACTTCCTCTGTTTTCCTATCTTTTCCGGTAAACACCACGCGCAGAAAGATTCTTTTTACCTTGATCTTCCGGCAATTTGTTCGCGCATTTCTCCACAATATCACTCTATGTATGCACTCTAATGACAATCATTGCTAATAATGTGAATGAGTAAATTTGGACTTCAAGCTCGCGTCTTTTTCTCAAAAAATTATACGATCAAGAAAATCTATCCAATTTAACACTGAATTTACTGGCATTCGATACACACTGACTTTTACATTAAAAATAAATAAATAAGGAATGAGATATATAATAAATTTTACTAAAAATATCTAATTGTGAATAAATTCTGTAATTGAAAGCATTCATTTGGATCAACTGGTAAATCTAGTTTTAAGTAGTATTAGTCAGCGTATAGTCAGACAAACATAATCCTCTTATAATACTCTCGTTTCAAATAAAGAAAAATTAAAAAAAAAGAATGTTTGCATATTGATTTCTTGGGTGTCTGGTACTTAACTAATTAGTAACACCTTGGGATTATAAAAATTTAATTAAATAATTAAATACTTGAAAAATAATTCTCAATATGAGCTACTAAATAAAAAGAAATTAATAATTTCAGATTCATATACTAATTATGCGAGGGTTATTAATGTAATTTGCCAAATGGCGAAGCAAAGGATTAAATATCGACAAATTCGTGAAAGACGAGTTACAGGTGAAATAAAAGCGAAGGAAGTGGTTCTATAATGTATGAAGCTCCAGTTACTCTCTGATTCCTTCTCTCCTTCTTTGCATCATTCAAACGCGAAGCATGCACATACTCGCTTCTTTCGTTCTCTCCTCTCCTTCGTTTCCTATCTACCTTCTTTTTTCGCCACTCTTCCCTCGAACGTGATCCACATATATTTTCTCACAGTTCGGTTTCCGCCGTCGATACTCTCTTGTTTCGGCCATCGATAATTTCCCGGCGTCTTCCCGCGGGGGAAAATGCATTCGGCTTCCCAAGGATTCTTTGAACTACGTGAGAGATCGGAACTACGATGTCGAAATTGCTCAGACTTACGGAAGACGGTCTGCTTATCGCGACACGCGATGTAGAATGTAAAATTATGGCAAAGAGATTTAAGGCTTTGATCTAGAAATCACTCATTTTTTACTCGAAAAACAGAAAAATCATTTTCAGAGGAACAACGTAAAATTTAGATAATCTCAAGTACAAAGTTACACTATAAAATCTAAGCCCTCTCCATGGTATGCCGACCGTGGGTTAAAGAATGATTAGTTAAATATAATTAATTCCCTCGACAATATACTTTAATTAAAATTAAATTTGCACTAAAATTTGCATTTACTATCTGAATTTTTTCACAAAATATTATTCGTGACAACTGTCTTCGAAATTGAAAAATTGCTATTCTCTCAGTTTCAATATAACAAGAATAATACTACTGCGTTCACCGTCATCTCACATTTCAAATTTGCAATTTAAAACAATTTAATTAAACCGCCTTCTCTTTTAGATCATTGAATTTCCAAGTGCTCTACGTTTCGTTCAGAATCAAAAATCAACAATCCTTAATAAAAAATGTTATAACTGGTTGTTTTTAAGAATAACAAACTTTACTCCACGGATCAAGGCAGATAGATGCACGATACTCGTTGTAGCTGTTACAATTATCACATTGCCAGGATTTAACAGTTTTAATCGTTGGAGATTAAAATGGCTCGGTGGGGTCTGCGCTTCGCTTGCTATCGAAATAATTACGCCCGGCGTCGACTGATGTCTGCTTTAATTAAGGCGGTTCAGAAGACGAGGAGGAAAATTCGTGACCGGGGCATCGAGTACGGCCTCGAAGAAAGCCTGCACATTTTTCACTGCGATCTACTTTCCTCTACCGTGGAAACACGGGAAATCGGGTAAAAATTCGCCGCCGGCTTAGGTACGGCTGTTATTTCTTAATTAGACCGAGAAGTCTTGTTCTCCTATAGACTTTGTTGTAATCAGGGATAAAACTCGGCCTCCCTAACGTCTTAGAATGAAAAGTTATGGTAACGGAAAAAGTGATCTTCACTATGTTTCTCGTTACAAGAGTTAAATAGTAATTTGGAAGCGGGAAAGTTTGATTCCTTAATTTCAACCTCTGTGCACGGTTCGAGTCAAATTAGTGCAAAATAGAACACTGAATATTTAATAATTCTTTCATGAAATTTTTGGTTTACGGAATAGAATTGATTGCTGTTACATTATTTATATAGGCTGATTAAAATGTGCTGTTTCAGAAGTGCATTCTTTACTATTTGAATCTACGAATTTATAAGATGTTTATAGATCATTATAATACTCGTAAGGATTTGCGTAACACAGATGGAGCCACGTTCTTGTTTTCGCAAAAACGGAAATTTCATGGAAATTTCTTCTTTGCGCTTCGCTTCTCGTCTTCCTACCCTTTTAGAGAGAAGTCGATGCTGATGTGTAACACCACGGAAATTGAAAAATTCAAGCGGGTTCGATCTAGCATCGTCATGGAAAAAACATTGAGATCGGGAAAAGCTTTTTTCGTCGTTATCTATGAATCTCGAGAAAGTTGATGGATTTGGAGTCACAGAATCGTAGAAGAATAACCTAATAATACCATTCTAAGTACCTTTTCCTATCTTTCCAAGACAATCATTTCATATGATACAACATAATACCACAATGAAATGCTTGCAAACTATATCACGCAGAAACGCAACGACGGAATCAGTGTATACGTCGAACTCCTATAAGCATGTATCGCAATAGAACTTCCTGTCCTGATTTCCCGAGGAATCCTAAACTTGGTAGTGCACCGAAAGCGTTAAGCTAAGATGAAACCACGCCCTATTCTTGCTGTATATCGTACAAGAGACGTGTAACACGTTCACCAGCCACGAAGAACTCGGTAGCACCAAACGCAATTGCTGACGCGTTTAAACCACGCGCTCCTCATTCAGTTACCTCTTATCACGTTCATTTGATCGAGGGTTTCTGCTACACGAATTTGCCCGCTTTACCTCGACGAAACTCTAACAGCTAGTCTTTTCATCAAATATAAATTCCGCTTGAGATTTCATTTCGCCGCAGCTTTTCCAACTCGGTAAACACGCGAACAATTTCTTTAACGGAACAGGTGCCACAGAAATTTTCGTTGGACGGGTCAGAACGTACGTTCGTTTCTCTATGCGTCAATCCATTTAACTAACGTTTGAAAAAAAAAAAAAAAGAATTTCGTATCCCTCCGCGTGCGTTTAACATGCAACATATTAATTCAATGAATGTACGCGGGTTTTTATTGTACGATTTTAGAACCTGCGTATTTACTCGACCCATTCAATTTTTTATAACGAACGTGCGTTCAATAGGTGCGGTTAACAGTGTGGTAAAAGTTTTTTAAACATGATAATAGTGGTTATAATTCTACGTGTGCAAAAAAGTTGTGCGAGCAATTGAAACTGTGGCAAGTTGAAGTAATATTAGAAAATTGTAGGATACATATTTAGAAATTTAGAGGATTAATAACTAAATTCAATAATATTAAAGTAATTTCGAAAAGAAAATAATATAATTTTTAATTATTGAATATAATAAACATTGTCACCTGCTTGCACAGCATAAACAATACACCAGCCCTATACGGTGGATCAGCGGCGATATCGGTTTACCCATCTTGGTACGACATTTTCACGAGCCATAAAACCGCTGCCACGATGGCAAACTCGTGGATGGGTCTGAGTTGGCCGGTGACAAAAGCTGAATCGTTTTCCTGCTTTTGCTACTATGTATTCCCCGGAAAATGTAGGTCCCGGTATTTCCAAGGATATCGGTTTTCATTCATCGTAGTGTACTCCTATATACATATACATTCCGTATGTTGTATAGGTATGCTTCGAAGATTTGTATCTCCTATAGTCGTATCTACTTGAATTAAAATTCTTTTCATAGAGTATGCCATTTTTTATTTGAAACATTATCATTATTAGTTAAATAAAATTATTTCTCAATTATGAAAAAAGTTCTTCCTTTACTAAGGCATTACTGATAGTGATTTAATTAATGGTGTTACGCAAAAACGCCACATATATTTATGCATCGGCTAATGGAAAGCTTAGATAATAGGAGTTCGGATAATCGAGAAACCATAAAATCGAATCCCGGTTAATCGAGTTTCCACAGAGTAAATCATTTATTTATAGCATTGCTAGTTGCTAATCGATTACGGTACGTAATATTGTTTCCCAAAATTGATTGTAATGTTCTGCGATACCTTTTAATAATGCATTAACTTTACAATTTCTTTAATGAATTCTGTAATGAACATAAGAGAAAAAAAATGCACTTTCAAAAATTATTTAAAGAAGTTTAAATGAAAATACTATAATACTGATAGAAATACAAATAAATCACGAAGCTCAGGATTTATGCCCCCAAACCTTGTTCTATTTTCAAGCACGAAGCCAAAGGAAAAATCATGAGTTTCCATTCGTTCTAATTGATAATTCCGAGTAAAATGTTATACCTTGTAAGTTAAACGAGGTTACGTTCCAGTTGGAACTTCGGCGAGCGAGCTGCGAGCTGCTGTTCTCAGTATAATGCACTTTTCGACATGAATGCATTCAGCATCCTGCGAACTCTGAAATGGTTGAACACATGACTACGCTGTTATAAACGCTTCAATACAGCACACAGTATATCACCGTAATGCCTTACGCTTGCATCACAACTATTGGCTTTCGTTGAGGAACTCCGTCGTGTCGTTCGATTCTAGTAGTCCGCTTTCAAATCGAATTTTTGCATTCTTTCGATTTTTCTCCCCTGTCATATATAATGCAATACGCGAAAGTAATTTTATTTTATCCCTCTTTCTCGGTTATGTATTTCATTTCAAACTTCTTTATAGATTTTTGCAAAACAATGGTATAAATAAATGTGTGTTAGTTATTTCCGAATGTTATATTTAATACTATTAAATATAACTTATAATTTGAATATATTTCTACAAGTCCAATACATCATTTTATTGTTAAATAACTGCAATTATTAAATGCCTCTGCTCACTCAATATATCAAATGCATTTACGGTACTCCTTCCACTCGAACAACCCCCAAAGGCTCGTAAAATTCCCAAGAATTATAGCTACCACTATTGAGACTCCAATCAAACAATGAAGGCGGGAACCGAAAAGAGGATCGGGTCTCCAGCGAATAAATTCTATTTTCGCGAACAACAGGGATAAACAACCGACTCTGCAACCAGCAGCTGGAAAAAAGAGCCTATTTCGAGGGAAAATGCTTTTCCACCTAGACTTCTGTACCGGGGAATTCTTCGTGATATTCAATTACAATCCACTTAACAATGATTCCCTATTCAGGACCATCTCGTGCGCCATCGAGCGTAAGCGAGCCGGCTGTCACACCGCGCGATAACTCGATTTTACGACGTTGCACTCGTCGCATCGTCGACGAGTAATTGAAAATCCATTCTGAAGTGCTTTCGGTCACCGCGTCAAAAAAATTTATCATTCCGTCTAGACACGCGAACAGCCAACCGCGAGAAAATCGAGGGAAAACGATTTCGCGTGAATTCGCACCTCCTCCTCCTCCACTCGTTCAGATGCTCGAGTGGATTGTGTGTCGCGCGAACATTCTTTCGTGAAGACTGCATCGACAACTGTCGATTCAGGGCACCTACTCATCGTGCGTATCGTAAAAACCACGTGGTACTTTGTAAGTAGGTACATTGATAATAGAGGAGAAGGTACGAATATGAAATAGGGGAGAAATATGAGATACCAAGTTTATGCAAACTGAACCTAATCTTCAAAACTGCGAAATAAGGGTAAGTAAGCTAATGATTATAAATTTTGTGACAAATATATGAAAGTTTTGTAATATATCATTATTATACGGGTAATTGCATTCCACATTATCGATGTTATTTCTCTTCTATTCGTTTATTTATTGAAAATAGTTACTGTGGATCTGAATGATTTTGGGATATTTTATTGTTCACAGGTCACGAATTTCCATTATTATTGTTTAAAACAGCTGGAAAGCGAGAAGGTATTCATTGACTGGTGTTTGGATCGACACCTGTCGATTCGGAACTGCAGTTGTTAATTCAGGACGCACAATAACTTCTAACACGCGGCATTCGAGCATTCAGAAACTCTATCATTCTGCGTTTTACATGCTTCTATTGTTTCACAAACAATTGCGATCGATCGAAATTACTTTTTTTAATTTTTTATTTTTCAAACTTCGATGCTATTTATGGAACTAATACAATATCAATATTTAAAAATAAAAAATAAATTGCCAGTATTGTTAAAGTTAAAAATTCTAAACATTCCAAAGCATACAATTTTTAACGTTTAAGTCTTTTAAACTACATTTAATTCCTAAAATTAAATATCGCTTCTTAATATTTTTTAATAGGAAATTAAAAATTGTTTCTCATACTGTTATCTGATAAAAGAGGAATATTCAATCTTCATTTTACAATATCCGTTCGCTGTTTATTTTCGACATTTACACGCGTACTTTAATTTTAAAAAGAAAACGAATTTTTTCTCGTCTAATAACCTCGAGTTATTTTTCCCTTGGTCTCGGCACAAACATAATTCCCGGAATTAATTGAAGCATTCCCATCATAGATACCAACGTTCATAACTTTCTCTGATAAACAATTCAAACTTTTTATAATTAAGCGGGGCAAAAAATTGTTCTCCTTTCAAAAAAAAAAAAACCATCAAGTCTTGAGAGAAAGTAAGATTAAAGAAAATGTATAACGTAAATTTAAACAAATTGGGCCAAAAATTACAGTTTAATATCATTACAATTTAATATGATTTTAAGCATTTCTTTTAAAAAACAAAACATCAAGACATTTAATCAGAAGAAAAATTAAAAGGAGGATTAAACAAAGTCGGGTAATCGACTCGCGGTAACGATGTTTTGCTGACGCTGAAAATTAATGACTTTATCTTTCGTGTTGTTGCTTTGTCGTTTCGTTTTAATGGACTGACGGCTGCAGTACAGGCTTTGTGCGTTTCAGTGCTTTCGCGAATCAATAGTTTACGAGAATAAACAAAAGAAAAAGAAAAAAGAAAAAAAGAGGAAAAGAGGATGCAGTAGCAAGAGGAACCGGTAAAATAGCTTACTGGAATTACCTCGTTAAGTCGGAAAACATTGGATGTATAATTTCTATCTACCTAATCCTCTGACGAATGGACCAATCTCATTATCGTATCCATGATAAAAATTTATATTTATTAGCCAGAACATTCTTCTCTTCTGGTACCGTACAGTTGTTTATTGTCTCGAATATCAGTAGAGATAAAAATAAAAGCAGTTAATTATATTTTGCTATCTCAATTATTATAACGCTTAGAAGAATTGTACAAGCTTTTCAAAATTTCTCATTGAAATTTGAAAATATCTGTGTTATTTTCACAGAAATTAGTTCAAATTGGCTGTCTGTACTTGTCAAATTTTAAACAGTGTCCACGAATATCATCGCGTACATAAAATTTAATGAACGAAAGTTTTATGAAAAAAGAAGAAAAGAAAAAAGATCGAGCTTTAATAGATAATACATTATCCATAAATTCCCCGCGAATTCCATTATGTCGCAGGTCCTCGTGAAATTATTCCTTTGCTGACACCTGCTCCCAACCCTATATTATTATATTTCAGCTAATAAAAAAATTTTTCTAATTTCTCCTTGCCGAAAGATTTATGGGTTCCGATAACGTCGCGTCTGAGCGCAGCTTTCACTTTTCACAAGTATTAAAACCGAGTTGCTAGCGTCGTTGGTCTCGCGTAAAAAGTTTCGAATAAAAAACAAAAAACGAAGAAAAGAAAAGTTTCAGGTTCTAGTAGACACAAAGAAATCCGCCTTTTGATTCCATAAAACATTAACGGCCCTATTGAATCAGAATTGACGATAGATTTATAATGCGCCCATTGAAAGTGTTTTTGAACAGACGTTTTTAGCCGATAAATTCTAAAAATGAAACATAAGGGATACAAGTCGAATATGTGGTAAAGGTGTTGGGGGTTTGGGACCATAACCATCACCATCACTTCGTTATCCTTTTGATCGAAGAATACTGGAGACAAACCACTAAGGGTTTATGAAATGTATTTTTATTACCAAAGATTATTTCTGGTTCGCGTAATGGGTGGCTATCTAACCCTTTTACTACTAAGGACATAACCCTTTCGTTGACTTAACGCGTTAAGCGTTGTAAATTCTGATCATAAACTCTAGGAATTTCTAAATGTAAATTACTCTCAAAGTAAATGGACGTCCTAAAAACAGTAATGATTAAGAGTTATGGCGGAATTGAACGAGGGCGGTAAACCGTGATAAGAATATTGGTAGGTTGACATTAAAGAGAAATCGTTCTTGTAAACGAAATTCTTGAACACGACAGGTGTCGTTGCAGCCTGACGTCGTCTTCCGACCGTAAATTCGGTGTTTACTACACATTCGAGCACGAAGGACGCGTTTAGAAAGCTTCACCGAAAGCGACAGATGACAATGTCGCATGACGTCGGATAAAATGTATTAACCAACCGACTTTTGGATGAGGGGACACCTTGCCCGATGGGATTGATCATCGACTACTCGTGACACTTTTTTTACGAAGCACCATCGAACCTGTACTTTTTGACTTTAAAGTGGATTACTTTTTATCGTATAACAGCACCGCTAGTTTGTGATTGATTTTATTTAAAATTGGAAAAAAGAAACTAAGTAAAACTATGATAATATTCTTGCTAAATCAAAGCCCTGCAAATTGCTAGATTACGTAACGAGAAGAGAATTTATTCGATTGGCGTTCTACTTACAATAAATGAGAGAGATCCTCAATTTATTCCCGAAGCTAATGTTAATCCAGATCATTTGTTAATCAACGTCCTACTAAGAATTCCTACGAGAAAAACAATTAACGCTTCACTGGTGGTTAGAAAAAAAAAAGAAAAAGCATCAAGAATAACGAGGACAAGCATTATCTGTGTTTAATTCTCCACAACTTTCATTACTGTTTCTTAAAGTAAGGTAACAATTCTTGTATACCATTTGTTTCCTGCAGTAGTCGATGCAAACACAGAAAAATGCAATGAAATTATATAACAAGAAGAATAAAAGTGGAAGAAAAATATACTGGTTTTTGTTCAACGAGTTGAAATAGTATTTACATTTCTGTTTTATCAATTTATTTTTTCCTTGTCTAAACTCCGCACTGTTATACAAGAAGAAAGCAGAAGGAAATTGTAGCTATGCTGGCAGAATGGCAAAGATACCTATTTGTTTTTTGGTAACACTACAAGCATTTGTTAAAGTATAAGAAATATATGCTCTGAAATGATTTATTGCAATGTGATATGGATTCAACAACTCTTATATGAAAATTTCGCTTTTATTGTTAACCAAAAAGGATAAAAGTAGGTATGCAAAATCTAGCAATATCTGAATACAAGACTGAACACATAGAACTCTAAAAATTCTTTCTTCCAAGAAAGAAAATTCTGTACAAAAAAGTATTCTATATAGTCAGTTCGTGTTCGTACTATGAATAGTATTGTTTCTATTTTTGCATCAACGAATTCTAAGCTCAAAGTTTAACAAATATAACAAAAATAGAGTTTTATGTTAAAAACTTCAACCCTTAATTATGTACTACATTACTACAAATACATTAAATTTTTAATTTGACACGAAACCGACTGAAATTTAGTTTCTAATGGTATTGTGAATAATTAGATAAACAAACGTAAACAACACACTATATTCAGTTGAAACTACAAATTTAGTTTGAAGGAACAGCAAATACCATAAGTTTATGTGTGCACTCATAAACCGTCAGATGGCTGGCTGAAGTTCTGCTCTGTTTATCTTCGGAACAACATTAATGTCAATTTAACTTCTTAACAAGAACTCCTTGCAAAAACAAGAAACACCTTTTGCAATGGCTTTGTAATTGTTACAAAAAGCTCAGTTTGGTATACTGAGAAAAATGATTTTATTTTGTGAAAAGTATTATTCTTTGGAAAAAACATCAAGGATACGATATAAATCTGAGAAGGTACTCAACGCGTTAATGAAAATAGTTTAAAAAAAGTAATTTCTAATGGAACGAGAGAGTTCTGGATGGAGTATGGAGGATGGAAATTGGAGTGATTCGATGCAGAGAACACGCGACTGTAAAAAGTAGAAAGTAAAAGGAAAACAGAAGGAAGTCGTAGCTGCGTCGATGCAATCCGTAAAATAAGAAGCAACGAGAGAAACGGCGGAGTACGTAGAATAACGAAATAAAAGATTCGGTGGTACGTGAGCGTACGGATCAGAATACAGTTTGCTCGGGCACACATGCAAACCAATATATGGATGTGCGCTTTCCGCTTCCGATCTCTTTGATTCCTTTAGTATTCTGACGTGTTTGGCATCTCTTCGTGGCAGCTTCGAGCCCTTTGCTCACGATATTTCCTCTTTTACACGCCACTGTCTTCTTCACCGGATTATTTCCACGAGAGTCCCGGTGAACAGAGGAAATATAGTTTCTTACACGGTGTTTAATGATAAATAATAACTTTAGTTTGAACAAATGGTCTAAACAGAAATAAACCGTTTAAGAAAAGCTGTCTGTCTTGGGAAGTTCAACATAAGATCGCCAACTATTTCATCCGATTTTCCCTGTAAGCAGCTTAGAACACTTTAACTTTAAACTCCTCTATAGGTATACGCATACACGCTCCTTATTATTTCAAAATATAATCAGCAATTTAAGTACACCGATAAGTAGTACAGTAGCGAGTAAAGTAGCCTTCCCTTGGGTAAATGACGCTATTGTGGAAGTGGGAATTCTCAACATTTTAATTTTGATAAATATCAATATTAAGAATGACCAAAAAAACAAAATAGTATAATTTTTAATTATTGAATTTCATAAAATTTAGTATGTAATTATAAAATATTAACAATATCATAAGCACTAATTCAAATCCCCCCTAAATAAAATACTAAAAGTATTTCAAGAAGTACTATTATTTGAATTTTACCCATTTGCTGTTTGTGTTTCGATTAGAAAAAGGGTATAGTTTTCAACGCATGTCAAATAGTTTGGCCTTTCGAAAACAAAAATTCAGTGACAAAAACTAGTCAACCAAATATGCTGAAAAACAGACTGAAAATATGTTTGCAGAATTTTTATTCCGACTGAATGAAAGGAAAAAGAGAATCCGATATTGCAAATATAATACAAAAATGGTTTGTCCGTATTTTCATCGATAATCTTGCTTCGTGCATTAAAAATAAATTTTCGAATAACAACAGTTAAATAATATTTGGAAATGTAAATCTTGGAAAAAGCTTACTATGTCAAATTTATTAAAAATATAATTTTTTCATAAATTTCTTCATAAAGGTTATGCAAATAATCAAAACATTCAACACAATCAAATAATTGGAACAAATAACATTGGAACAATAATCTGATCGATAGAAAAACCTCTTTCAATTGATTCTAAATATCTTATTACACGCTCCATTGGAATCACAAGTTTTATTGAAACAATTAAAATTCCTGCACGGGTCGGTTTTCTCTTTGTGAGTTCGGTTGATCCTTGAACAGCTACCCCTTTAAACACAATTGCAACGCGGGGATGCCTTTGTTATATAACGATTAACATTCGCTGAGCGTTTGCTTAATCAAATTTCCGAGTGAATCCTACTCTAGAATGTCATGAGATTTACTGGAAACTCATCCCAGTCTCTGATTATTAATTCACGTGATCCTATTTTCCAAATACCAGCGCGTAAATTTTAAATATTAAAATGGAAAAGTAATTCGGTGCATGAAATTCTTTTTTGTTTAATAATCAATTATCTATCGAGAATATATTACGTTATTTAGTATTAAAACCTAAAACTGATTACATGCCCAGAGAGGAAGTTACTTAACTAATTACTGCTTTTAGCAGGCATAATGTGTATTACCAGTCATATCTCGGTTAATGTGTTACATTATCAATCACAAATTATTCTGGGTAGCTTTATCAAAAATTTACCCTGTCACTGTCACGAATTTACAGTTCGTTTAATATTATTTTGATGGCGGATGAGTTAACGAAGCGTTACCTGGTGCGATGTTCATTTAAATGGGAATTATAGTACTTAATGACATTTACGTGTTGTAAAATACAACAATGGACGAACGTTATGGAAAATAAAATATAATACGGATCTAATCAGCTGAAAGCTTAGATTTTCTAATGAAAAAAAGTAATTAAATATTAATTTTGTTTAGAAATATTATTGGAATTCACGAGGAAATATTAAAATGCAATAGTGAATAAAAATATAGAAAATAATAAATTTTAAATTATTTGGAAAACCTCTAACATTTAAGAAAAATTCGTATAAATGTACAAGTATAGTAAGAGGACAATATTGAATATCGAACAAGTATTTTCTCATCGCGATGTTTTTACTAAGCGGCAAGAGGTTTCCGCCAGCTTTACGTCGTGTTCAGCTCGAAATAAAGCTATTCAGGGTAAAGTGTGTCGTCGAGGCACGGGGATGCAAAAGGTTAACCTTAAAACAGTCACCTGAGGTCGCGGCGGTATTGCTATTTTCCCGTACACACACGTTGAAATGTGTACGTTCTTCTTGAAAGAACGTCGTAACGAGGGAAAAGTACGTCACTTTCGTTCTCCACTCGAGAACGCACTCGTCTGGTAACGAGTGCAGCCACTTTTAAGCCTGGAACATTAACACCTTACATCATATATCTACGATCAGCCGAATGATTAACCGTATTACCTAATGAACCGTGAAAAATTCGACGTCAATTTCAAGATAATGCAGCACCGTGAAACTTTCATCGAACGAAACTTCCATTCCGCCCGATCGTTTATTCCGCGAATGGCTAAGGTGTCACCCTACTAATTATTCCGCGGTTCGATACTTTTCACGACCGTTATCGGCTCAATTACAAATTTTCTCGTTAACCTGGATTCCAAGGTACCATCATTTAGCCACGTTATTGCCCACCAAACGGAATAATCGACTCTGTGTCTAGGACATATTGAAACAATTGCTACGTCTATATCTTGATGGATAGGGGTTGAAAAAAATTCATAAAGATGGCAATAAATCTAAAAATTGGACTATCATCTGAAAAAGAAAATTATAATTCGAACCTGTGAAGGTTTGATTGTTACAGTGTTAAAAGTTTTAATCGACTCAACCATTTCTGGATCAAAAATATAATTTTTATTTTGTCAAATCTGTCACTGTCCCAGAGAAGAAATCCTTAACGCTCATAACTCATTTCTTTATCACTTTCCGATACTTTCGATGGAAGCTTCGTTCACACACCTGTCACGATGTACAACGTCCCCGACGATACAAAATCGTTTACAATTTTTCTGTCGAACCACAGCACGCGGGAACTTTGAAATATTGCACTGTGTATCTGGTGTTTTACGAACGCGCCACTTCCGTACCTTCAATCCATGTTTTACAGTTCACAAGTACCATCCATAAGCTAAAACGTTGTTTGTCCCCGACAAAATATCTGTTCGTTCATTGTTCGCAAGGTTAACTGCTTTCGGCAAGGTGTACGCGATAAACCGTGTAAAATTATACCCCAGAGTGGCTAATCTGACCTGAACTCGACAACACCCGAATCGGTAGAGGTTGTAATCTCGAGTAATAACAGCTTGGAATTCCTACAAGTCCTGTCCGTGTTTTGTGCAGTGTAATAACGCTCGTGTCAATCCGTTACCATCGCTTAGCTGGCATCTCGACTTCCAATAACGTTACGATCTTAAAAAACTAACACGGTCTGAAGATAAGAATTCCTTTCCCCTCCATTTCATCCATTTAACTTCCAGCCAGATTGTTCCAAGAAGGAAAAACATAATATCTGTGCACGCAACCGGAGCATCAAGGGACTTTTAGTGAAAGAAAGCAGAGACAGAAAGAACTCAGCGTTAATCTCTACCCGATTTCCAATTATAAAATACTTGTAAGGAAATCACCTAATACGAATGTCTAAAAGTGAAAGACGAAAGGATAGACCATAAAAGTCCCAACTGACCAAGGCTATCAGCTCGAATCCTCATTAAAGAGTTTTTCGCTCGAGCTGAACTCAGCTCGACGATGAGTCAGATTATTACTTACACCATGGTCGTAGCTCCTCTTCAGGATCACCGGACACGATAGTACACCAAGGATACAAAACCGACACGTATACTCCAGTCGAAAGAACGTCACGAGCACGGGGTTACAGGTTTTGTCACAGGACGATGACGCGCGTGGCGCGATGTGCAGGTTGTCATCCAACGGAGAAGCCGAGGGACAAACTTTTTTCTTCGTCTTCTACGGGCGCAACGACGTGTTCGCGTGCGTGCCAAACCGATCCGGATCCGCGGTCGAAATTGCCGCCGGCCGACGTCAGCCGGTCGCGTCGGGACGCCTCTCATAAACAGAGAGGGCCGGCATTCGAGCGCGCCCGCCGCGGCTGTGCACGGACCTCTGGTCGTCGTTGCGGGTCCTCCGCGGCCACGACACCGCGCGACGCGGCCAATCGAGTCGGGTCGAGTTTAGGCGGGTCGCATAACGTCGGCAGGTGGCGCCGAGACGCCGAAGAAACGAAGGTCCAACAAGATCCGACGCCGCTCGAACGAACGGATACACTGACGACGCCTCGAGCTTTTGCCTCGAGAACGATGCTGCCGCCTCGTGGCAACACTTCCAACGAAACTGAGCGCGGTTCCGCGACGACCGCCACGGAATACCCCCACAGTCGCGTCCGCGACGCCGACGCCGACGCCGAATGGGGTTGCTTGCGTTCTAACCCTCCCTCCCCCTCCCCGCGTCCATCCTGTGCCTGACCCTTGTCCTCCCTGTGGCGGATTCTTCTTTCGAGAGACTTTTCTTCCTTCCTTCCTTCCTTCCTTCCTTCTGCCCTTTGACTTGACATTCTTAATGATATTTGCTGGTACGCGTCTGTTACTCTGAATGGCTGAATCGACGGTGTCATCTCAGTGACAGTTACCCCATTGTCACCACATTCCTGGCGAGGGCATTCAAGAAATTCTTTACTTGCTAAGAATGATGGTTTCGTTGAGACTTCATGATGTGTTTCATTGGATGTTCTCTTCAGATACCATTGGTATATTATCCGTGTCAGTCTTGTGCTGATACGTTTTAATATGTTACATTTGCTTTACGAAAAGCAGTATCTTTCGTTCTTCCACTTGAAAGGGTTGGTATTTGCATATTTCAATCGCATTTCGAATGTACATATGTTGGAAAAGGTACATAGCATAGATGAAGAACAACTTTCGTAATGAAATGAACAAGTTTGTCTAATGAACTATTTTCGCAAGTACTGTTGATAGCAGATTACTAATTAAGGGATGATACGCTTAAAAAGTTTAAAGCTTATGTAATTAGTACATTGATGTTTTGGAATGAAATATGATGTACTGCTTTCTTCATAATCGCGTTGAACAAAGTTCACTTATTATGAAAGTTTGTTCTAGAGAATAATTTTTATTCTTTAGAATGCTATTCATTAAGTGCCATTGTTATGCATTCTATACAATGTACCTCTTTAAAGATGCCCTCTTTTGTACCTTTCTTTTTTATTTGCTTGTATCCTCTTCTGTGATTTTTTTAATTTTTTGTATTTAACGAACATTCTTTTAACAAAGTCATTCTTTTCGTTTATTATAATAATGGAGTAAAACAATTAGTTGCATTTAAAAATGTAACGTTGATTTCAGATTCTCATAAATTCAATTTGCAAGCAAAGATTTTTCCATTTATTAAATTTTTTAAGACAACAATGATTCGTTAATAACTGCGCTCACTTTAAGCATACAAGTTTCTTTCATCACGATATGCTCTTTGCCTCATTAGTTGCAAAATATTTTAATTAAAAATATTCTATTAGGTACAAAATATTAATGAAAAAACTACCTTAAAAGCAATGGAAACTTTTACATAATCATAATAGTGTGTCGCACTATGTATACTCATTTTCACTACGCCAGTCGACGACGCGTTAGAAGAGCAAGTAGTATAAGTAAGTATATGGTCAGCCGCACTTGAGACCAGCAGAAGGAAGCGCGTTTTTTTCCAACTTTTGCATACCATCCTAACAATTACAATTAATAATTATCATGAAACTGTCCGTAGGTGTCTTAGATTATGGTCTCAAATAATTGTAATCTTTTACTTTTTACGTTGGGAAAGCAAAACATTTCGTTTGATGTTTCACATTAGATGTGACACTGACACTGACCCTAATATTGAACGTAAGTTGTCTCGTCGTTTTTCAAGTTGACTTCTTCCTTCCTCGATTTGTCTCTTTCTCTGACACTCATTTCTTTTGTGTATGTTCACCAAAGTAAGTTTTGAAATTAAGCAGATTTTGTGAGAAATTTATAATATTTTCTAATTATCATAATCTTGTAATGACATGATTGAGATTAGATGTGGGATTAGAAAAATAGATAAACTAAAGAAAATTAAACTAATTCAATATATTAGAGTTTGCGTACTGTGCAAAGACGGAGAGGATTAAATTTCACACAACTCAACGCCTTTCTTTGTAATTAAAACAATTCATATATGTATTACGTGGAGATAAAAGGCAATATCTGAGAAAGTAATCATTATCGAACAAAGCGACAGAAACGAAACCTTCATCCTTTTAACATTGAAAAAGAGGTACAGATCAGTGAAATTTCATCTGTCGTTACAAATGGCAGGAGTTTAATTAATTTTGTCGATTACAGAAGAAACCAATGCAGGCGAAGACAATTTAATTAAATTACATCCGTATTGCTTTTCTCGTCTCACTCTTTTTTTTTTCGTTTGACACTACAACGTTTACTAGTTTTGTCGTTTACGAGTTAAATGCATATATATGGTTAAAAGGAATAATCGTATTTAAATCATATTCGTCGTTATAAATTACCACCCGCAGTGCTAGCGTGTTGCTCATACTGACTTTTTCTGTTTCGTTCAGTGCACCGAGAAATATATGCAACCAGGTTTGCTAAACAAGCTGTCGCGAGCTAGCAGCTGAATTTTATTTTTCAAATAACGTGCCATCTTTCTACGAAACACCCGTAACTTCACAATGCAACATTCTCTGCGAAATAAGTAATAATTTAAGTTCCCTCTTGAAACTAGAATTTTCATATAATATATTTAATTCGTGGAGTAACTGCGTGAAAAATTATGCGAAGCAGCAGGGGTATTCGAATGTAATTAAATTTTAATTTAAACGTAACTGCTCCATTGTTAATGTTTCCTAGTTTCACTCAGAAAATGAGTTACTGTTTCAATTTGTCCATATAATAGTGCGAAAAATTGGCAATTTTATTTATACGAATTTCATATTACACCAAGTGAATTACATCGAATTGCATCGTAACTTTGGAACTCAAAATTTAAGGATCCAAAATACGGAATTTAATAGCATAATAAATATTGGAACTGGAATACGTAGTATCAGGGAGGAAAATTCTGGAGTACGAAAAAGAATTCTAAGAAACAGTATTAGATTGATTGACGAAGTAGAAATATTTGTGCTTCAATTTTTTGTTTCAAATTATCATTTTAATTTTAATAATATTTCAAATTATACTTTAATCATTTGATAAAATTAAATTTATACCATTGGTCACTAATGATTCCCAGAGTAACCAACGTATTAATAAATATTTAACGAGTTTATACAAATATAAGTTGTATATTCAATAATTATTCATACATGATACAAAATTTGTGCTAAATCCTCTTATAGCACAGTTTCAATATATTACGATTTAATACGTTAATGAGTTAAAGGGGAACGTTTATCACAAATTGTGCTTTGAATAAAACAAGGAACTGGCATTTCATATATACATACGTAACGTCAGTATGTGAATATATTAAAAAACATAAGCAGCCTTTATATTGCATCGATTTTTCATTCCAGTACTTCACAGGAATTTGAGTGGAATTTATAGGAGATTCCCTGGAAATGCATAAGAACGTTCGATCTTCTTTCTTCTTCAGAAAAATAAAATCAGTTACCGTTTCCTTGTTCTAGTCTAGACATTTTGTTTCATCGTTACAGAGATCAAATGTTACGGACAATTGTTCTGTAACCAATACGTTGACGCGAGAATTATTTAAATATTTTACTATATCTCTGACATGGTTTTTAGTGCATTGTTAACTGGATGTTTCTATTATTAATAAAAGTATCAAATGACAAAATGCAATTTTAATTCTGCAGAAAAATGGGGAATGGTAAATCATATATACCAGTGAGGAAAAGATATTAAAAATCTGGAATATTTTTGTGGACATTTCTGCTTAATAAATGGAAAATATGAAAAATATTAATTATAAAGTTCAGTGATGAACAACGTGATGGATGCGTCAATGAGAATATTATTTAAACATTTTATTATGTTTTTAATACAGCTTTCAGTGCATTAATGACTGCTCGTTTTGACAAATGACAAAATGGCAAAATACTAATTTAATAATTTAACAATTTTCCTAACATTAGACGAAACACAAAAGTAAGGTGAGAATTAATTATTGACCAAATTAATTCTCCAATTTCATGATGAAATTGATGTGCTCTGAATTGAATAGCAGGTATAGTTTATTAGCCTGATTGTGAGCAGCGACAGAACCGAAGCATAATCTAGCGAACGTGGTTACGAAAGCAGAAAATTGGGCCGATTGAAATCTACTCCAGCATCTTATCGGGTCACGATTAAATTAACCATCCAATTATCGAATTTCATCTCGACAAACAAGCTTTGTTCTTCCTACAACAGTGGATTCGGTTAAATAACGAACAACGGAGGTAGAACGTTTTCCCTCTGGAGCAACTCAAAAGAGAATGAAACAATCTTTCAATATTAACCTTTTTGTGTGAACGAAATAAGAATTAAGTCAATGACACTTATGATTTTTCTTTCTTATTTCATTCATACTAAAGAAATAATATGAAATCTAGAAAAGGAAAACAAGCACGAACTGAAAATAAAAGGTGAATATTACATGGATCTAAGAAAAGAATTCTTTTAAAAGTACGACTGCACTTCTCTTCTCTGAAAAGACAGTTTATCACAGACGCGTCATCAAAATTTAAAAACTTCCAGACAGCGTCCGCCGTCTTGGTCACAAGAGAAAGAGAACCTGTGAAACGTGAGATTGTCAAGAAAACATAACTGCATGTTAAAAATTCATGCAAGCCGACAACGATTATCCTGCTATTTAATTTTCCCTATCGCAAGAGAAATAAATTGCTCGTTTCGAGTGGAATTATTCTAAACTGAAATTCTTTATTCTTCAAGATAATTGAATTTCTTGGAACGAAACAGATAATCCCTCTGCTCGACCGTCCAAAAGCACAGTTGGCTGATTTAATCAACCCAAGTAAATTAATATCTATATATTAATGCTTTCGATTAGAAACAGGGACGTCAGTTATATATCTCGAAACGAGCTTAATGCACCTCCCATTGTAACGTCGCATCGCTGGAAACGACGTTAAAAGTTACTTTGTACCTTTGTAAGTTTCATGAAAAATACACTGCTGATATCAAGCAACTAAAGCTTTTATGTTTTGTACGTGATAGAACTGTACTGTGAAATAGGAAGAGTAATGGTGTCGTTTCGAATCGTTCACTTTGAAGCAAACAAGTTAATCGACGATAAACTGCAACAGTTAACGCGATTGACCAGTTTTTAATGGCACGAATAATTAGCAAGAGAAACAGGAAAATACAACTGTTGTTCAACGACACATGATCGTCAATTGTTTCCATATTTTTCAGCTGGAAAAATTGGAAAGAAATCCTAGGATTTCTGTATGAATGTTACATTTCCACCAAAATTGATTCTACACCTCTTGTACTCGGCTGTTTACACGGTGCAATTTTTACACCGTTTGTAAAGGATAAATATAAAATGATCTCTGCGTCTGTTCTTGCCTACAAGTGCTATACAAGCCGAATTGGGCTGTAAAACCTGGAAGACAAGGGATTTTCGTATTTTGTCGCCACGCGTAGATAAAAGGATTTGCATGCGCTAGTAGCCGCGATCTTGTTCCCCCTTAACGGAACGTACAGTAACTCACGAGGGCACATCGCGCGAGATTAAAGAATAGAATATTTATTGATATTTTTTATACAGTTTTGTATAGGTGCTCCGAGAGAGGTAATTTTATCAAGGATAAAAATGTATTCCTGCCTTATGTACAATCAATATTATATATTTGATAGCTTTGAAATTTTATTATACTCGTTATCTAATCCTTTCAACTATAATAGGGGTAATTTTTCAAAAAGAAATTATCACAGCTCTTAGTTTAATAATCTTTTATAAAAAAAAAAAACTCCGATTGGATAACACCAGTAGAAAATTATGAAGGTGCGATTATTTAGAAAAACTTCGAGTGTTACAAAGTTCTTGAACGGCTGTTGTATATTCAAGAAGAATATCGTAAAGAGGAAGTTTGTAAAGGTTAATGAAATTAAGACTCAGTGAGCAATTTCTAGGACCTAAAATCTGAAATCCCAAGAATGCTTATTAGATATGCGTGGCAATATTGATGCCTTCAAGAATTTCGACGCCTACGAGAAGCTGAGACATATTGTATTATATTGCAAGGATATTCATAGTTCAGTTATTAAATATTGATCACTCTAAATAATGAAACTTCTGCTTATTACTTCTAAGTCGAATCACGTACAGTACTAAACATGGTAGGCCTCCTCAGGGAAACTAGCGATCCCTTCCATCCCTTCAGATTGCCACGAAGGTTTCCCTGAATTCCCAAGTTCCGGCCCTTTTCGAATTTCTTATTTCTTATTGGTAAAAAATTTTATTACCAATTCGAATAATTTCTAATAGCAAAGCCAGTGCAGATTTTGGGAATCCAGACTCACCCTAACCCCTCTTTAGATACACAAATGCTTTTGTATCATCAAAAAATATGAAACTTCCTATATTTCAAAATCCATCACTTGAGGTGTAATAATCTAACAATAAAACAGTTTCATACGACTACACCAAAGGACGAGTTGCAATTTTTCTACACAACAGAAGTTCTTTTTTCGTTTAAACAAAGCGACCGATGCGAGTTTAATACCCTGTCCTCTGTACCGCAATTTCATTGTTCC
The DNA here is from genome assembly GCF_907164935.1 of Osmia bicornis bicornis. Classification (NCBI taxonomy): domain Eukaryota; kingdom Metazoa; phylum Arthropoda; class Insecta; order Hymenoptera; family Megachilidae; genus Osmia; species Osmia bicornis. The sequence goes on from NC_060226.1 coordinate 3,201,519, forward strand.
AACGGTGAATGCCGAATCGACATGGGACCGATACAGTGCAACAGTTTGACAAGGACAGCTAGGACCGGTGTGAAATGTACTTCGGCTCAGCTCTGAAGCCTTATCGTGCTCGTTACACGGCTGTTCATGTGCGACAAACGGTTTCGTTATGGTCGACTGCGCCCAGCATTCGAACTTGCACGTTGTTGCTCTTTCACAACATTTTGTTCCGTCGAACTCGGAACTACACTTAGATCGAAAAACGAGACGAATGCTTTTCGATGTTCGTATCAGCTGGTTTATTATTTTAACCGCTTTTGTTGCATCGCTACGAGCTGCGCGAACTTTATATACGTGGGCACAGAGAAAAATCATGTCACGAGTTATGAAACTGTTACCCTGCTTTTTTCTTCTCCTTTAACGACCTCGTATCCTGCGTACAATTTTTCAAAGCTTAGGAAAATTCAAGAGTCTCTGACACAAGAATACTTCAAAACTATCTACGTTATTAAAATTATATGACTTTGTAAAAATAGAAATATTTATATCGGTACGGTACATTAGTGACTTTTGGACTAAACTTTACTTTGGAGCACAAAATTATTCACTTTTATATATATATTCTAATAAGATATCTTTAATAATTACAGGTTTAGTATGGCTGACTACGCATGGTTTGTTCTACTGTGACAGTCAATGTGTGAACACTTTAATGTGCCCTAAAGTAAAATTATTAAAAGTAAAAGAATTAAATATTACAAACAAATGTTAGAATTAACAAAATTTTGGTATGTGAATATTTTTAAATTAATGAAAGTAGTAAAATTTTAATGTGCTACTAAAATTAGCTATAAGACAGAGTAACTTTACATAATGTAGCAGGTTGAATACTATCGGGGTCACAGATGAGCAGCACTAAATGTTTAATGTAATTCGATAACTGAAAGAAATTAAAGAAATCTCTTGAAACTGTTATTATATTCCAAGTGTATCTCATTCTGCATGCACGTATCGATTGTTTCAATAAATTACATTATTTAAAGAACATGAATTATACAATTGATATATACACTGCTTGAAAAGTAATAATAATCATCTATCTTCACCACTAACAATAAGTCAACCATTTATCCAGTTTTCAATGAGATACTTAAACTATAATTATAAATTTATTACCAACTCCAGATACTGTGTCATATTATTATTATCATCTCAGTAAACATTATCGTGGATTATGATGACAAGAGCGGAAGTTATTCATATCTGCATAATTATGCTCTTAATAACATATGCCACGAATAATGTAATAATTTCTAAGAATGGTTTTCTTCCACGACAACGATTTCTATAATTATTGGGTTATTAAAAATATCGATAGCAATATTAGACATAATTCGATATGGTGCAATATTATATTTAATTTAAATAATTAAAGTTGAGGAGGTAATTTGAGAAAAAAACCTTCATTTCATGGTCTTGAACCGTATAAAAACATTTAATATAAAATGTCATGGTTTCGTGACACCAGAAGCCATCATTTTTAACGTCAAGTGAAAATAACAGGAAATCGTGTCTTAAATTAAAAAATTGCACAAAAGAGGAAGTTAACAGGTAAAAACATTTGTAGGGAAGAAGCGATCCACGATTCGTTTCCTATCTCGGATACCATCCACTTGGATCGAAGGAAGCCATCAATCTCGGAAGCCGAGGGAAAGGTAACCAAAGGGATGTATGTACAACGACACGTTTGTTTCTTTCGTCGAGTGCGTTTCCTCGACGAAATGGCTTGAAAACAAGGGATTCAACGGCGAGCAAATCGATGCCTCTCCTGGGAATGAAAATGCAAAAGAGCAGTTGACCTATTTTTTTCTCCTCTTTTTTTCTGCAACAGCTCATCTTCCTCGTCCGAATGTTTCGCTTTTCCATTCTATCTCTTTCCTTTCCCCCTCTGCAATTCTGTTTATCTCTTTTCGGTTGGATCTCACTATCAGCCCGACAGATCTCTGGTAAACTAATTTCGTTCCAAAAAAGCATTGGTTCGCGCGACCTGTACCCTCCCTTCGCACCTTTATCCATGTTACGCCACGATGATCGAGAACCCATACATTTTTTCTTCCTTTTCCACTCTCACTTCCTTTTTTTTTTTCATTTTATTGGCCATAGATGCCACTCGTCATCCTCTGTTCGTCAATGTTTCGTTTGTCTCTGTGAAAGCTTGACGCTCTTTGCTGCTGGTTAAAAAAGCTTCGTATTTCGGATCGGATATCGGTGTCGCGTGTAAAAATTTGGACGGACAGTGGTGTCGTGGTTTCTAAGGTCCGCGCAACCCTCGTGTAATTGGCTCGAAAAATCGGAGTTTCCGTGTAATAACAAGAATAGCTCTCAAAGTATCACAAGAACACGTTGGTAGACTTTATTAAATGTCTCATAAAAAATTTTTAAAAATAATTTTTATATGGGGTCAAATTAAGTAAACTTTCATAGAGTGCTAATGTATATTTTAATTTGTTTTATTAATCTTTGAATGGGACAGGTTGAACTGTGATTCAGATTATTATCAACAATAATAAATAATGAAATGCCATATCATTCGAAGTTCCTGTTACCCTGAACACTTGCTTTGACAAGGTGGATAATGTGATTTCTAAGACAACACAAGAAGATTATTGCGTTATGGCAGGTGTCCTGTCGCGACTACAAAAACTATGGTCACGATTTAGCAACCACTCGGGCTTATCCGAAAGGAAAACATATTACCCAACATTCCTGTGAACTGACGTATAGACGAACAAAAACCGAAGTGATATATTTGCGGTAGGCTTTTTAGGATGAAACGTCGTCGTCACTAATCACCGACTGTCCCTGGCAAAAAGTGAACGACCTTTCATGTTAAAGCGACCTCTTAATTAGCTTTCCCTTCTTTCCTCGATCGGATTCAAGAGAAATTAAACGTTTCGGGAAAAGCTTGACATCTTCGAGGAGATCACAATCAAAACAAATCATTAATGAAATAGGTAATTAATTTTCACGGATAAGGTGATCTCTGATTGCTTGCAATACAGATGGTTGGAAAGATCCCAAAATATTCTGCTTCAACAAATTGTCTGTAATTTCGAAATTACTAAGAAGCTTAGCTGATTAAATTCCAGTTTTGAAATTGCTGCTTCAATATTGCAATACGATTCCGATCACGTGAATGTAATTTGATTCAATTGCACATTGTAGGTATCTTAAATAGCAATATTAAAAAACGTATATTCATTTCAGATGCATTGAAACGTGCTGCAAGTTAGTTGAAACTCGTATCGACGTGAATTCAATATTGCGATCAGTAGACATATATTTGCGGAAAATCTGATGCACCGAGGATTCACTGTATATGGAATGCTTTGAATTGCACCACTGAAAAGTTAATTATTCTTTTGCCTGTCGTTAAAATAAAATGATAGAAATTTTTGTAAAATGTGACCTACGTAAAGATATTAAACTGGAATATAATCTAATATGAAACTAATGGTATTCGAAAACATATGACACAAATGCTATTTTTAATTCGATTTTTCCATCAACAGTGAGAAATATATCCCACGGAAATAAATATCAATTGGATTTTCCGTGGTAATTTTCTCCTTGCATTTTTGAAAGCAGGAATTGTCGTCTCTCTTTCTCTTTATTTGCAGTTTTCATTCACGAAATACATTGAAAATATAATACTAAAATTTTATTGATTATCGTTCAAAGAGAGGTATTTCATGCGTTGGATTTTAGTGGAAAATATTTACTGGTTGATCGATGGACTGGCTAATAAAAGAGATTTTCACGACAGTTAACGTGCTTTAAATTAAAAAATTTTATAAAGAATTTTATATTTGCCTATTTTGCTTTAAATGTAAATCGAAACGTAACTTTCCATCCTTAATTAAAATGGCTTCTCCCAGTAGTTAAAAAAAGCTAGTATTAAATTTCAAATTAATGAATTCCATCGAAGAATTAAACACGCGAAGACAAGCAAGTGTCCCGGATGGATTTTGTATCAGTTTATTAAAAGTCCCATCCATTGGCGAATTAAATTTCGGTCTCAGGAATGTCAGCGTGCTATCGATTAAACCGTTCTGTCTGATCAGATATACGATTGTTCTACTTCGAAACGCTGGACCTCTATTCTCTGGAGTAGTTCGCCAGTAATTATTGACGCACAGTTATCGGATATCACCACTTAAATGGTGGCTTGGTGCATTCCTGTTATTTTGATAATCTTTGCGTGGGCCCGAAGGTACGAAACTTGGGCGCGATTTAATTTTCTTAAAGGTAACTTGACTCAGGATAACAAATATGGAGTCAATTTCCTTTTTCTTTTTGACACAATTATTCTATTAGAAACAAAAGAAATATACGACAGCAATGTAATTATGTATATAATTTCTCTTAAATTCTTATGTACAGAACATATATTTCCAGTGTAATTGATTCAGTTAGGTAAAGAAAATTATTAATATTCTTGACCAAATTTTTGAATTACTTGTATAAAATTAATCAAATTTTTTGCAAACTGTCTAACATGTTCCATAAAATTTCAAACTGTCGAACAATGTCTGTTTTGTCCAACACGGAATAAGCAATAAATTCAAGTGAAGTAGTTCTGTGCCATTGAACAGTCGATAGCTCGAAAGCGCTTTTAATTCTTTTAATTCCTTCCAAAACGTTTCTTTTTATACTTCCGACAGGTTTCCAATAAAGAAGCGGCAAGTTTGGTCACATTTACCGCCCATGATTGTTTAAATCTCCCCAACGGATTAACTTTGCGGTGAATACGAAGTTGCGGCGTTACGGTTCCGAAAAGACAAATGCGCCTGGTTTACGAGGATTCTCAAAGAAACGTATTTCATCAGCACTTTAATGCCGTTCCTGGCTAAGCACCGTTGAAATATATCGAACAAAGTGCGACTTTACCTCAGATCCAAGTTTGTTTAAACAGGGATAAGCGCGAGAATTCGAACGAATGGCTTAATAAAATACTTTTCGAATCGTTCTACTTTAAAAAGAGAAAAACTGTCAATAGAATGAATTCAATTTCAGCGGCGTAATGGATTAATGTACTCATTAAGTAATTAATAATATATCATTTATCTATTTTCATAGATTGAATGCCACGGAGGCCATCGATAATTGACACTATTAATTTAACATAATTTAATAATTATTAAAAGAAATTTTAAAAAATATTAAAAAACTAAAATGCTCCTATTTAGAAAATTAATTAAAATCCCAATTATTATATTAAAACTTTTTAAATTTCAAAATTATAACAAACTCGAATAAATTAAGTAAGTTTCACGCAATTCTTCAATCCCGCTCAAACCAATAATAACGAAATCACCAGCATTCCGTTCTGGTTACAGTAAAAGTTGAGAATTAAATTAACGTAAAACAATACACAAAGGGCTATTACGATTCCGCTTGTTTCTCCGCGAATGGGGTTTAAAGTTCGACTTTCGAGAGAAGATAAGAAGGAAGTTGCGGAAAGAATGGCTGTGTGATAAAATGGGCGCCAAGAGATTATCTTGCAAGCACCTGGTACAATAAAAGGTAATATTCCAGTCTGCAACAAGATCAGTTCGATTTGGCTGATCCTTTTTGCTGGATACGACAAGCGCCCAGAGGTACCATGAAGAGGGTACAGAATTTTTCCTCGCGAACATCCCTTCTAACACTCTTTTACTATTCGCCCAGATTTTCCTTTAGAGTCTTACAAGAAGAAAGAACAGGGGGAAAAAACTGCTTCCGGCAGATTTTACGTTTTTAGTTACGTTATGTGGCGTGGAACCGTTCAGGCTGTCTGACGTATAGAAAACTGTATTTTCTCGGAATAAAAGGTTTCTTTACGATTTAAGAAGTATCTGTACTTCGACATTTCGAGAGTTTTCTATTTTGTCGAATAAACTTTGTAGACAAAGGTATTTGAAATGTATACGATTTAATAGTTTTAAAATATTATTGTGATATCCATTAATAGTATCTTGTTAATAATAAACTTATGAATAATTATTGTTTTAAATATTAAGCTCAATAATTTATTATTTTAGATACTAAACTTATGTTAATTCATGTGTGGTAAAAACTTTACCTAATGAAAATTAATTTAGCAATTTTGTAAGTCTCACAACTGAAGTATTTTGTTATTCTAATAATGAATAAAAATGTTAGAATATTGTGGAATTGATCTCTTGATTAAAAAAGCGAATTTTATTAATGAGAAAAACCTGATTAACTACTCTTTTTCACTTTAGCTTACATAATTTCATTTTACAGAGAAAAGACCCGAGAAGTTCAACTTCATTGTCTCTTTTAAATAAATGTCAAAGTGTGTGCAAGCAATCAAAAGTTTACGAATAAATGAATTTAAACCTTATGCAAAAAAGCATCGCGGAAGAAGTTAGTGGTCAGGGAAGTTAATCACTTCGTTCAATGTTTCCCATGCTTCTAGTAATGTTTCTATAATAAATATTAATAAAGTTGATTTTAGTGATGGTTAAAAGATTCGCTATGTTAAATGAATTTCATAAAAGTAATAAGACATTTCTGATATTGGATTCATTATAATTTCATAACAATGGTAACAGCATCAAATCAGTCATTCTAATTTATATGCCAATACGAGTTTGATTAATCATAATGGGCGCAAAGCATCTGACAAGATTGATTAAATATGAAACTTCATTATCCTCTAAATTCTGAACACGCAAACATCGAAGGTTTGCTAAACTCAGTGGACATTTTCCTTCTTTACTTATTCTAGTTCGTTTGATTGAATAATCACATTACCAAGTGAATGAATCACTCGTGATTGCACTCACCAAACGAAACAGAAAAATGCGAAAAGTCGAAGAGCAAATAAATCAGTAAAGGCATTGAACACAGCTTGATGCGGGTGCTTTAAGGATAAGAAGCTTTTCTTCGCGAAGAAAAGACGCTATTTTCATCGTCCTTCGAGTTGTTGAGTGAAAAAAGAAAGGAGGATAAAATATTCTTTGTGAGATGAAATTTGTCAGTAAAATTTATCAATAAAAAGCGAAGAGAAGATCGATGCAAATGGCAGTTGTTCTTCGAAAAAGAAAATTTTCTGTCAAACACATGATGCTGGAACATCTATATAAATATAATTTTCTTGTCTATATTAAACTAATTAGTTCTCTTCTAAACAAAGGGTCTAAAGTTACATTCATTTATTTTTGCTATTTTGCAAAAAATATTTTGCTATTTAAACAGCCTGCAGAATGGCCTCAGTTGCACATGACAGAAAAATTAAAACAAAATAAAAAAAATAGCTTAACAGGGAGAATAGAATACTCCCATCAACAGTTTTTTTGCAGCTGTCTCTGCCGAATGTTTCACTGCTTGAGGGCAAAACGAGAGGGAAAGAATTCATCGGTAGATACGAGCAGAGAACCCTCAGGTATTTGAACTTTTGTAAATGTGGGAACGCACACAACCATATCAATGTCACTGCTTGTTCTCTCCAAGTTCTAAACTCACATTAGGCCTGTCTTTTAACCCTCCGACTACGGAAGTTGGGTCATTTCAGACTTGGCCTTAGATCTGTCTTATATCGTGTTGAGACTGTGACACTTGAGCGATCCTCGTTTCTCTTAATGCAAGGAAGAGCATCAGAGCTATCTCTTAGAGTGTTACATTGTAACCAAAACGAACCAGGGCCACGACACAACATACTGTTTTAACCCTTAACCTTTGGAGAATTGGAAGGACCATTATAGAAGATGTTCTATGCAACTTGGCCACATTTTGGCTCCAAACTAACAGAAGATGAAAATCATAAAAAATGCCACTAACCTTCAATTAACCCTTTCATCGTTATCGGCACCTATAGCGTCTTGTAAAATTCTAATTTCAATTTAACTAATTTTACAATAATTGAATTTAACTAATTCCGAAGTATCGTTGTTTTTAAATTTTCTATGTGTTGCACTAATTGTAAGCTCTCTCGCAATGAAAAAATGAATAATATTTAATTTTCTTTTGCTGAATAACTCCTCCTATTGACAATTACTGTAAAAAAGTATCCAAGTCTACCAAGGATAAAAACGAATGGTGGTTGTAGCAAATAGAAAGTGCTGATAAAAGGACAATCGGTGGTAATCGTAAATTGGCGAAATTAACTGGAAAGAGAATGGAATGGAGAAAATAGATCGAGTTATGATAAAGCGAAACGATGTGGAGGAAACAACGGAGAACGCGATGTTGTTATAAAGGATCAAAGTGAGACACGATAGGATACGATGAAACGCTGTAGGTGTGGAAAACTGATGGAATGGAATGGTAATAAATAACGAAGTATAACGCGCGATAGGGGCGAGGGAACGCGTGATTCTTTTTCAGATAGGGAAGGCAATAATCGTTCAGAGGATATCATTTTTAGTACTGTTGTTACGGTAAGAGTGGTTCATGAATGGAAAGTAGTATCCTGGGACTTAATGGTCTGAACGGATTAAAGGACACGTCGTTGAGATTTCGAAGCTCTGTAAAATTGTTGGATGATTGCACGATTAAATTTGTCCCCGATTTATTGATAAAAAGAATGAAACAAATTTCAAAATAACAAGGAAAATACTAACGTAACCATAATTGCAAAATATATTAAATTCTTGTATATCAAATGACAAATTTCAAAACAGAAGGTTTGATAATTTGATGACATAAAAGTTTCTCAAAATGGCACTTATGACATGTCAATTTGGAGCTCAAAGTTTGAAAAAAAAGAATCATTGTATAAAGTTTTCATTAATATTCTTAATACAAAATGGGTGGCTGTTGAAATTCGCCATTCGATATGCAACAAGTTAGCATATCAAGATATGCAGAAAAATGAACGCAACATCTGGAGAAATCCAAAGAAAAGTGGATTTACGAGCAAATCACAATTCAATGGATAATTCAATCTGAACGATTCCGTGATACTTTGTCTTTTGTCCAATTCCTTTCAACGCGTGGCTTCAAGGTAGCTGAGTAGCTGGGTCACAAGTAAACCCGAAGGGATAATACCTTTTCCTCTTGATATTGAGAGTAACCTTCTGTGAGATCCTTCAAGAGGATTCCTTATCTCTATTGTTTGTTCTCCTCTATTTCTTTGGCCTATCTGTTTATACATCTGGCTTGCTATCGTTTCTGAAGAAACTATGCTCTGGGTTCTTTTTACTTCTCCAGGGGTTTGATAAGCATGAAGAAACGTACAAAAAGTACGGCGCAGAGATACGAAAATATGACGAACGATACATACATATTTAGATTCGAAGAGTCAGAAATTCTTTGAAGCATTAAAATTAGATGATGGTTATAAAGATAGCTTTTAAATGTTTCTTTTTGTAAACGCGAAAGATATCGTCATCTGTTCTGTATTTTTCACTGCCTTTTAATATTTCAAAATGTACTAATGGCTACAAAGAGAATAGCTAAAACTTTTTTACACACAGAAGATTTTTAACATACTAAAATAAGGTAATTGTTATGGAAATAGTGATTAAAAGTTTCTTCTTGCATTGAAATAATTACCTGAATTCTAATAATTGTAATTTCAAAATTAATTATTTTGGAACGTACGTGAACTAAAATTCTCAAATGTTTATAATTTTAGTAGTAATCTTTTGTTAAGTATAAAAAGAAATTTAAGAAGTTAAGTATCAAAACCATGTTTACTCGAGTATTTACATTTCATAAATAATGTTACAAACATTGAATTTCCAGAAAATAGAAATAAAAATGAAAAATTGTACGGAAAGAAGTACACCAATCATCGATTACGAATTGAAAGATTAATCATCCAGTGCACTGGAAGATTACATTCCGTTTCATACCGCGACTCCGTGAAAATGGATGTTCCCGGAAGCAGGCAAAGTATGTCACATCCGGCGATAAAATTGTTCTAGAGCAGGATCAAGAAAAGGGGCTTCGAACATAGCTCGCCAAGAAGGCGTACATATTTTTTTCCTTCTCGAAGGGTTTAGTTATATTACTATACCCAAATGCAAAGCTTCAATTCTTTAACCCTTTCATGTCCAAGACAAAATGTTTGTATTTAAAAATCAAAAAATGGTAATACAACATAAAACAACCCTTGGTAAATAACAAATAATATTTGGCAAATAAAATTATCTTATTTACATATTAAACGTTTCGACCATACCTGTTTTGAATTTTGTTCTACTTGGCTCAATTTTACTGTGCATTCAAACGATTATCGATTAATCATAGTTCCAAAAACTGCATTGTCGGGTGTTTATTCGAGTATAACAGAAGATAGGAATGATGAGTTTAGGTTAAAATGGCACCAAGGAAAATGGAAGTTGAGATATTGTTAAAGCAAAGATATGAAGAAAAGCATACAGTGTATTCATAGTGAACATGAATAGTTAGATTCTTCATGATTTCTAGGAATATATTTATTCAGAAATAAATTTGTTTTTCTATATTCGAATCTCGAGAATTGAAGAAAATATTATTCGAGTTAAAATGTCAAGTGAATTTTTCCCTTCACTGTACGTCTGACAAGGCAAAGAGCTGCGAACGATTTTCTTGACACAATCTCGTAAATCGTGAATTTACGCGTGACACCGATTTACGCGTCTTCTTTCTATTATATTACAAGAGAGATGAAAGACCGAGATTGCGATCTCAGGAAATACGGAAGATCTCAAATTGTGTCGCTTTGGCAGATAAAGTATGATAAAGCCACCTAGCAAAGGTTCAGCGAGCAAAGCTCCCTCTGTTCCCGACCAGTATAATACACTTGTCGTGGAACAGAAAGGGGAGAAGGATAGAAAGAGAGAGGTGGAGCCTTTAGGCACCCTCGACCTTCGTAAATGCACTCAAAAGGACCTTCATGAGAAGCAACCGCGTCCTTGTCCGTCCAATTAGCGACTCCATTAGGTAATTATTTGCACCGATACCAGGCAATGACTAAGTCTATTATTATGCTGGTAGAAACTTGAAACAGAAAACACAACTATATATTACTAATGAACTCTGTTTTGTCAAGTAACAGTTTATAAGTATAAAAATCAATTATTTTGAAAAAAAAAAAAAAATAAGATGAATTAGAATGAAGACGCGATGTTCTTTTTGATGTCATTGGCATTCAGAACCGTTTAGTCTGGTCTACTTTGAAATTTCATTTTAATATATTTCATAAAACACATGGAAACTCTATGAAGTATTTGTTTATGAAATGTTCTATCATCTTTTTCATTCAAGTGCTATCCAAAAAACAAACGTTTTCGCTTTTGATCCTTCATATTTTGGAATGAACAGATACAACAAACTACGACTCGCTTCCACGCTTGACGTTCGCTTTAAACTAGATTTTCGTTAGGAATTTCAATTGCATCCATTCGCGAACGAATAAACGATGACAGTCCGCAAACCGGCGCTGTCACACGTTCCCGTGATATGTTATTTTTTTTCGCTCTTCAAAGTTTCAAACGGAATTTCAGCTAGGCACGAACCGGTCGGATGAGTGAAGGGAAATATAGAACATGACGATAACAAATGAACGCGTGTAAGTCAGCAACCGCTCTGAGGTCGCATCTAATTAGCTACGAACCGCTAATTAATATTCAATTTACAAATATCAAGCCCCGATACACGGACGAAAATAATTTGCAAACGCTTAATTAGTAGTCGTCCGGGTTTTCTGTCGATTCGAGATGAGCAACAATGAAATTGTCGAAGCGAAAATAATGATTTTATATTTAATAGGGTGGACCTAGACAATGATTATGGTTCGTTGAATGTGCCTTTCCAAATTATTTTGTTAAATATTAATTATATGAAATTTTAAGTTTGTTATTTAACAAGTTATCATAAATGTTGAGTACTTTTTTCAAAATAAAAATTAATACTACGTTTTTATACTACGTTTCCCTTTTACTAGAAATTTTGTATAATTATCATCTAATTAAATTAATCAAAATTTAATACAAACTGTAATTCTTATTAATTATAATTTTAATTAATTAATCATATATTTCGATTGAATAGATCAATTTTAGAGTTATTGTTATTTTATCATGAAAATTTGAAAACTAATTTACTGAAATTGCCTTGATCAACCATTATCAAAGTTTACTACAGAATTATTCAGGGTGAAAGATTAACAACATTGTACTTATGAAGTACATAGTTTCTTGTTAACTGTAAGCTATATTAAAAAAGTTTTATAGCATTAGTTATCACACTGCAATGTACAACATTATTAACTTTTTATCCACTAATTATGTTTGCCTTCAAGTTCAAGTCACTTAACTCTTTACCTCTAATAAAAAAATTAAACATCAGTTACCTCTTTCTTCATATAAATTATAAACTAAAAATATAAATCAACATTAAATAAATGGCTGAGGAGGAACAAAATAAATGATCAGAACATTGAAATAAACACACAATTAAGAAAACTGAATTTTTTCTAACACTAATAAATAAACTTCATATATTAAAATTAAAAGAATTTTAATTTTTCTGAAATTTTTTCCAAATTCCAAGTATTTATAAGTAAGTGAAAATTCAGGAACATTGGAAAACAAATTGTTTTGAACTTCTTCGAGTTCGAACAAATTTTTTATATTGATTTTTAAGACTGTGATATGGAACAAAAAAAATCTAGTCAATAGTTTCTCTGAAAGTTAGAACGGTTTTTCACGAGATCTAGACTGTTTAGATGGTCATCTTTTGATTGCGTGGATTTACACGAGTGTTCAGATCAGATAATGGTAACTCCAATTCGCCTTAGAATCATCGCGTTTCCTCTCTCTTTCGTGAAAGCCGAGTCCAATTTTCTAGATATCCTTTTTTCCTTACTTTATCCCTTTCTCTTCTAGCTTTTATATGTTTATCTCTTTCAACCTCGACCTAATCGAGAGATCCCCGCTTTTCTGGCTGCACTCTCACGAAATGCATCCTCCAGATAGAAACAACGGAAGTAATGGGACAATAATTATATACGTCGAAATAAATCCTAAAGATCTATGATTTTCACTTCTTAAGTACGCTTCTGATCTTCCACAACCCATTTATTTTAACACTTTAGTGGCCAATTTTACGAATTTCTAACTATTGTATATAAATTTTTACACTAATAATTTTAATTTGAAAGCTGATAACTTTGTGGCATAGAAAAAATATTAAAATTCCCAAACAATTTTTTCAGTAGTCTTTTCGTACAAAGGACAATATAAAATTACAAAAGCCATTAATTTCATAAAATTTACGACTGTCAAAGTGTTAATATGTATTATATGTATAAAGGTACAAGTATATAAAAAAAAACATAGAGGAATAACGAAGGATTTTTGTTAATTTGTGCTAAAAAAGGATGGCCTAAAGTAATTAATATAAACAGGTTGATGCTCTGTGACGTACACCATAATATACAATTTTAGTAACTGATAGTTATACAAGATGATTAATGCAGGGTTCAGATACTAATAAGGGTTATTGAATTACGTCGATGGCGATTATGAATAATAATCACATTCTGACGATCATAGATATATGTACACGGAAATATTTATCGCTTAACCTAATTAACTGTAACATTATGCAAACAGAACTAATTATTTACTTCAATTAATGATGGATTACGACCGAGAATCCTTAAAAATGAAATCCTGAGTTAATTAAACATACCATAATGAAGGTAATTATTCCTTGTTCATTACAATGACGTATAATATTAATGATATACCAACATAGTCATTTTCATAAAACTTTAAGCTATTTTGCGATACTTTTATGTCATCAAACAGCGCCAGATTAAAGGAAGATCGAAGGAGAATTACAGCCCCGGGCCCCATTTCTTAGGAGCTGTAAATTAATTGCAATTTATCTAACAATCAAAACTAGCAACGACAGTGATGCGATTACGCCAAAATCAAGAATCGTAAAGCTGATAAACAAACGACCCGCCATTCATTATCTAAGGGTAATCCCCTGCTTTTTTCCTCCACGGTAGATGCGACACGTAATAAACGATTATTCGTAGAACGCAGATTTATTCAACGCGACAAGAGTAAAATTTAATGGGCATTTTGTTCACCGTTTCGAAAGCATTCCATAGAAACGCCCAAGATGGCTCTCTAATTCGATCGGCAACGTCGCTGGAGAAATTTACGGGCCAGAAGTTTATCTTACCGGTTAATTCCGTTCGCAACGGGTTCTTCCACCCCGTCGATACCCTTATTCCAAGTTTCGTTTCCCGGTTACTGCAAATCTCGGACTCGAACAATGCCTGTACCGAACATCTCGCCTGTACCTTTAATTCACCTCTGCAATTTACACGCGTGTTGAAATAATCGCGCGACAAATGCTTCACTTTACTTAAGGATGTAAGTATACATCTTCACATTATGGAAAGCAGGTAATTTTTATTAATTTATTCAAGAAAAGCTACTACTGGTGTGTTAATTAATGTTAAATAACAAATATATTTCAAACTAAAGTAGAATGCAATTGTTTCTTTCACGATGTTAAAATCCGAACCGTAACGAGACTAATTCCTAACAAACCTCTCGACGAATTGATCGATTAAAACGGATTGCTCCTATACATGGTCGCACAGCACCACCAGACCGCGTGCCAGCTATTCATTAATGAGAAGAAAGAATTTGAATGTCGAAGCAATTAATCAAGAAGTAATTATTCTTGAAATTCAATTCTAAGACTATCGTTCAATTTTTCCTTTCTTTCGGGCAATTCTTTGGTAAAAAGGAACAGCAGAGAAAGGTTGATAGAAAATGGAATGGAAAGAAAGTCGCGCGTTTATCGGCTCTTCGGAATTTTTCCACGAACTGCGTCCCTGACGATAAATCGACGACACGGGCGACGCTTTGGCCGCAAATCCAGCTTTTTGGAAAATTAAACCTCTCTAAATCTCGTCGACCCCGGTTGCACCTCCAATGAAAGGACGCCGTAATGTCCCCAACCCTCCACCCTGGCACCCCTATTCCTTTATATCGGCTATTTATTTGCTACTGGCAGCCTCGGCATTGCTACGTCTGTATACGTGTGCGCACCTACACACCTATGCATGTATATTTATTGGAATTGAGTGGAGGATACCGTAAGAACCAGCAGATATATATTCTATGGTAAAGAAACGATGGGGAAGGTGTAAAGAGATAAGAATTACCACCCTTTATTCCGCTGTCTAAGGAATTAAGGTGCAAGGGATAATTGCATCAGGCTAATCAGGTAATTACTTGACTTTCACTATTATGCGAACGCTGTAAGATTCTTTCCTTTTTGATTTATATAGAAGTTTAGTGAAGAAATTATTATTATTATTTGAATTATAAGACCTGATTGACAATTTTTTTAGAAAATATCACCCAAATACCAAAGTATGATCGCAAAATATTTACAATAGCAAAGGTTAATATTGCAATTTTTAAGTCATAATATTTTGCTCTTATTTAATAGAATGCCCAAACTAAATTGAAACCACTTAATTAATGATGAAATTAAAAAAAACTTCATCAATTTCACGAGAATTTTACTCTGAATTAAAGACCTACAAATGAAGTATTGAAATGTAAAAGAATTGTAAAAATTCAGTGAAAACTAATGGAGCGGAGGGATAGGATTTACGCCTTTTTAGCGTTCAAGTAATTAACAAATATCTCATAATGAGCGAAAGGGTACGATGCCCTCTTTGAAGTGCTCTTTACTTGCTCCTCCTCATCGCGCTTTTTTTCGATATTCGCTCAACGGCGAAATTACTGTTTCAGTCGGATGAAAGAATAAACTTGATGAAATTGAAAAACTGGAATTGGCAGAATGATGAAAAAAAATTAGAAGAATTTGAATTGAACAGGAAAGGTAATATAGTCGAGTATATGAAGAGGTTAACAAACCACGAGATCAAAAATACCATACGAAATATTAAAAAAGAATAATTTGAACTTGGTACTGAACAAAAATGTTAGAGCGTTTATTGTACAAAAAATTGAAGGAAGTGCAATGTTTATCCAGGAAAATCGAACACATAAAACTACTTGTAAAAAGGGTAGAAAGTGCCAATAAAGGGTGTTGCGTAAATGATGATTTAAAACTAAGATTTCACACTTGAGCTTTAATACTCTTTTGTGTAGATTATTTTTTTGGTCAAAGTTATTCTTAATACACATGGACCAACTGTTCCGATTTGATATTGAATAGACAAACAAGTTTCGCAAAACGCTCGAGCCTCGTTGCAAACGTCAAAAAGACAATCAATTGCAGTCGTTTGCACACGCGGTTTTTATTTACCAAAATCGTTACACATCTGTGAATGTGGACATGTCACAGTACCTGTCTATCTCGCGCTTTTTCTCTTTTCTGCCTTTTAATACGAACTACGTTCAACAATTCCCTTGTATAACAAAGTGTTACGATACGTGTATCAAATAATACTAAAACGTAAATTACAAACTACCCTAGAGGAAATTTTTCTAACATTTCAAAATAATAAAGTTGGTTTTCAAATGAAAACCAATTCTATACAAAAAGAAAATGTAAATAGTTAATAGCAATACATGAAATAAATTATATAGCAACTTACTACGCGTTTACAGTTTACCCAAGCTTTTTAAAAATTCTTTTCAGAAAAAGAAAAATTTTTTCCTTACATTTGAAGTCGCAAAATACACAGAAATAACCTGGAACGAATACGCGAATTGTTCCGCTACTTCTTGGAAATTCTATACTGCAACCTACACACAATGGACGGAGGGTTTATGAAAGGTGACCAGTTATTTTACAACGTTATTTTGCTCCTAGATTGCTAGTTGTAAGGAAGGAAAATAAGCGTGTGTACCCATACGCTTACACCAGAAACGCTGAAGAAATTTCCACGATTGCACGAAATAAAAAGTTACGAATGAAATTTCTTTATTATTATCAGCTCTTCTTGCATTTAGCTAAAATAAAATATAAATTTTTTATTCGGAATGATGTTTATCGTGAAATATTGCTAAAATTAACATTACAGGAAAGAAAATATAATACAATTAGATGTCGAAAATGGGTAGGTGTATTTGATAAGGATATATTTGTTAAGAATAAAGTCTTGAATTACGGAAAGTCACCCTGGAAAATAATAGAAAGACGAGTTTATCCGATACGAGCAGCACGTTTCCTTAATAACTAGCTGCATCGTAGCATCGCATTTCCTTTATGCGCTCAAACATTTACTGTCCCATAAACCACTACCGGATATCATGTGAGTAACTAAAAGTGACCTTTTCAGGAAACAGAAAGCTAAAGAAGGAGAAAAGTGAAAGAAGAAAGATCAAGGAATAATGAGATTGCGTTGAGAATACGATTCTTTGAGAAATGAATAAATTAGTAAAAAATTGAAGTTATTTTTTTCATTTTTGAGGATTTGAAAAATTGTAAATTTGGTTTGAAAAAGTCTTGTAAATAATTTCAGGCAAGTGCAAATTTAATCCGAGTATATTTAAAATAGTTATGTTTTATTAAACTGTGATACTGCATTGATATTTTAATGTAAATCGAGTCAGCCTCTTGTAATATCAAATTTGTTGAAAATCACGTTATAACGTACATCACAGAGTGAATATATGCAGGTACACATGAAAAATAGATGTCACATATGCAATTTTCATTTGCAATTCCAACCTTGTTACTGTTTAAAGTGGCCCCATTCGTCACATAATGGAATCAGAAAAATATTCATCCAATGAAATATGTATTATTCTGAACGCGATAGAAAACCTACAAATTTTAGAGACAATCTGAATCAAGGGTGTGATATTTTTTATACAAAACACAAACGCAAATCAGACGATCAGTGCGAAATATGAATTACGCGGGAAACGAACGATTCTTCTCAGAACGTTAATTGAATCATTCTCGACGAAACATACTGGACACGTTCCTACGAATTTAATCGCACTTTTGCGTTCGAAAAATCCTGATACATTTGTCGAAATAACAGTCAGAATAACAGAGATGGTGAAACGAAACACGATACAACATAAAGGAAATGAATGTTAGCGGGTCGGTTGTTTTAATAAATTAATTTCATCGAATGGCTAATTGTCACCAGTTGTTTTTCCCTGGTAAACAACCGACCGACGATTACACCGCGTGGAATAGCGCTAGCAAGCAAAATTCACCAGCGTGAAAAAAGTATCGTGATGAAAGTGAACGACCAAAAAAAAAGGCAGAAAGAGGAAGAGAGCAAAAGGAAGAATTTGTTTATGCTAATCAGAGGCCGCGGCGATCGCATTTTAATCAGTCGTCGATTGTGAGCGGGGCCAATCTATGAGGGAGAACGCGGATTCGTTGATCGAGCTTTGCATTTTCGACGTGCCGGCTTGATTGCTCCCGAATACGCGATGCTGCAGAGATCAACGCTTTGCTTTCTCGTTTTACTAGCGGTTAAATAATATTGCTTAAAAATTGCTGAACCCCTATCTATTATTACCAATTATTCGTATTCCGTTCTTATAACACGGAGAAAATTGACAAAGCCTAATTATTAAAAATGGGAATAGTTAATTTTTAAATTTCAAATTCCATCCTTTAAATTTGTCATCTTGCATTACTAATATAATAGGCAGAAAGAGGAAGGGGTGGTATTTTGTTCCCCTGCTGGCAATTTGGCCCCCTTGATGCTATTCAAAATAATATTTTTCTATACTTTTTAGTTAATTATTCAAATATATCTAATTTACGGTGTCAATTAGCGGTAACCCTCACAGAGTAATCAACCTGTCAAACACTTACTGGTACTTTAAAATAATTATAAAACTATTCAATATATTAGTCAAATGAATCATGTAAAAGTAAATTTCAATTAAAGCAGACTAAAAGCAGGATCTTCTGATCGATAAAACAATTAAACTTTCTTATTAAAGAGAGAAAGAAAACAAGGGACGTGGTTCTCCGTGAAAGTGGCGAAAGGTGATTCGACCGATGAAGTCCGCGGGTCTCAAAGATAAATTTCATCGGCCACGCCGACGTTTGAGTTTCGAGCACGAACGTAAACAGAAAACTTTTCTTCTTGATCTCGGAAAGTTTTCCGGAAAATCTTGAAAGAGGACGCGGCAAATCGAAAACGATGCGAAAGTAATTAGCTGGATATTTACGAATTTAACACCGCACTCTCATTCTGATGAGGAAGCAAGAAAATAAGAGAGGAAAAAGAAAGCGGAGAAGAGACGGACACTAGGAAGAAGTGGTAAGACGTACCCTTTCGTTTTAAAACTGCTATCGAGCTGCAAGTCAAGGAGTTAATTAAAGAAACGAAATAAAAGGAAATACTTAGATAAGGAAGTCGGTCACGTCTCTTTCAACCGTTCAACTGGCTAACATCATTTATTATCTAATTGTAAGACTTTTTGAAATCGTTGTTTACTTTGATTCTACAAATAGGATAAGCTGTACTAATTTTCATACTGCACTAATTAGTGACACTCTTCAATTTAATAAGGGTTCATCAGAATAATATTTTATTATTATTTTATCGCTAAATAAATGTTACAAAGCAAATCAATATTTAAATTGAATGAATAATTAAAAGAAAATTTTTTAAATTATCAAAAGTATGGAATGAAATTATTGCAGGCTATAATACTACATGAAAGTCTGATACGTACCTAGTATTGGTATTTTGAGGATTGAGATGTTGAATATTTGAAGGCTGATGCTTCCTGAATTTAGTTACAACCGTGTACGAATCCTATCTATCGTGATTGCTTGCTTAAAATAAATACCTATCCTTCGATCAGTTGCCTTAGAAATTCAAGGATTAGCAAAAAAATAACTTAGAAAATTAATAACTTTTGTAAATCGTAATGAAATAAAATTACAATTTGAAATAAAAAATTTATTAGGAATAGAATCTGGATCCTTGGAATTCTATACTATCTATGTAATTCTTACTTATATGGTTTCATTTATGATATAGATGAACTAATTCTACAGGTATATCCTTTTCCTATTTGATACATGCAGTTGGTAATCTCTTGATACTATATTGAATTACATATCTAACATTTGATATTTGTTTAGTAGATGTAATTGTGATATTTGATCAGAGTTATCACTTACTCTGATTCAATTTCTTGCATATGTACAGCAGCTATTATTCAAATTGTATATCGAATTATTATGAAAAGAGAATATAATGCAAAGTACAAAATTGAAAGATTAAATTTGATAATTAACTGAACGTATGCTTAATAATTAATATCTTAATATGTTTTACTCCGACTATCCACTTATACTCCGGTAATTAATATGTTAAAATTAACGACATTTAACGTCAGTCGAAATTAATCAAGGAAACGAAAATCTGCTAATTAATTCATGAAAATGTTTCATATCTATACATAGTGTGAAATCGCAAGATATTCAGAAATTTTGCCAGCTCCGCAACTAGTAATTGCTGTAACACTTTCGTGAGATAAGCTGGAAAATTTCGCTCAAGGGAAAACACGTACAGTTGCGAGGCACGTTGAAAAAATTTTCAGCGTTTTCCCGGTGCTTTCGCGCTAGCAGCGAATATCTCGAAGGATACAATTAAATGTATAGTCTAAATTAACGACACGCGTTACACGAGTCGGTTAATTGCTTCCCTTTGCGATCCTAGCAAACTAGATATTTGCAGCAGAATACAGACTATGGTGTGTGAAAAATAAATTTGATAATATTACATATTTGCAGTCGATGGTGCGCCTTAACAACACTAATGCCATTTCTGAATTTATATTTTTTGCTAACCTGGTGTTATCGACAAAATTACAATTCTTCAAGATTCATAATCAGGATTTATTGAATATGTCGGTCAGCAAAACCGTTTGGAATAATTGCTCGGTCGAGTAACGCGTTCTAATCGAAAGCACTCGACCCATTTGGTCGTCACGTAATCCCGTTTCGAGTCTTTAACTAAAGGGAAAAGAGCGGTATTTCCGGCGGAAGTCCGGAGAGAGTGCTCGAACCGGCACCGCGCCAGGACGATCGAGGTAAGAGGACACGGTGACTGAGGAAGGGCCCGAGGCCGATGGAATTTATTCGGAATCGATAATCAATTTACTGCCCGTCCGACAGAACAACGCCAGTCTGTCGTCGCGTGTTCAAGAATGATCGACTGAAAAACTTGCTCAACAAAGATGAAAAAGTGAAGAATCGATGAAGGTTACGAGAGAAATAACGCTCGAAACAGATCAGATGTCACAAGGTGTCACAAAATTTATAATATACTATAAAAACTTGATTAACCGTTAGAAGACGGACGAGTTTCATGGCAATTGTATGAAAAATCGTTTTGGCTCATAACAATGTTACGATTGTATACAGCGTCGAGGAAAATAGAACAAACGTAACTAAAATGAGAAAAAAAAATAAAAAGAGGAATGTCGTGGTGATGATATATAACGCGGGAGAAAAGATATAAGAGTGAAGGTTACACTATAATATATTGGAACTAAGCAAACAGCAAAGACAGAGAAAAATAGATTAAATTCTTGTAAAATGAATGATCTTGTATTATAAATGACAGATCAAAATGAAGAAAACAAAATGTAGAACTATGAGACAAAATTGAAGAATAGAAAATAGAATGAACAGGTAGAACACAAATAAAGGAGACGTGATAATAATAAAACTTCAGAAATAAAGATAAAATAAATAAAATAAATAGAAAATAAAGATAAAAAAATGATTAAAGAACAAAATGGAAAGAAAACTTATTAATCAATCTACAGGTAGACAAAGAGTGGTAGGAAGAATAAACGAGGAGTTATGGTAAAAAAATAATCCATCTTCATTAGCATTTAAATAAGTCTGTCGAAGAGGAAAACGGAAGTTGACGAACTCACATTTCCCCATCAGCCAACCATTTCTTTTTTTCTTGCAAATACCTCGAACTGCTTAGGAATTGACACGAAAGAAATACACAATAATATTTTGAGTGTTTCTAATTAACAAAATGATTATGTATTTAAATTATTCGTACTACTCTAAACAAGTACCTTTTTTCACACAAGTCAAAGAACTTTTTATTTTTATTTTAAAGAAACGAATTCTTTTATTCTATTTATGGTACAGTAACGATATAATATTGAAAAACATTTTTTCTATAAATTCTGCTGTATCAAGCAACTATATAACAAAAAACATCATTTCGTGTATAACAGAGGAACAGAAAATAACTAATAAGCTCCAATACTGTGAACGTTTCATTCATTACTGATTCCATTCAACTCACCATTTTTAGTATATTTGCTATTTTATGAAGTGGCATTTAGCTTTTCAATCGTTACACCAAAAACGAGCTGCCAGCGATTTAAATCCTTTTTTAAGCTACGAGCGTTCATTTAAAACGTGAATAACCTCGATCGGTTGAATTTGTTTCATAAATATCCAATGCTTGACAAAAATATCCTAGTAACGATATCAAGAAAAAAAAAAGAGAAATTATGAACACAGTTACACGCTAATAAAGATGCATGAAAAGGGAGCCGTGCGGTTAAACGTGTAATTTTATCCGATGAAGTAATCTCGACGTTTGAACATGCACAATGAAGTCCTAACGACATTCATTAGAGAAACAATCTCGAACAAAGTCACGCTGGTTATGTTTTAATACCGCAAAGGAAAAAAGGGGTGAATTAAATCGAGCCTGGTAATTTTAGAGTTTTAATCGTTCCTCGTAAAGTAGCTTGTAAATCGTTATCATTTCCGTGGGAATTAGCAGTTTCCTAGAAATAATATATTTTTAACATATCTAGCTGAAATACCGTGCCCTGCTGTTTCATCAAATGTTGTAATTTTCATATTTTAAAATATTTTACTACACAATTGAAATATAAAGAAAAAGAGCAGCTTGGAATTGGAAAATAATATTTATTAACATAGAATTAATTAACAATGCTACTTGCTGGAAGTTATCTCATGATATTAATATGATTTATTAAAAAGTAACAAAAAAATTGGCAAGAATTATAATAAAAAATGTAAAAATTTAGTTAAATATTATTGCCAGAAATCAGCTTGTATTCCTCCAGAAAAATGAAATTCAATTTTCACCAGTTCATTCGAAAAACGCAACGAACGAGTTTACTTTTTTATCGTCGAACAACAACAAGGAGAAATTTGTTCTGCTGGATATAGAATAATGAAGGGAAGGTGGACCGACCCGGAAAGGCTGCCTCTAAATGGCTAATTTCATATAACGAAGCAATCTCTGCGTCTCGACGCCTGTTCCATAGCAGTAACGACGCTCGTTAAAGAAACGCGAACACGAGGAATAAGCACGGGGAAGGGGAAAAAAGGAAACCATAATACTGGTAGGCTAATAGTCTAAGAAAGCTGAATGTTAATTTCTATAATTAATCGAGTATCTTCTTTCTTAATCTTCTTTGTTAATAATTCTTTGTTGAAAGAATATTGGGTGAAACAAGGGTGTCTCTGATCTCGCTAATCTCATGTAAAGACAACTAGTTTTCGGTGTTTCCGTGAAAATACACTGATATCAGAACAATGTCCGTTCCTCTGAAGAAGAGAGTAGCTAGCCAGTCGGTGGTTTTATACAGGGTGCATATCCCTCCTGATGCTGATGGTATACATTCTACATTCTAGCTTATGGTCTGGTGCACGATGCGCATCCACTTCGTCCTCGTTACATTTCCCCCGGTTATAT